>NW_012106709.1:963257-1093257 GCF_000951045.1 Mandrillus leucophaeus
TATTGCCTCAATTTCAGAGCCTGCTATTGGTCTATTCAGGGATTCAACTTCTTCCTGGTTTAGTCTTGGGAGGGTGTATGTGTCCAGGAATTTATCTATTTCTTCTAGGTTTTCTAGTAGAAAGTAGATGTTTTCCAGGAGAAAGTTGAGACTTTTTCATAGACAAACCTATGACAGAGTAGAAAGAGGAGCCACTCCAGTTGGTCGACAATATGTGCTTATGAATAACTTGAGTTTGCAGACCAAGCAGAGATGAAGAAGATATATGATCCATCAAGGAGTACAAATTAAAGAAATGACCTACTTTAACAAACTGACAAGACAAGGAGTGCACACATGACAGATTTGGAGGATGCCTACAAAGCCTGGCCACTTTCTTTTGCACTTTTTTTTTTTCTTTTTTGCTTGGTAATGGTTCTGTAACCACAGGACCTCAGGTCCTACGTGGACTGGATTGACTACTTATCAGACCTATACCTAAGTATTGCCATACACATGTATTAAGCAGAAAAAAAGACAACTGAGAATGAAACAAGACTTTGCACATATTGACAAAACCAAAGCAAGCCGCATATGTTTAATGGAAAACATATCTGTAAAATAGTATACCTCCAAAACAAAAAGTCTGTTACACTTATACAAAGAGATAAGTTTAATTACCAAATGGTGCACTTCCAAATCAAAAAGTCTAAATGAATTTTTTTAAAAACTGGGCCTTGATTTGCATTTCTCTAATGACCAGTGATGATGAGCTTTTTTCATGTTTTATGGCTGCATAAATGTCTTCTTTTGAGAAGTATCTGTTCATATCCTTCACCCACTTTTTGATGGGCTTTTTTATTTTTTTCTTGTGAATTTGTTTAAGTTCCATGTAGCTTCTGGATATTCACCCTTAGATAGATAGATTGCAAAAATTTTCTCCCATTCTGTAGGTTGCCTCTTCACTCTGATGATAGTTTCTTTCGCTGTACAGAAGCTCTTTAGTTTAATTAGATCCCATTTGTCAATTTTGGCTTTTGTTGCCATTGCTTTTGGTGTTTTAGTCATGAAGTCTTTGCCCATGCCTATGTCCTGAATGGTATTGTCTAGATTTTCTTCTAGGGTTTTTATGGTTTTAGGTCTTACATTTAAGTCTTTAATCCATCTTGAGTTAATTTTTGTATAAGGTGTAAGGAAGGGATCCAGTTTCAGTTTTCTGCATATGGCTAGCCAGTTCTCCCAACACCATTTACTGAGATATCATGTCACACCAGTTAGAATGGTGAGCATTAAAAAGTCAGGAAACAACGGATGCTAGAGAGGGTTGGAGAAATAGGAATGCTTTTACACTGTTGGTCGGTGTGTAAATTAGTTCAACAATTGTGGAAGACAGTGTGGCAATTCCTCAAGGATGTAGATCCAGAAGTACCATTTGACCCAGCAATCCCATTACTGGGTATATACCCAAAGGGTTATAAATCATTCTACTATAAAGATACATGCACATGTATGTTTATTGCAGCACTATTCACAATAGCAAAGACTTGGAACCAACCCAAATGCCCATCAGTGATAGACTGGATAAAGAAAACGTGGCACATATATGCCATGGAATACTATGCAGCCATTAAAAAGGATGAGTTCATGTCCTTTGCAGGGACAGGGATGAAGCTGGAAACCACCGTTCTCAGCAAACTAACACAGGAACAGAAAACCAAACACCACATGTTCTCACTCATGAGTGGGAGTTGAACAATGAGAACACATGGACACAGGGAGAAGACCATCACACACTGGGGCCTGTCAGGGGGTGGGAGGCTGGGGGAGGGATAGCATTAGAAGAAATACCTAATGTAGATGACATGTTGATGAGTGCAGCAAACCATCATGGCACATTTATACCTTTGTAACAAACCTGCATATTCTGCACACGTATCCCAGAACTTCAAGTATAATAATAATAATAATAATAAAACTAGGCCTAATTTCTTACCTTAAACCAAGATCTACTTGGCTTAAACTCTCTGATACCAAAATTAATTTAGGAATGAGAGCTTAATAAAATTAGTCAGAGCTCAGATCATTGTTTGACTCCAAAGCAGTAAATCTGAAGGGATTTTGTTGGGAGGGGTCCAGTGAATATGTCTATAATCCAAGAGTTTGCTGAGATGTTGCCATGCAAAAGTATTCAAAATTATCCATGGTACCTTCAGAATTGTCAAAGATGGGACCACCATACAATATTTGAAATAAAAAGATCAAGCTGAATTTATTGGTTACTGTATTAAGGGAGAACAATAATAATCAAGCCGAGTCAGTCTGAGCAGAGACAAGTGCTGATCTTATTTTGGTTTTAGAGGACCATGGAATTTTGGGGCCGGTGGACTTTCATAGGTATAAGTGGATAGACAAAGTAGAAGTGTGGTCACTCAGTGAGACTGTTGGTGACTGATTAGCACTTGGTGGTATGTTTAGTAGAGATGCACTTATTCCACTAAATTACAGATTTTTGTGTTTAACCATTATACAAAACTGCCAATCTAATACATGATGAAGAAATATGTGATACATATATATGAGATATAGATTGCTTTTAAGATAAATAAATCACCAGGGATCAATTTGGATGAATCAAATTCTCAATAAATAACCAAATGATATGGTTTGGTTGTGTCCCCATCCATATCTCAACTTGAATTGTATCTCCCAGAATTCCCCCATGTTGTAGGATAGACCCAGGGGGACGCAACTGAATCATGGGGGCCAGTCTTTCCCATGTTATTCTTGTGATAGTTAATAAGTTTCATAAAATCTGATGGGTTTATCAGGGGTTCCTGCTTTTGCTTCTTCCTCATTTTCTCTTGCCACCACCATGTAGGAAGTACCTTTTCCCCCCACCATGATTCTGAGGCCTCCCCAGTCATGTAGAATTGTAAGTCCAATTAAACCCCTTTTCTCTTCCCAGTGTTGGGTATGACTTTATCAGCAGTGTGTAAATGGACTTACACACCAAGGTTTTTAAAAATCTATAATACAAAGTTAAAGAAGCAAGAGATTGATCCTAATTGGTGGATTGGTTGACTTGCAAAAGCATGTTCACTGAAGTGAGTTGTCACTGAATAATTGAACAGGTTTAAAATACATTCTGGTGGCTACTTATTACCATGGCTACAGAGCAATGAGGCTTTTTCTAAATTTTTGGAAACTTTTAAATTCTTACTTTGCAGAAAGACTTTACTGGGTTTGACTTCCAGCTCTGTCACTTAATTTGCTTTATACCTCTGTATTTTGACAGATTGTTTGATCACTCAAACCCCGAGAAAAAATAAACATGTCTACCTTATGAGATTAGAAGAAAAATGGAAATCACCTAGTATTTAGTTTATATTCAAGAAGCAAAAACTTTTATTTCATAATCTAAAGTAGACAAAAGTAGAAGCATGTAATACTATAGAGAAGTTACTGAGTGCCAGACAGTTTTCTAGGGGCCTTCACATACATTCCTTAAACCTACCAACAACCCTCTGGTATAGATGATATTGTTATCATTTTCTGCATTTTACAGAAAACTGAAAACACAGTGCCATTGAGTAAAATACCCAATGTCACCCAATTAGTAAGTAGTGGAGCTGGAATTTGAACCTAGGCAACCCAGCTGCAGAGATTTTCGTGTTTAACCGTTATATAAAACTGCCAGTCTAAAACACAATGAAGAAATATGTGATAAATGTATATGATAATATAGATTGCCTTTAAGATAAATAAATCACCAGGGATCAGTTTGGATGGATCAAATTCTCAACAAATAACCAAGGTTTCAAAAATCAATTAGAATGTTTCTTCTTTCATTAATAAGGCACTAGGTTATTTGAACCAATCCATTCGCCAAGGACCATGAGAAAAACTGGACTGTGGTTTTTTTTTTTGTTTTTTGTTTTTTTTTTTAAGAAAAATGCTTGAAGTAGTGGAAAACTTTCGAAAGTACTGAAGAATAACTGGGATAATATCCAGGATGAGACTGAAATTTAGAGATGTAATCTTAGCATGTAGGGCCATGTTTTCAGGGGTCATTTGCTGAGTAGATGAGGCTATGGAGAGGCTGAGCAGTACTTTTTGACAGCCCTTTTGGTCTAGAGGGCTGAGAGTTGAAGTATTGGCCCAGCTGAAGGTGGGGGCTTGCAGATTTTCCTCATTCATCGGGTCGGGAACCCAAAAGGCTACACTGTAAAGTAAGGGTGAGCCAGAGGTAAACCAATCCTCTTGTGGACTTCATCTGAGCTTCCTGGGCCTCTAGAAAACTGTTGGCCACTCAGTAATTTCTCTATACTATTACATGCTTCTATTTTTGTCTACTTTAGATTATGAAATACATTTTTTTGTTTCTTGAATGTAAACTAAATACTAGGTGATTTCTATATTTTTTCTAATCTTACAAGGTAGACATATTTAATTTGTCTTGGGGTTTTGAGTGATCAAGCAATCTGTCAAAACACAGAGGTCTAAAGCAAATTAAGTGACAGAGCTGAGAGTCAAACCCAGTAAAGACTTTCTGCGAAGTAAGAATTTAAGAATCTTAAGAATTTAGGAATTCCCAAGGAATCTTCAATTCCTATCATTGGATTAATATGATCCAGGATCATATCGCTAGTGTTCCCCGAACCTGGAATCAATAAAGGAAAATCCTCTCTGGAGGACGATAACATCATCTTACTTATCAAATCATTACATTTTCAAATACAATGTTTGAACATAAAAATAACCAGGCTTATGAGGTGATAAGCCAAAATAAACATGACCCTCTTGTTCATATATTAGGATGTCTGTGTAATATTCAAGAATAAAAATTTTAACAGAGAACTGGAAGCTATGAAAGGTGACATTGCAGATAGAAAAAAATAAACAGAAATTCTAAAATGAAAAACTGAAATTAAGAAATTAATGAATGGGATATTAAAAACAGTTGAAGAGATAAAGAACCCAGAAGAAATTAAGAATTAACTCTAAGAGACAAAAGGATGAAAAATACAGAAGAAAGAGTAAGAGACACAAAGTATACAGGAAGGTAGTTTAAGAACCATGTAATTGGCATTTCAGAAAAAGAGGAGAGAAACTGCCACAAAAACAATGTTTGAAGAAATAAAAGCTAAGCGTTTTCCAAAATTTAGAAAGACCTTAACCCACAGATTCAAGGATCCCATCAAATGCAAAGGTGGATAAATAAAAAGAAAAATATACTTAGACACATCATATTAGATCCAAAAGCAGTTAGGAAATATAACCACAGAAAAAAATTACCTTATTTTCAGAAAACCAAATTGACTTATCAAAAGATACAATAAAGCTATAAAAATAGATTCAAGATGATGAAATGAAGTAACTACAACTTCAAATCATATACTCAGCCAGGTACAGTGGCTCATGCCTGTAATCTTAGCACTTTGGGAGGTCAAGGTGAGAGGATCACTTCAAACCAGGAGCGTGAGATCAGCCTGGGCAACAGAGCAAGACCCCATCTCTACAAAAAGTAAAAATAAAATAAAATTAAAATTATATATCAACTAAAATATTCTCCAGGAATATAAGTTTACAAGACCTATAAACAACAAAGGGCTTATATCCAGAAAATAAAGAGAACTGTAAAATAAATTCAAAATGAGAGAGAGATTTAAGGGGTACTTTACAAAAATAAATCCAAATAGCCATAAAATCTTATTAGCAATCAGAGAATGCAAATTAAAATCGTATGATCTATGTATGTTTGTGATATACAGATATATAAACACTACATATGTAATGGCTAACAATACTAAATATTGGCGTCCAGGCGCCGTGGCTCACGCCTGTCATCCTAGCACTTTGGGAGGCCGAGGCGGGTGGATCATGAGGTCAGGAGATAGAGGACCATCCTAGCTAACACGGTGAAACCCCGTCTCTACTAAAAATACAAAAAATTAGCTGGGCGAGGTGGCGGGTGCCTGTAGTCCCAACTACTCAGGAGGCTGCGGCAGGAGAATGGCGTGAACCTGGGAGGTGGAGCTTGCAGTGAGCCGAGACCGCGTCACTGCACTCCAGCCTGGGCGACAGAGTGAGACTCTGTCTCAAAAAATAAAATAAAATAAAATAAAATAAAATAAAAATAAAATACTAAACATTGGCTAGAATATAGAATAACTGAAACTGCCACTCCTGATGAATGGGCAGAGCAATTATGTCACCACTTTGTTGAATAATTTTAAATTATCAACTAAAGTTGAAGATACATCTACTTCAAGAGCTGGTAGTTCCACTATGGTTACATAACCAAGAGAACTTGGTTATGTATATGGATATGTATGAATATGCATGTGTGTATATATGTATATGGATATATATATATGCACTCAGAGGCACACACAAGGATACAGACAACATTCTCTTTGTAATAACCTCAAACTAGGAAAAAAAAAAAAAAAGCTCCCAAAGCCCATAAATACAATATGGCATTTTCATTCTGTAGAATACAATATATCAATGACAAAGAAAACACCGCAATAACATGCAACAAGATCAATGATTGGAAAAAGTGAATGGAAGAAGCCAAGCAGAAAATAATATAAACATTATTATATCACTTACATTAAGTTCAAAACTCAGACAAAACTAAACTATAGTATTTTAAATGTATATTAAGGTGTTAAAAGTATTTAAGAAATGTATGTTAAAAGTATGATAAAATTTGGAACAGAATCTAATCTATTTAGGACAGAAATAGAAATAGACATAAATGCTAGTAATAGAGGAATGCGCTAAGAAATTAAAGAAGTATTCATAAAAAAAATACGTTGGAGGCATTACAGTGATGTTTTCTAAATATTTAACACCATGAGAAAATGTTTATGATTGCAAATAAATGCAAGAATGGGAATACACAGAACATGATTTTAATTATTCAAAAAATACGGTTCTACATTAAATGGATGTGTAAGCATAAACCTCATATAACACATATACATGACTTAAAGAAAATGCTGCAAACAAATATATCAAATGTTTATTTCTGGATATGAAATTGCCAATGATCTTGGGAGGTTTTTGTTTTTTTCTTTTATAAGTATCCCATTTTTCTATTTGCTCATTTTTAAATCTATGAAATATATTATTCATCAACAAGAAAAGTTATATAGTTCACATCAAGATCTTCAGATATCTCAAATAGATTAAAATAATTCATAGTTATGCAATCCTATGTAAGAGAGTATCTATAACTTTTCTTAGTAATTTATCACAAAAGATAATACTTTTCATTTTATTTAAATTTTAAATTCCTGGAATCCTTTAATAATTGTGCATTTTTAGTATAGATTCTTCATAGTAATTTATGTATTTATGTTTAGGCTATATAATTACTTGACAACTTATGAATTTTCCTGTTAATATTAATATATTGAAATGAGATAATTACATTTCACTTACTTTAAATACCACATTGTTATTTAAGCAGGAAAATACTGTAATTTGTCTCATATGCATTATTGGTGCAGTCTGGAAAGCAAATAGATTGAAAGCAGGTGTTCTTTATTTGTTTAGCCTATGGGAAGATAAAGGATTTTATTTAGCACCCACTTCAGTCTCATGAGCAAAAGAGAGCCCTACACATTTGTATCTTTAGAGGTTAGAATACAATTTCTAATTTTAAATCTTGTGAAAAAAACACCAAAAATTCTATAAAAATAAATTACTTTTTATTGTATATATCTGAATACATATAGTTACAAATCCAAATAAATGAAATTAGCCTAATTTTATAGTGAAAAACTGCTAATAAATAGATTATTATCTACGTCAATTTAACTCTTTTGCCAGCATAAACTACATTCAGTTTTTTACAAGAAATCACTGTATATCATATTTATGAACAGGACAACAGGACAAAATGTATTCTTATCTCAAAAGTATAAACAAAACCCAGTAAACTTCAAAACTAAGAGATCAGATTAGCTAAAACTAGTAACAAGCATGAACCTACTTCTAATTATTAAATGAACATTTTGCTGTCCAGAAAATTGTTTCCACAGGAAAAAAAAAATGTAAGTAGAAAATTAAAAGTATACAATTAAATAAAAAGACAAACAGATATGTCGTCCTTTTCCCCAACTATTTTAAATCTTTTTTCCCCTTGAATTATAGCAGGATACAACTGTGTAACTTCATTAAGGGAAGGCCAAGTCATTCCACAACTTACGTTTTTTTAATGGACTGGGGATAAATTATTCCACTCTCAAAGTTTTCCAGTGAAAATCCCAACAACCTTGGGCTATGCATGCCCAATTCTATAGCTTGGAGGGTGAGACAAAACACAGTTCATAACAGGTAGCTCAGGTTACATGGTTACTTAGTGGCCCATGGTTAAATGTTCAGTTTCTACTAAGGCCCAGTAACAAGCGGAAGGTTTTCTTTTTAAAAGAGTAGTTATCTGCAGAAGATGGCAGGACTTTGCTCCAAAATCCTACACTATGAGTCACCTATAGGGACTTGCAAAATGCTTCAAACAGCGTCTCCCTGTGTTATACTTCAAGCACCATTGGTTCTGCTGTATAATTTGGTCCAAGTGGCCTAACAGTTTGGACCTAATGCAGAGCCTTCTCTGGTTCTGGGCCCCACTCAAAAGTAGTAGCCTTTCAGGTGACTTGGTAAATGAGTTGGAGTAACACCCTCAAATGAGGAATACGTTACCTACAAAATCCAACAAAGCCTGCTGGGCATTGTGCCTCTTTTGGTTGTAGGAGCCAGACACAACAACTTACCTTAACCTTAGAAGGGATATCTGAACATGCCCCACACCACTGGACCCTTAGAAACCTCACTAGGTTAGAGGCCCCCAAGTTTGTGTCATTTTTCTTTCTCAGCCAATTAGTCTAAAGTCGTTACTACTTCTTGTTCACCATGTCCACTTAGCGTTTTATTATAAATGTAGTGGACCTGTGTGCTGTCATGTGGAAGGAAAAGGTGATCAAAGTCCCTGCTTGTTGTTTCTCACATAGCCAGGATTCATGGGTCCAGTTATCAAACAGTGAAAATGAAAGTGTCTTTGTTCATTATGACCCCTAGTCAGTCGCTAGCAAAATTGTTGCTTCCTGTAACCACAACTTTAGATTCTGGTATCTAGAAGTCTTTGTTCCAAAAGGAGGAACGCTTCCACCAGGAGATACAGCAATGATTCTATTAAATGAAAAGTCACACTGCTCTCTGACCACTATAGGCTCTTTATACCTTTCAGTAAGAAAGCAAAGAAGGGAGTCACTGTGCTGGCTAAGGTGATTAATCCTGATTATGAAGGAGAAATTGGTTACTACTATAGGATGGAGAAGAGGAAAAGTATCTCTGGAACACAGGAGATCCCTTAGGGCTTGTCTCCATACTACTATGTCCTGCCATGAAGGCCCAAGGAAAACTACAACAACCCAATTCAGACAGGAATTAATGACGGCCCAGAACCTTCAAGAATGAAGGTATAAGTCACCCCACCAGGCAAAGAACCACAACCCGCCGAGGTGATTGTTGAGGGAAAAAGGAATATGGAATGTGTCATGGAAGAAGGTAGTATAAATACCAGCTGCAACCGTCTGATCAGTTGCAGACACAAGAATTGTAATAGTTGTATTATTTCCTTATATTGTTATAAACATATTTGTATATATTTTAACCAAATATTTTTGTTTTCTTCCTTCTCTCATCCCTTTATCATCTAACAGGAGATGCATTAACAATGGTTAACTTTACATCACAATGTTTAATACACAGGATATCAAAGGAGGAGAGTGAACATCACCCAAGGACTTTGCATTCTCATCTGGGTAAAGGGTTAGCGCATTCTGGGTTGTGAGCAGGAGGGTTGTGTCATGTTAGGCAGAAGCATGACTTCGTTATGATTTTATATGGAGATTAGGCATGATTTCAAGAGACACAGATGGGTGTCAGGATGACAAGGGTGAAATGTTTTAATGTCAGTTTGACTAGGCTGCAGTCCCCAGCAATTCAATCAAACACTAATCTAGGTGTTGCTGGTAAGGTGTTTTGTAGATGTCATTAAAGCCCATAATCCATTGACTTTAATAAGAGAGAGTGCCTTAGCTGACCCAGATGGGCCTGATTCCATCAGTTGAAAGGCCTTAAGAGCAAGCTGAGCCTTACGTGAAGGAGAAGAAATTCCGCCTGTGGACAATGACCATAACCCGTGCATAGAAGTTCCAGCCTGTGCTTTCTGACCATTTTGTGCCCTGTGAATTTTGGATTTGCCTAGCCAGAGTCCACAGTCATGCAAGCCAATTCCTCACAATAAATCTCTTGCAATGTATTTCCTACTGGTCTGTTTCTCTTGTTGAACTGATATACCTATCTTATTCTCAGCATCAAAGCACTAAGTCTAAGGCCTGACATGTATTAAGGGGACATCCAAAACTACTTTATTTTAAAAGCTTATTTTATATTTAAAATAATTAAACAAAATGTCCTTTAATTATTGTTATCTTTGCAAACCACTACCTAGGTTCAATGTCTGGTGAATTCATAAGTATTAAATAAATGTTTACTGAAAAAACAAATGAGTGAATTAACAAATGATTATTACAGCTGCAGGGATTTATAAACAGTGTATCATGGCAGAGAATTTTTACAAATCATCACATTTTGTAGATTTGAAACAATTAAACAGATGCTAGCACTTAGTTAACTGCAATTTCATTCTGTTTCTCCCAAAATGATGCTCTTAAGAACTGTAATGAAATAACTTGGGGATGAGGATAATTTGTTCCTTAATAAACATCTCTGTAAAAGAGTAAGTTCTTACTCTTTCGAGTATTACACAACTTCCTCATGACGCTTGGGTCACAGGGCCAGGAAAGCTCCTGAGAGGTCATTGGTCCAGCCATTTGCTTCCCAAATACTTCCCTGGTTTCACTCTAATAAATGAGAGAAGTGATGGTGAGAAATTACTGCTGAAAATTGGTCCAGGCATCTGGTGGCACACATTTTAATGAAGGTGGAGGATATGTGATATGGAATAATTTTTTTTTTTTTTAAATAAAAAGGGGATCATGACAACAAAAAAGGAGGATGCAAGGAAAAGGGGTAAAAGAAATGCCCTGGACTTTTAAGGGTAAGTTGGGGAATATTGATGATGATCCTGTCGATTAATTTGTACTTAAGACAATAAAAGAGAGGAAATAAAAAGGGAAAGGAAAAACCAGAGAAAGGTAAAGTTCTAGCAACTATTTTCCCAGGAAAAATGTTATTATTGGAACAGCCTTAATGCTATGACCAACACTGACAGAGGAAATAGGTGAGTGTGCTTCAATTCGCTGGGGAGGCAATCAGAGTAGAAGTTACTGAGTTTTACCCCCCCAAATCAGACAGCATTTCAAAAGTCGATGGAAAAAAAACTTGATTGCCTTAAACTTAGAGAATTGTGAAATCTCGAACAGTTATAAACATGGAAGCCATTTTAAGAACAACTGTAAAATACTCCTATTTTGGTGGGAGAAGGGTGGTTCTGCATACCTGCAGACCAAGGTCTCATATGTCTCTCAAAAAAGGCTGTTGGAATTAGAAGTGTTGAAAAACGACTGCAGCACATTATGCACATGTACCCTAGAACTTAAAGTATAATAATAAAAAAAAAAAAGAGAGAAAAAAAGAAAAAAAAAAAAAAGAAAAACGACTGCAGATTTTTTGACATTCCTTCCATCAAGAACTGGGTCTATATCCCTTTCCCTTGAATCTGGGCGGTTGTGACTATTTTGGCCAACAGAATAAAACAAAATGATGTCACGTAATGTTCGAGGCCAGGTCATGAAAGACTATGTAGCTCCTAGCTTTTTGGGAATTCTTGCTCCCCCTCAGGATACTCCCCCTCAGAACTCAGCTGCCATGCTGAGAGGAAGCCCCATGAAAGGGCCCTGTGTAGGTACTCTGATCAACTATCCCAGCTGAACCCAGCCTGAGAGTCATCCCAGATCAGACACAGACATAAGAGTGAAAAGACTTCAGATGACTTCTGTCTACAACCGTTTCAGTCCTCAGAGTTGAGGCCCGACATTGTGATACTGCAGAACAGAGATAAGTCATCCTTGACCAGTAGAATCTGGGAGCCTGATAAAATATGTTTCGTACTGCTAAGTTGGGGGTAGTTTTTTACCCACAGTAGATAATAAATCCAGAAAGACAAGCTCTCCTCATTGAGTAGATGTACTTATTTCTGCTAGGACAGTAATGCCACCAGTTTGGGAATAATATATTTAATTTTATGAAATGATAAAACTATTGTCTTAATAGGTATTTCCAAACTTGGAAAGGTTTAAACGTAAATAGCTGATTAAATAAACCAACCCAAAATATTAATATTCTGTTTTAAATTTAATATTAATGCATTCATAATTCAACTTTTGTGTATTGAGATTCTGACAGATAAGCCTTGTAATTTCCTTTAAATAATTGAATAATTGGCTTTAAATACATAATCTTAAAAGGTAAATGAAGAGTTTAAATATTTCAGAGAATTGAAGTTAACTCAGCTGTAAGTTAGACTCTGTTGAAGGGAGTTTTATTTCATCAACTTCAGTTGTTTATTGAACTTCTTTAATCAGAAAAAAGTGTGGATGACTGTTCTCAGTTTATTATTCAAATCTAAATGTTAATTTAGTAAACACTGAATATTAATTTTAGGTGTAAATAATTCTAAACAATTTTCACATACACAAGAATATGACCTTCTCATAGACGTTGATATGGTTAGGCTTTATGTCCCCACCCAAATCTCATCTTGAATTGTAATCCCCATAATCCCCATGTGTCAAGGAAGAGACCAGGTCAGGGTAATTGAATCATGGGGATGGTTTCCCCCATGCTGTTCTCGTGGTAGTGAGTTCTCATGTGATCTAATGGTTTTATAAGGGGCTCTTTCCCCTTCACTGGGCATTTCTCCTTCCTGCAGCCTTGTGAAGAAGGTGCCTTGTTTCCCCTTCACCTTCTACTATGATTATAAGTTACCTGAGGCCTCTCCAGTCACTGAGTCAATTAAACCTCTTTCCTTTATAAATTACCCAGTCTCAGGCAGTTATTTATAGCAGTAGAAAATGGACTGATACAGACATTAAAAATGTACATTGATAAAAATATTGTGGGAAAGGGCATAAAAAGGTAGAAAGAGAAATAGGAAAGGGGCAGAGGTCTAACAATTTTCTCCACAAGATAAGCACCAGAGTTGGAGCTCCAGGGAAAGGCTAGTATTCCGTAACACACAGGAGTTTGCAGCTTCTGGTGATTGTGCTGAATGATAACCCAACTCTAACACTGGACAAACATAATTGTTGGTATTCCACATTATATAACAGCAAAATACTTTGGGCTGCACTTTGGAGCAATTTCCCTTTATTTATTTATAAATACCAGATTGTTTACATTTATAAATAAACAAAAGGATAGTCAGATGTTTTTAAAGACTGATGACCAGATACTTTTATATTTAAACTAAGCCAGAGAGTTTATATTCGTCAATAGTTTATACTCGTATTTATTTATAAAAATATTTATATTTATCTATAATAAATATTTATATATACATAAATATAAACTTTCTGGTTTAAATATAAAAGCATCTGGTTATCAGCCTTTTCTAGTTATAAAGACATTTGAGTCATCATTCATTCATTTATTTATGTGCACCATAAACTTTGTATCCAAGGCAACTTATAATATTGAATACTTAAGTGTTAGTATTACACAAATAAGGGTAAAAGAAACATTTAAAAAATAATAGTTAAAGAATTGTTTCAAATTCAGATGAATTCCTTAAAAGTGGAGACTAAAATGTGAGGCTCAATGGATTAAACAGATCTTTTAGTATATCTTTTACTATCTGTTGATTATTTGAGTTCATCTCCTACAACCTTTCAGCATAGTTCCTAACCTACTTCCTCACTCCATAATCATTTTTACTTTTCTGGATTAAAACACTTTAATGTATTTTTTCCAAATACATCTTAAGTTGTGGAGTCCCAAACTGAATACTACTGAGCAATTAGCAAAGTTGTGAACTTTAATTTAACATAAAAGTTAAATTAGCAAAATTACCTTGTAGTAAACAATATAACAGAACAAAGTGGCACACACACCAAATCTATTCTGAAACAAAAAAAAACAGCATAAAATCTGAATGTTCAATTGGGGCAGGGTAGGAGATAGAATTAGAACCATCATAGAAACCTGAGTTGATAGAACACAGAATTGCAAACCTAATTTTAAGATGTTGTTATTTTCTACAGAGATAATACAAGCTAATTATTTTGTAAAAGCTAACGCTAAAATGTTTAATGAAAAATATTCCTAACTGCTCAGAGGTAAGCAGGTAATATTGTAAAGACTGCTGCATATGCAACGTGGAGGAGATATTACCCAGATCTGCACCTCCCCTTGTAGCTGCTTCCACTTTCCAGCCATTAAAATGCAGACTTGGGTCCCATCACCATTTCCACAAGAAATGTAACCTCAGGGAGCATTTAATTTTAACTTTTGGAAGATGTTAAAGATGATTTGGTAGTGTGCAGGGAGGAATTACATCACACACCATCTATCAGGTCATCTTCATCCGACCCCAAATTCCCATGCTATTTCCTGTCCAGGGTACCTCCCAGCGCTCTCCCACTCCACTTCTTTCCCATTTTTTCCCCACGCTGTGCCCAGTTTCACTATCTCCCATTCTCTTTTGTTAAAATAAAAACTTTAGACAAAATAAATCTAACAGTTTATTTGTGCAAAGAATGACTTATGAATCAGGTGGCATTCATAACCAGAACAAGTCCAGAGGGCTCCACTCCACCTGCCTGAGCAGTGAGTTTTTATAGGCTGAACAGAAGGAAGTTACTTCATTGGCTACAATAAGGGTGTTTGCCTTATTTATATATGGCTGATAGGAGCTTCCCAGTTATATAATCAATTGGCTGGTTGACCCAAGCAGAGGCTCGGGATTTTATCTCATTTTTGTTGCTGTTTTCCATCAGTTACAAAAGATACTCCCAAACCTGGCAACCTCAGGCTAATGGGCTCCTTCTTATTTGTTTCAACATTTTCATATCGGCCCTTCACATCTCAGTTGTGAAGAGCAAATCA
Source organism: Mandrillus leucophaeus (assembly GCF_000951045.1). Taxonomy (NCBI): domain Eukaryota; kingdom Metazoa; phylum Chordata; class Mammalia; order Primates; family Cercopithecidae; genus Mandrillus; species Mandrillus leucophaeus. The sequence goes on from NW_012106709.1 coordinate 978,378, forward strand.
GCCCCGTGTTGATACCTACCTGAGTTACTGCTTTGCAAGTTAGCACCATCATGGGGAAATTGGGGATGTTTTGTTTCTATTGCATCTCTGGCCCCTAGGAAAATGCAAGGCAATGGCATTCCTAGACTGCACCTTCTCCCACAGATTTCCTTCTGGACTGGAGCTCCATCAGCTGAGTGCTTGGCTGCCTGCCCCACCTCCTCTGTGAGATGGCAGATAGATGATTTGCATGCCACTTTTTGTTCCTCTGTGGATCAAAATATGTCTCTGTTTTCCAAGCCTAATTTTTGGAGGGTCAGAGTTGGACTGTCCTCATGGGTAAAATCTATCACAATATACTCATCCTCTTTACAATAATAACAAGATAGGCAGAGTTTCTGCTCCACAGAAGCCAGGCAGTATGATGCTGACCTGTTAAGCGTTACCTGAATCTTGCCTATGCCAGATTAGGCTCCAGAGGGTGCATTCCTGGAGGAATTTACTTCAAATCACACATTAAGGTTTTTTCTTATCCCTATGAGAGGAAATGTTACATTAAAGAGGATAAGCCAAAACCTTCAATGTACATAGCAAATTAACTTCTAGAACAATTGCATCTAGTTTTGATTTCACCTGCATTATATGAGAAAATCTGTTTTTCCATAGCCTTGTCTGCACTGGGTATTGTCATCTGTTTATGGTGTTGCCTATTGGATAAGTAAAAACTACTGTGAAATGACTGCATTGATAATTATGTTAATTGCTAGTATGGTTGGACATTAGTTCAAGTGTTTAGTCAGGAGTTCGAGACCAGCCTGGCCAACCATGGCCAACATGGTGAACCCTGTCTCTACTAAAAATACAAAAATTAGTTGGGCACGGTGGCAGGCACCTATAATCCCAGCTACTCAGGAGGCTCACGCAGGAGAATCGCTTGAACCTGGGAGGTGGAGGTTGCAGTGAGCTGTAATCACACCACTGTACTCCAGCCTGGGTGACAGAGGGAGGCTCCATTTCAAAAATAAATAATTAAATAAAAAATAAATAAATAAAATTCATTCATATGAACTTCTTGCATGTTGGGAATAATGTCATTTACCTATCAAATGTTATACAGATAATTTGTCCCAGTTTATCATTTGTTTTTCCATCTTATTTATGGTATATCATGCCAGGAAGAACTCACATTTTAGAAATTAATTTAATCAAATATTAATATTTTCTTTTACGATATCTTGATTTAAATAATTTTTAAAACTGTGATATAGAAGTGAAATAAGACAATCCTCTGATTTTGAATATTCGTTGCTCAAAAATTTTATTTCAGTGATGTTTGTAATAAGGAAAAAAATGAAAAGCACTCTAAAGAACTTGATGAGCAACGATTACCTGATGATTTTTCATCCAATATCCTGCTATTAACATCATTATTATGACACAACATGGTAAAAGATAGCATAGGCAGGATAGCATAACAGTTAAGAAGGCTCCCTGAACCAGATTTTAGGCAACTTACTTGAATTCTCTGACTCTTCAATCCCTCACCTGTGATGAGGGGGTTACAAAGCTGTCCCACAGGGCCGCTGTGGTAGCAACTGGGATCTTGCACATGAAGAATTAAGTACAGCCCTGATACCTAATTTCTACTCAATAGGGTAAGATATTTATAGTTGAAAAGATAAAAATGGAAAAGACAAAAGTAACGATAGCCATTGGGTTAGGACGGCAGATTGATTGTTTTTAAAACTGTCTATAATGTTATATTATTTCAAGAGATATTTAAATAAATGCAAACACTGGTGTGTTTTACTTCCAAAGGAACATGCTGCTAAGACACTAAGGTTACCTTCAAAAGAGCAGATGGATTAATTCAGAGAGGAGAGAATAATGATTGTGATGGAGGAGTGAGTTATGAGAAATGATTAAAGATAAAGATTATGTCTGGTGTTGCTAAGTAATGACTGAGGGGGGACTAATAATTGACTACAAAAACCTGACAGGAGAAATATTGAACAGGCAGAAAGAATTATTTAATCAGGTTTAGGACAAGATAACTAGACAAGTATAAAGAAGGAAAGAAAAATTTACTCTGAATGGGAGAGAAAACTTTCTGACAGTGAAAATTTTTATACAAGGAACATCTTCCAAGAAAAGTGATGAAAGCCTATCCCTAGAGATATTTAAAATAAGGTTGGATGGAAACCAAAAAATATGTATGACAGAACCACAGTGCTTTGATTCGGTGCTAGCTTCCATCTCTGATTTTATAGCAGTCTTGGAAAAAAATTAGGTCACTCAGTCATGGTGAATGATTAAAATATGGCTCAGGCAACCAAGTGTTTGAGCAGTTTTGAGGTGTCCTACTTCCATGCTAGGCACAAAACTAACCTGAGTCAATGTCTGTGCCACAGTGTGGTTGCCACATATGAGATGGTGGTGGGGTCGGGTGGGCTCTCAGCAAACTACCTGTTCCTGAACCAAAATTTATGTACCTGTCAATCAGTTCCTGAATCCCAGAGTACTATGGGCCAAAGGGACTTGACCTAATAGCTTCCTTTGAAGATAATAATTTGCTCTACTTATTAAGTATATACATGGTACCAAATAGTGTATTAGGTGTTTTGCCAATGGAATCTCATTGGATTCTCACAACCACCTCGGAGGGTAGCTATTGTTATCCACATATTTAAAATGAAGGCTCAGAAAGATTAAGTCCTATACCAAGGTCACATGGAAAGTAAGAGCTGAAAAGAGGATTTCAATCTAGGCGTGTAATAATCCATTTTTACACTGCTATAAAGAAATACCCAGCCAGGTGTGGTGGCTCATGCCTGTAATCCTAGCATTTTGGGAGGCCTAGGCGAGCGGATTGCTTGAGGCCAGGAGATAGAGACCCGCCTGGCCAACATGGCAAAACCCTGCTTGTTCTAAAAATACAAAAAGCCAGGCACGTTGGCACACACCTGTAATCCCAGTTACTTAGGAGGCTGAGGCAGGAGAATTGCTTGAACCTGGGAGGTAGGGGTTGCCATGACCTGAGATCAGTCACTGCACTCCAGCCTGGGTGACAGAGCGAGACTCCATCTCAAAAATAAGAAGAAATATTGAAGACTGGGTAATTTATAAAGATTTAATTGACCCGCAGTTCTGCAGGCTTAATAGGAAGCATGGCTAGGGAGGCCTCCAGAAATTTACAATCATGGTGGAAGGTGAAGTAGGTACCTTGTTCACAAGGCAGCAGGAAAGAGAAGTGCAAACAGGGGAAATGCCAGATGCTTATAAAACCATCAGATCTCGTGACAACTCACTATCATGAGAACAGCATGGGGGAAACAGCCCCTGTGATCCAATCACCTCCCTCCTTCCACATGTGGGGATTACAATTGGAGATGAGATTTGGGTGGGAACACAGAGCCAAACAATATCAAGGTATATTTCTGAAGCTTGTCATCCTTTCCTCTCTACTCTGCTGTCTCGATAGATTACAAGAGGACAATTCATGAAAAATCATAGTCCAATTTAGAGCCCAGACTACAACTTGCAATCTTTGTTCTTGGTCTCTGTCCTTAACCAAAATCATTTCTCATCTCTATCTTCTTGAGCCCCTGTTCCATTCCCTTGCACTCTCCTCCTTTGATAAGAAGCAGAAAAAGAAAGAAAAATATATTTTTGATGTTATAAACTTGGGATAGGAAGAAAGAATGTGTGTATGTAAATTTAACCTTTTGATTCTTTAGGTTACTTAATGCCAAAACTCATTGTATTATTTAATCCCAGTATTCTACATTTTAAATATTCTCTGAATCCAAAAAAATTCTGGTCCCTTTACAGTAAGACTTATTGTACATGTAGCTCAGATAAGCATTTTGAAGTCTAATAATCTAAAATAAGTTGAACAATTAAAATAGGAATAATAATGTGTCTGCAAGATGCTTCACTTTTGCATTTCCCAACTAATGTCCATCATATTGCAAGACAAAGGGAATTTGTAAGAACATAAAATTTGCAGCATACTCTATCAGCTATGAATGTATTAATGCCATATCTACTTCTTTTTCATTTTTCTCTTAATAGGTTGCATTCTTTCTATGCCTATTTCTCAATCTAATAAAGTTAAGTAGTAGAGAAACATTTTGAAATGACTTTGATCAGTCAGGAGCTAACCAAAGAGCAATAACTATCTGCAGATTTCTATCACCTGGGAAGGTTTAGGTTTTCTCCAACTCAATGGAAATGTCTTATTACATATTATTCAGGCCTTTCTTCTTTGTATCATCCTCCTATGTATGAAGCTAATTATGTCTGGAAGAGGAAATCTAAATGCCTTACAGACTTCAGGCATCCATTCCTCCAAATCCTAAGAAACATACTGAAAAAATGCAAAATCTTATAAAATGAAATTGTTTCTAATAGTATTTAATACACTTGAAAGAGGAAATAGATTGGCAGTGGAGAGAATGAAGATTGGGAAAAATATTGTATTTGTTCTTCTTATGCTGCACATAAGATTGTCTGCTAAAAAAAAAGAAACCTTTCATTGTACAGAGAGGTATTTCTTCTCTACCACACTGGCTGAGGCACACCTGACTCAATGGTCCCCTGCATTGGCCACTGGAAGAAACGGAGAAAATTGCTTGCAGTTATAGTCTATTCAGAAAAGTTGAGTATGACACAGACCTATATGTTTTAAAAGAAGAGCAGGTTGTTTGGTTGGTTTTCTAGCAACATTTTATGAATTTTAATTTATACCTAGAGATGGGCCCACAGAGCCACCACCCACACATGGACAGCACTTGGAGAACAGGATACCTTCAGCTCCTTCTCTAAGGCTCTGAGTCTGCTGAGCAGGGAACACCAAACAGGAAAGTCCTTTCTAAAAACAGAGCCTGGAATGTTGAATTCTGAACTGGATGGCCTCCTTTTCCATGTCTGTGCATATTCTCAGTTTTCTCTTTATTTGCAAAACAGACAAGAAAGTTACCTTTCCTTTCACAAGACCAAAAATGATAATTTCTTCAGGAAATCCAAAAATTTTACTATTCTGTTACTCTATAGTTCAGTATAAAATCCAGTGATCAACTGAGATTAAAACCAAAAATACGGCCGGGCGCGGTGGTTCATGCCTGTAATCCCAGCACTTTGGGAGGCCGAGGTGGCCTGATCACCTGAGGTCGGGAGTTGGAGACCAGCCTGACCAACATGGAGAAACCCCAACTCTACTAAAAATACAAAATTAGCCGGGCATGGTGGTGCATGCCTGTAATCCCAGCTACTCAGGAGGCAGAGACAGGAGAATCGCTTGAACCTGGGAGGTGGAGATTATGGTGAGCCAAGATCATGCCATTGCACTCTAGCCTGGGCAACAAGAGCGAAACTCCAACTCAAAAAAAAAAAAAAAAAAAACCAAAACCCTACATGCTCATATTCTTTACCCCAACAACATTATGTTTTTATTTATATAATAACTAATTTTTTACAATTATTTCATTTATATATCTGGGGTCTCCATAAACACCCTTCCTATATCTTCTGCTGACTCAGTGTTTCTTCTGATAATGAAGTCTGTTAACAATTGTGGATATTACAATATTTTGATAAAATACTGACTACAGCTTTGCCTCAACATAGCAATCATACAACTAAAATTGAAATTGTATCTTGAAACTCTTTAGTCATCTGCAAAATAGAGTCTGAATCAGAACACTTTTTGTAATTATTGTTGAATTTAAGAGAGACAAATGTGAAATATCAATAAAATAGTCAAAACACAGATCTCACTTTATCAAATTCAGCCTCAACTGTTTCTTCACATTTTTCAGAGTTTCAAATCCTTTCTGTGTTTTACTAGTTTCTTACTAGGAACAAATTATTTAAGACCTGAGTTGTCAAATAATATGTAACATAAAATTGTGCCCAAATACCACCCACATGCAAATTTATTCCGCCACTAGTGTGGTGGGATAGAAATACTTTTAAGTTAAATAACTTTTCCCCCCTTTCAAGATGGAAACTATGTCAAAATGGGAAGAGAATTCCAAATTTGCATTCCAGGGTGTTTAATTCCTAATTAACTTACAAGGTAATAAAAGCTTATAGTATAATAAAAGTATAGCTAACACTTCTTATAGAGCTGGCGAGGTAATAGTATTAACAGAGGGAAACTATACCCACAGAACAATTACTTGGCTAGAGAATTGACTACAAAAGGTTTGGAGGTACATTTTCTTCATTTTGGTCTGGTGATTTTACAAAACCACACTAGGTTCTAGGATTCAAATAGATCCTAGAAATAAAACTTACTTAATTTTAGGTATATCTTCACTTTTTTCCTTAAATCTGTTAATTAATTTGAACTGGCTTGAGTTTTTCTATTGTACCCTGGTTGCAGGCCAACTCTAGAGGAAACTGCTAAATGCTAGGCAATGAGAGAAAGCAGAGAAAGAGGCATGGCCAAGGCCTCTGAAGGCCTCTCCAGACTCTGGTCACGAAAAAAACAACTGCATTCACTGTGCACATATTAATAGACAAAGTGATTACTCTTTAAACATTTCTAAGCTTTGCTTCTAAGTTTTTATAAGAAAAAGAAAAAAATATAACTCAACCACATCCTGTTGATTCCAAACTTTATCTCAGTAAAAACAGGAACTTTTGGTCACATTTAGAGGTAAAATTTGTTTGACCATTTCCACAGTGACCCAGAGCTGGGAGCTCTGTGCTACCTGTTGGCTGAAGGTAAGAAGGAAGGAGGGTCACAGAGGTGGATCAGATGCTAATAAACCCACATAAATAGCTCTTTTTTCTTACTACTTTATTTTATTGTTTTTTTTCCCATGTATTTATTGAAGCATAATTGACAGAAAATTGTACATATTTGAGGTGTACAATGTGGCATTTTGATGTAAATATGCCTTGTGTAATGATTCCCACAATCAAGCTCATTAACCTATCCATTACCTGACATAGTTACCTTTTTATGTTGTAATGAGAATAATAAGAATACTGAAAATCTATTTTCTTAGCAAATTTCAAGTATACCAGGGCAAAAGGAGTGGGGAACATGGGAAGATGTTGGTCAAAGCATATTAACTTACAGTTATAAAGTGAGTAACTTCTAGAGATCCAATAAGCAGCACAGAGACCCCAGTTAATAATGACATGTATTGAATAGTTATTTGTGAGTACAAGTCATGTCTATCTAGTCTTTTGAAACAACGGATTATCTCTTAGGATTTAACCTAAGAGATAAATCTTTAACAGCATCTCCAGTGTAGTTAATAAATCACTGTTGGTTGTAATAGATGTAGTTTATCCAATCTACATTTTTATGTATTGTCACCCACCAATTGTAGGTGTTGGTTGCAGGAACATGTTGAATTGTGAAAATATCTGATATACCTCAGTTCTCCTCTGCCAATAGCTAAGTGCCCTGCAAAGAGTCTGAAAAATTCCCTGTAACTGGATCAACAGAATATGACCACTGTGAAGAGGAGGCTACATGGAAATAATCTGTTCTAGTGAAAGCTTTCTTTTCATCCATGTGCTTGTTTTTAAGACAGTTTTGAGGTGATCATGGCAGACAGGAGGCAGGACTACATTGCAGCTCTGGACACAGCAGCATACGGAGGCTTGCATGTTAATTTGAGCTCCAGATTGACTGCAAGAACAAACCAGTAACCCCAAGAGGACCCACACACCCTCTGAAGGAAGCAGACTGCTCTTGCAGGACCCAGGAGACACCCCAAATACTGTGAGTACCCCAACTGCAGAAGTGGGAAACGGAGACCCTCCTCTCCTGAACGCACATCTCCACTAGAGAAATTAAAGGTCTATTTGCAGGATAAGTTCCCAACTTTACCTGGAGCGCAGTTAGTCCAGTCGAGTGAAATACAGGGGTAGAGGAAGCAGTAGAAAGCCCCAGGGAGCTCGCTGGGTCCCCAAGCAGCCCATTCCTGTGTTACAAATAAAGTTTTGGTGCCGCAAAAGAAATAGCACTTGAATATAATATTTTCTTTTTAATTCTCAGCAAGGCAAGGTATTTCTACAGATGGGTGCACCCTTACAGATGGAGCAATGGTGAGCGCACACTTGGACAAGGGAGGGGAAGGGGTTCTTATCCCTGATGCACGTGGTTCCTGCTGCTGTGTCCTTCCCCTATTGGTTAGGGTTAGACCACACAGGCTAAACTAATTCTGATCAGCTAATTTAAAGAGAATGACTGGAGTGAGTGCTTGGCGGGAGTCAGGGCAGAGCAGGTAGCAGGTAATCGGAATGAGTTAGGGTGGAGCAGGTGATCAGAATGAGTCAAGGTGGAATTGGTAATCGAAAAAGGTTGCTTTACAAGGAAGTTAAGTTGCAAAATAGAAGGCAAAGAATTGAACATGCTGACATATTAATTCTTTGAAAAGAAGTTTAGAACTCATATCTAACAACTCCTCCCCTTGTATTTCCTTACAGCTTTCTTTTCAAACTTTTCTTAACATGTATTGGGTTAGTTGTTTTGCTTGATTTTTCAAAAGAAGCTTCTCTGGATAAGGTGGAGGACAGTTAAGGGAGGTTTTAGTAAGTGCCATTTTTATGAGCCTCTTCATCAACTTATGGATGCATGGTATGACATAGCACCCGACAAGAATAAGTACAATTATTATGGCTGCAAGGGAAGTAAGAATTGTGGCTATTATTCCTTTCCACTTACCAAACTACTTTTCTAGCCTTCTTGTAAAGAGGTCATTTACCCCTGAGTTGCTGGCTAACACATTGGATAGAGCACTCAGACCTTGCAATGACTTTGTTATACTTCCATTAGGGGCAGTGTTGTTTGGGATGGAGGTGCAACATTGAGTTTTAATCATGATGCAAACTCCTCCTCTTTCTGCTAATATCATATCTAAGGCTATCCTATTTTCCTAAGCCATCTGGCTAGTAGCCCCTTATTGTTCAGCTGTTCCTTTAACAGCATCGCTAGTGTAGTTAATAAATCACTGTTGGTTGTAATAGATATAGTTTATCCAATCTACATTTTTATTGTCACCCACCAAAATATTGACTCAAATCCTGCAGCTATTTTATTTTGGGCTTTAAATTGATCTGGTATTCCCTTTGGGACTCTAATTGTGTCTAAATAGACGTGAGAGTCAAAAGACCCATAGGGTGCTTCTCTTGCTTTACAATGTCTTATTTTTCCTTCCTCTGGTTGATGAAATGCCAGGGTGAAAAGGACAGCCAACTGGACTAAAGCACAAGTGCCACTCTGGTTATCTGGAGGGTGTCCAGTAAAGGTCCACCACAATACCATCATACATCCACTCAGGGATGAACAAGGGCTAATTGATAAGCTCTTCAAAATTCTTAAGCTCACTGCGTCCCTTCAGTTCTCCAAGGAACACTAAGCTTTCTCCCTGTCATGAGAGACACAAAGTGAACTTAGTGTTGGGAGAGGGAAGCTGGATGGCCCTCGGGGGCTGACCTGCAGGGTTCTGGACTTCAGGATATAGTAGAGAGAGAGCTTGGCACGACTTATTACTCCAGGCTGTAGAATCCTGGAAAAGAGCTATCATGCAGCCCTGTGCTAAAAGACTTTTAGTTTTGAGGGAAAGGAAAGTGGAAGATAAACCAAGTATATAATTTCTAAGGAATTGATCTTTTGTTTTAAATGTGGGGGCATCAGCAGTGGACTTTATAGTCCTTGGTGCCTTCGTACTGAGAAATTTCCTTTAACATCTATTTTTATTAGTTTTTAGACCAAAGAAAGGCAAACACCATTTTATATTTGACAATGCTTCCTGTATGATTTTTATATTGGATAAGCTAAATTTCACCTTTATATTAGTGTGTTACTAATGTAAAACTCAATTTCAATAAAAACTTACAGACATATTTATCCAATTTTAACGTCTGACCATAAGGTAAGATTTTTTTATAGACTCCTTTTAACCTTTTATAATTTTTGATAAAGAGCAGGTTAGTACTTTACGAAAAATCCGTTGTGATTTTATTTTAATGTCCAGTTCACAGAAAAACTGGATGATACCTTTTTAACTTTAGCAAATATGTTTACACACAGAATTTCCTTTACAATTAATGTTTTAAAACTTGCTTAAACCTTCAAAACAAAATTTTTTTAACCTTTTAATGTAGGTAAAAATCTACATTCTTATGCCTCCTTATAATTCTTTTACCAAAAGTATATTTTACTTTCCCTATATACCCTGACATAAACTGTTTCTTCAATAGTTTCATATTCAGGAGGCCTAATTACTTTCAAATTATACAACATTTCTTGCATAAATTCCTTCTTGTAACACACATTTGTTTCACGACTTTCAGACAGTTCTTTGACACACCTCAACTTTTTGACTTGTTGTAAACATCCCTTTTTTCAAAAAAAAAAAAACAACCAGTGTATTTATTTTAGGACAAGAATTTACCATATAACATTCCTTTATACATACATTCTCCCCCTGACTTTTTTTTCCCCCTCACAGATGATAACCATTCTTTTCCAAAGCAAACTTTCTTCATGTCTGTGGACTACACTGTCTAAGGCCACAAGATTAGAAGTTAGGATAATACATGTTACACTGTTAACTTTTAGCAGACTTTACTTTCATTGAAAACCTTGTAAGTTTGGGATTTTGATTATCCTTTGCTATTAATAAGACCTTGTTTAGTCCAAATTAACTTAGAATTGGTATAGATGGTTCCTTCCTGGTTCTGTAAGTACTTTAAGGCTTGGCTGAGTGCAAACAGCTCACACGTTTGAGCAGACCAATTGTTAGGCAATTTTCCTAACTCTACTTTTATAAGAGTTTCCTTATCAATTACTGAATACTTATTGTGTCTTTTTTTCCTCAATCACAGGGGAAGAACCATCTATCGTCCTGTCCTGAAGGGAGTTCCTCCTAGGTCTGGTCGGACTTTTGTATGGTAATTAATTAAGATTTAGATCCCCTATTAGGAAACCTGCTGAGTTAAGGGAATTATCAGTGGTTAATGTTAAATCATTTTTTTCTAACAGAATAGCCCCATATTTTAAGATTTTTGAGTTAGTAAGCTACGATTTGACTTTTTTTTTTTTTTTTTTGACTTAGGATAGTTCTGAATTGGTGAGGTATGCTCACAATGAGGTTTCCTCTAAAAGTTATTTTTCAACTTTCTTTTGCTAACAAAGCAGTTGCTGCTACAGATTGAATGTATTTGGGCCATCCGCGGGTCACTGGGTTAAGGATTTTTGGTAGGAAGGCTATGGGTTGTCAGTGGCCTCAGTGCTTTCCGGCTATGCCCTTGTTTACACTGACAACAAGGTGGTGTTGGAGTGTTAAAGCATCAGGAAGACCTTCAATTATCAATTATAGGTTTTAAATTTACCCTGGCTTTTAAAGGAATAGGGTACATTGTTTTCTCTTTACTACTTCTCTCTCTGTCTCTCTTTCTCTCTCTCTGTCTTTGACTCCCTCTTTGTCTCTGTCTCTTCCTCTCTCTTTCTCTCGCTCTCTTTCTTCTCCACTGGTCTTGCCCTGCCTCTGCCAGCCGCTTATGCTGCCATTCTCCACCATCTCCTTCCCCTTTTACCCTGGAGACTAAAAGTTCCTCTGAGGAGGAGACATTAGACGGGGGAAGAGGGGACAAAACAGAGGAGCAAGCAGCCCCTGAATCAACTAAAAAGGTGATAAGCTCATGTTTAGGTCCCACCTCCAAATTTATTGGGATCTCCTGGTGGGACTCAAGATAAAAGACAGAGCTCCTGACCCACCTGTTCTTCCTCGAAAGTCATGAGTGGATGCGCTCCTTTCTCCTTTCTTAGTTCAAGACATCCTCTCTCGAAGTGGCCTGTTCTTCCACATCTATAGCACCTATCATGTCCTTCCTCCCTCTTAGTTCTGGGATTCGTTAACCCTGCTCCCCCATACTCTTTAGGGAGCCTGGCGGATGAGGACCTTGGTCCTCCAGATGGAGGCAGGGGTGCTTTTAGAGAGGGGTCTTTAGGTTGGGAGGGAACAGGCTGGTGGGATGGTAATTCGCAAGAGTCAGGGTTATAAGGAGGAGGGATAATGTGAGTAGAAGGGGAATTTGGAACGGGATCTGAGGTGGCAGTGGCTGTCTGAGGGGAAAGATTAGGGACACTGAGTAGGGGAAGATAGTCCAGGGGATCCCATGCACTGGAGTCTTTAGGCATGAGAGCTGTCTCCTCTGACTTTTCATTTTGAGGTGCCAGATTGGGTTCCTCCCTATTTATTTTTAAGGGAAAAAGGAGGGCAGGTCCCTGCCTCCAACAAAGGGTATAGCCTAGTTCTTCTTAAGATACTGGACTTTTATTAACATATCAGATTAGAAGCTGACACATTACATCCTCATTTAACCCAAACTTTGGCCAGAAGATTCAAAGTTTGAGGATGGGTCCCTGAATCCAAATAAAACAGCAGTATTTTATCATTTGTTGATGTTTCCTATGTTTAGTCCTTTCATTAACTTTCCAGTGTTTTAGTATGAGACCTAGAGGCTGTCTGGGGGGATATCTTTGTTACCGTCTTTATCCCCCTGGGTCCTTGTCTTGCTTGGAGTATTTCCCATCTTGATGGTTTTGGGGTAAGGTTCAAGGTTCAATTTCCCTTACTGGAAATTTCTCATCTTTTGGTGTGAGGCTCAATTTCCCCACTGGAAATTTCTTCCCTTTTGGAGTGAGGTTCAATTTCGCCACTGGAAATTTCTTGCCTTTTAGGGTGAGGCTCAATTTCCCCTACTGAAAATTTCTTGCCTTTTCTACTACTGGAGGTTTGTGTGAGGATCAATCCCCCAGGTGACGTCTTGCCTCTCTTTAACCTCTAAGTCACCCTGACCAAAGAGTACTTCACTAGCCCCCCGCAGCTTCCTTACTTTGGTCCCGACCACCAAGGAAATACTTTACCAGCTCCCGTGGCTTCTCCTTCCTTCATCTGTGCACAGAGTCATTGCCGCAGTATGTGAGGATCCTTTAAGCTAGGTTGCTGGCCAGTTCCCCCCAGCCCCACCCCACCCCTGGCATTGCTGAGAGCTTGGGTTATTTCTTGCACTGGGTGGATCTTGATTTCTCACCCCTGAGGCTGCCACAAGGGAGCGTGGTGCACCTCCTCATGAGAGAGAACCAGAGACTATCCCCAGAGGGGAATGTAATCACGATGGAGCCCCAAAATTGTTATATATAAAGTTTTGGTGCCACAAAAGAAATAGCACTTGAATATAAAATTTTCTTTTTAATTCTCAGCAAGGCAAGTTACTTCTATAGAAGGGCACACCCTTACAGATGGAGCAATGGTGAGCACGCACTTGAACAAGGGAAGGGAAGGGGTTCTTATCCGTGATGCACCTGGCCCCTGCTGCTGTGTCCTTCCCCTGTTGGCTAGGATTACACCACACAGGCTAAACTAATTCCGATTGGCTAATTTAAAGAGAATGACAGGGTGAGTGCTTTGGCGGGAGTCAGGGCAGAGAAGATAGCAGGTAATCAGAACGCATTAGGGTGGAGCAGGTGATCGGAATGAGTCAGGGTGGACCAAGTAATAGAAAAAGGTTGCTTTACTACGAAGTTAAGTTTAAAAGTAGAAGGCAAATAATTGAACATACTAACATATTAATTCTTTGAAAAGAAATTTAGAACTCATATCTAACACCTGCCTGGCATCACAGGGATCCATCAGGAGGGTGGCCAGAGAACCAGAGTGTAAACCTCCACAGGAAGAAGGAATTCTCTAGACAAACTTTGTAACAGTTTGAACAGGGCAAGAAGCCTCTTGGCCAGAACTAGGGGGAGGGGGCAAATAGGGCATGCAGACTTCATGGGCAGGGAAAGAACTAAAGCCCTTTTCTCCTGCAGCTGGGAGGTGGATAACCTTGGGCAAATTTTCAAGCCTGTCTCACCCTCTGCCTGGAAATGGACTAGAGGCTGTTAGGAAAGCTCGGTGGGAGCAAGACCAACTCTTTGGTTTGTGTGTGACTGCTGGCTTTCCCCCACTTCCCTGACAACCTGCATGTCTCAGCAGAGGCAGCCATAACCCTCCTAGGTACACAACTCCAGTGGCCTGGGAATCTCACCCCCATCCCCCACAGCAGCTGCAGCGAGACCCACCAAAGGAGAGCCTGAGCTCAGACCTGCCTAGCCGTGAACCACCTGATGGTCCTTCCCTACTCACCCTGATGGAAGACAAAGGGCACAAAATCTTGGGAGTTCTAGGGCCATGCCCACTGCCAGTCCCTCTCCACACTACTACAACTGATGCTTTCTGGAAAGTGCCACTCCTGGCAGGAGGCCAACCAGCACAAAAATACAGCATTAAACCACCAAAGCTGAGAACCCTCACAGAGTCCATTGCACCCTCTGCCACCTCCACTGAAACAGGCACTGATAATTTCCAGCTGAGAGACTCATAGAGGGTCCACATCACAGGACTCTGGGCAGAAACCCCTAGTACCAGTCCACAACTGGGTAGACTCACTGGGTGGCTAGACCCAAAAGAGAGACAACAATTACTGAAATTTGTCTCACAGGAAGCCACATCCACTGGAAAAGGGTGGGAGCACTACGTCAAGGGAACACCCCATGGACAAAATAACCTGAACAACAGCCTTCAGCCCTAGACCTCCCCTCTGACAGAGCCTACCCAAATGAGAAGGAAACAGAAAGCCAACCATGGTAATATGACAAAACAAGGCTCTTCAACACCCGCTAAAAATCACACTAGTTCACCAGCAATGGATCCAAACCAAGAAGAAATCCTGATTTACCTGAAAAAGAATTTAGGAGGTTAGTTATTAAGCTAATCAGGGAGGGACCAGAAAAAGGTGAAACTCAATGCAAGGAAACCCAAAAAATGATACAAGAAGTGAAGAGAGAACTATTCATGGAAATAGATAGCTTAAAGGAAAAACAGTAAAAATTCAGAAAACTTTGGACACACTTTTAGAAATGCAATATGCTCTGGAAAGCCTTAGCAATAGAATTGGAGAAGTAGAAGAAAGAAATTCAGATCTCGAAAACAAGGTCTTCGAATTAACCCAATCCAACAAAAAAAAAAAAAAAAAAGAAAAAAGAATAAGAAAATATGAACAAAACCTCCAAGAAGTCTGGGATTATGTTAAATGACCAAACCTCAAGAAAAATCAGTGTACCTGAGGAAGAAGAGAATCTAAAATCCTGGAAAATCTATTTGGGGAAATAATCGAGGAAAACTTCCCAGGCCTTGTGAGAGACCTAGACAGCCAAATACAAGAGGCACAAAGAACACCTGGGAAATTCATCACACAAATATCTTCACCTAGACACATTGTCATCAGATTATCCAAAGTTAAGATGAAGGAAAGAATCTTAAGAGCTATGAGACAGAAGCACCAGGTAACCTCTAAAGGAAAACCTATCAGATTAACAGCAGATTTCTCAGCAGAAACCCTACAAGCTAGAAGAGATTGGGGCCCTATCTTCAACCTCTTCAAATTAAACAATTATTAGCCAAGAATTTTGTATCCAGTGAAAGCATCATATATGAAAGAAAGGTACAGTCATTTTCAGACAAACAAATGCTGAGGTAATTCACCATTACCAAACCATCACTACAATAACTGCTAAAAGGAGCTCTAAATCTTGAAATAAATCCTGGAAACCCTTCAAAACAGAACCTCTTTAAAACATAAATCACACAGGACCTATAAAACAAAAATACAAGTTAAAAAGCAAAAACAAAAAACAAAGTACACAGGCAACAAAGAGCATGATGAAAGCAATGGTACCTCACACTTTAATACTAACATTGAAGGTAAATGACCTAAATTCTCCATTTAAAAGATACAGAACTGCAAAATGGATAAGAACTTACCAGCCAACTATCTACTGCCTTCAGGAGACTCACCTAACATATAAGAACTCGTAAACTTAAAGTAAAGGGGTGGAGAAAGGCATTTCATGCAAATGGACACCAAAGGTGAGCATAGGTAGCTTTTCTTATATCAGACAAAATGAGCTTTAAGGTAACAGTGGCTAAAAGAGACAAAGAGGGACAACTGGAAAATATCACAATCCTAAACATACATGCACCTAACATTGGAGCTCCCAAATTTATAAAACAATTACTAATAGGCCTAAGAAATGAGATAGACAGCAACACAATAATAGTGGGGGACTTAATACTCCACTGACAGTATTAGGTCATCAAAACAGAAAGTCAACAAAGAAACAATGGATTTAAACTACATCTTGGAACAAATGGACTTAACAGATATATACAGAACATTTCATCCAACAACTGCAGAATACACATTCTGTTCAACAGCACATGGAATTTCTTCAAGATAGACCATATGATAGCCCATAAAATGAGCCTCAATAAACTTAAGAAATTTGAAATTATATCAAGCACTCTCTCAGACCGCAGTGGAATAAAACTGGAATCCAAATTCAAAAAGAATCTTCAAAACCATTCAAATACATGGAAATAACCTGCTTCTGAATGAGCATTGGGCCAAAAACGAACTCAATATGGAAATTTAAAAGTTCTTTGAACTGAGTGACAATAATGACACAACCTATCAAAACTTCTGGGATACAGCAAAGGCGGTGCTAAGTGGAAGGTTCATAGCCCTAAACACGTACATCAAAAAGTCTGAAAGAGCACAGATAATCTAAGGTCACACCTCAAGGAACTAGAGAAACAAGAACGAACCAAATCCAAACTCAGCAGAAGAAAGGAAGCAATCAATATCAGAGCAGAACTAAAGGAAATTGAAACAACAACAACAACAACAAAATACAAAAGATAAATGAAACAAAAAGCTGGTTCTTTGAAAAGATATATGAAATTGATAGGCCATTACCAAGATTAACCAAGAAAAGAAGAGAAAAAATACAAATAACCTCACTAAGAAACGAAACAGGAGATATTACAACTGACACCACTGAAATACAAAAGATCACTCAAGACTATAATGAATACCTTTAAGCACATAAACTAGAAAACCTAGAAGAGATGGATACATTCCTGGAAAAATACAACCCTCCTAGCTTCAATCAGGAAGAACTAGATACCCTGAGCAGACCAATAACAAGCAGCAAGATTGAAATGGTAATTTAAAAATGACTAACACAAAAAAAAAGTCCAGGACCGGACAGATTCACAGTAGAATTCTACCAGACGTCCAAAAAAGAATTGGTACCAATCCTATTGACACTATTTAACAAGATAGAGAAATAAGGAACCCCCCCCGCTCGCAATTCATTATATGAAGCCAATATCACCCTAATACCAAAACCAGGAAAGGGCATAAACAAAAAAGAAAACTACAGATGATATGCTGATGAAGATAGATTCTAAAATCCTTAGCAAAAATACTAGCTAACTGAATGCAACAACATATCAAAAAGATAATCCACCATGATAAAGTGGGTTTCATACTGGAATGAAAGGATGGTTTAACATATACAAGTCAATAAATGTAATACACCACATAAACAGAACTAAAAAACAAAAATCACATGATCATCTTAATAGATGCAGAAAAAGCATTCGACAAAATCCAGCATCCCTTTGTGATTAAAACTCCCAGCAAAATCAGCATACAAGGGACATGCCTTAATGTAATAAAAGCCATCTATGACAAACCCACAGCCAACATAATATGAATGGGAAAAAGTTGAAAGCATTCTCATGAGAACTGGAACAAGACAAGGATGCCCATTCTCACCACTCCTCCTCAACACAGTACTGGAAGTCCTAGCCAGACCAATCAGACAAGAGAAAGAAATAAAGGGCATCCAAATAGGTAAAGAGGAAGTCACTGTTTGCTGTCACTGTTTGCTGTCACTATTTGCTGATGATATGATCGTTTACCTTGAAAACCATAAGGACTCCTCCAGAAAGCTCCTAGAACTGATAAAACAATTCAGCAGAGTCCAGATACAAGATCGATGTACACAAATCAACAGCTCTCCTATGCACCCAACAGCAACCAAGAAGAGAATCAAATCAAGAACTCAACTCCTTTTACAAAAGATATAAAATACTTAGTAATATGCCTAACAAAGGAGTTGAAAGACCTTTACAAGGGAAACTACAAAACACTGCTAAAAGAAATCACAGATGACACAAACAAATGGAAAAACATCCCATGCTCATGGATGGGTAGAATCGATACTGTGAAAATAACCATACTACCAAAAGCAATCTACAGATTCAACACAGTCTCCATCAGAATACCACCATCATTCTTCACAGAATTAGAAAAAACAATTCTAAAATTCATATGGAACTAAAAAAGAGCCTGCATAGCCAAAGCAAGACTAAGCAAGAAAGAACATATTTGGAGGCATCACACTACCTGATTTCAAACTATTCTAAAAGGCCATAGTCACCAAAACAGCGTGGTACTGGTATAAAAATAGGCACATAGACCAATGCGACAGTATAGGGAACCCAGAAATAAACCCACAGCCAACTGATCTTGGACAAAGCAAACAACAACATAAAGTGGGGAAAGAACACCCTTTTCAACAAAAGGTGCTGGGGTAATTGGCTAGGCACATGTAGGAGAATGAAACTGGATCCTCATCTCTTAGTTTATACAAAAATCAACTCAAGATGGATTAAGGACTTAAACCTAGGATCTGAAACTATAAAAATTTTAGAAGATAATGTTGGAAAAACTCTTCTAGACATTGGTTTAGGCAAGGAGTTTATGACCAAGAACCCAAAAGCAAATGCAATAAAAACAAAGATAAATAGTTGCAACCTAATTAAACTAAAGAGTTTTTGCATGGCAAAAGGAACAGTCAGCAGAGTAAACAACCCACAGAGTGGAAGAAAATCTTCGCAATCTATGCATCTGACAAAGGACAATATCCAGAATCTACAATGAACTCAAACAAATCAATAAGAAAAAAAACAAACAATCCCATCAAAAAGTGTGCTAAAGACATGAATAGACAATTCTCAAAAGAAGATATACAAGTGGCTAACAAACATATGAAAAAATGTTCAACATCACTAACGATCAAGGAAATGCAAATCAAAACCACAATGTGATACCACCTCACTCCTGCAAGAATGGCCATAATCAAAAAATCACAAAACAGATATTGGCATGGATGTGGTGAACAGGGAATTCTTCTACACTGCTGCTGGAATGTAAACTAGTACAGCCACTATGGAAAACAGTGTGGAGATTCCTTAAAGAACTAGAAGTAGAACTACCATTTGATCCAGCAGTCCCACTACTGGGTAATTACTCAGAGGAAAATAAGTTATTATTTAAAAAAGATACTTGCACACACATGTTTAAAGTGGCACAATTCACAATTGCAGAATCATGGAACCAACCCAAATTCCCATCAATCAATGAGTGGATAAAGAAACTGTGGTATATATACATGATGGAATACTACGCAGCCATAAAAAGGAATGAACTGGCTGGGTGTGGTGACTCATGCCTGTAATCCCAGCATTTTGGGAGCCTGAGGAGGGCCAATCACCCAGGTCAGGAGATCAAGACCATCCTGGCTAACATGGTGAAACCCCGTCTCCACTAAAAATACAAAAAATTAGCCAGGCATAGTGGCATGCGCGTATAGTCCCAGCTACTCAGGAGGCTGAGGCAGGAGAATTGCTTGAACACGGGAGGCAGAGGTTGCAATGAGCCAAGATCATGCCACTGCACTCCAGCCTGGAAAAAAAAAAAAAAAAAGGAATGAACTAACAGCATTTGCGGTGACCTGGATGAAATTGGAGACTATTATTCTAAGTGAAGTAACTCAGGAATGGAAAAACAAACATTGTATGTTCTCACTGATATATGAGAGCTAAACTATGAGGATGCCAAGACATAGGAATGATATAATGGTCTTTCGGGACTTGGGGGAAAGAATGGGGAGGGTTAAAAGATAAAAGACTACAAATACAGTGCAGTGTATACATGGGTGATGGATGCACCAAAATCTCACAAATCACCACCAAAGAACTTCCTCATGTAACCAAATACAACCTGTACCCCAGAACCTTATGGAAAAATAAAATAAAATAAAAAAGTTTTAAAACGGTTTTACTTCAAGTCCTCCTGTTCTCCATGTCAGTGTGTTTACAATGACCACTCTACAACAAATAAACCTATCAACAAATAATTGCCCTGTCTTTATTGATGCAGCATAAATTTGCCTGTTACATGGAAGAATTGTAAATTTTAATTTATCCCAGCTTTATTTAGACTTTACTATATGCCAGGTACTGTGCTAAGCACTTTACATGCGTTCTTTCAGTTAATCCTCACCAATTGCACAAGGTTGAAAGGTACTAGAATTGTCCCTAATTTATATATAAAGAAACTGATGCTGAAGTGGGTTAAGTAAGTTACAGAAGGTCACATGATTTGTGAGCAGCAAAGGCCAAACCTAAACACAAATGATAACCCATGCTTTTAACCACTAAATTCTATGGCCACAAAATGGTTCTTACATTGATTCTATTCATTCCTCAGTAAGAGTTAAGAACTGATTTTAAAAAAAACCTTCCAGGATGTGTCAAAGTGCTTGTCTGCCCTGGTTGTGAAGTATTTATTGAACATTCCATTTATACTGGATACAGTTCTAGATGCTGGGTGATGAACAAAAAGAACACATTATCTGTCCTCATGGAGCTTATATTGTAATGGGGAGACAATAAAACACATTTGTATTAAAATTTCAGCTAGTAGTAAGTATTATGAAGAAAAAAAAAGCAGCAGCAAGTGATGGGAGGTGTTAGCCTGGCAGGAGTGTCCCACGTGGGGTCATCAGGTGAGATGTGGGAGTGTCCCATATAAGGAGACAGCCCTTCATTAGAATCCTCAAGGGACCAAGCCCCTGAATGCCTGGAGCAAGATAATTTTGAACAGAGAAATCAGTAAGGCTAAAGTCCCAAGACAGAAAAAGCTTGACTTTTGGAAGGTTCAGCTGGAACAGAGTGAAGACACGGATATCAGCAGAAAAGGCACTGGAGGAGTCAGGTGCCCAGTTCCACGAATGCAAAGATCACAGAAAAGACGTTTGGGTGTTGTTCAGGGTGTGATGGGAAGCCATTGGAGGTTTCCAAGGAGAGGAATGATATGATCTGATCCTGTGTGTGTGTGTGTGTATGTGTGTGAGTGTGTGTGTGTGTGTGTGTGCTAAAATACATAACATGGAGTACACCATTTTCACCATTTTTAGGTGTACAGCTCAGAGGCATTAAGTATATTCACGTTGTTGTGTAACCATCACCACCATCCATCTCCAGAACCTTTTCATCTTCCCAAGGTAAAACTCCATACCCATTAAACAGTAACTCCCCATTCTTCCTCCTCCCAGTCCCTAGCAACCACCATTCTACTTTCTGAGTCTATGGATCTGACTACTCTAGGTAGTCAGATTGTTCAAATTAGTGGAAACATACAACATTGGCTTTTGGGATCTGGCTTATTTCATTCAACCTAGTGTTTTCAAGGTTCATCCCTGTTCTAGCATATACCAAAATTGCACTGTTTTTTAGGGCTGAATGATATTTTACTGTATGTATACACCACATTTTGTATATCCATTGGGTTAAATGAAATCTATCATCAAAATTAATTTCACTTGCTTCTTCCTGCTTATAAAAAATCTGGCTCCCAGAAAATAAAAAATTACACATGTAGCTCACGTTTGCAGCTTGTATTAAATGTCTCTTGGACAACATTGTTTTAAAGTTTTTACAGAAGCCTACGAAAAACTACCGCAAGAATTTTTTTTACTGTCATCACGAAGAAAAAAATGAAAACAACTTGTAACTGACTATAAGAACCCCAAGAAAAGAATGATACCCTACAATCAGCTCAAAGTGCCCCAGAAATAGCATTTTCATATGGAAGGTAAAGAATTTTATAGCCAAAGAAGAAATTTGTTATAGTGGATTGTTCACCAAAGAGGATTTATTGAAATCAAATCAACAACCCATTCTTTAGGGAAGGTGGGAGAATTGAATGACAGTCAGAAACTATTTGCTCCCTGCCAGCCCGGGTGGATCATGAGGTCAGGAGTTCAAGACCAGCCTAGCCAAGATACTGAAACACTGTCTTTACTAAAAATACAAAAATTAGCCAGGTTTGTTGGCGGGTGCCTGTAATCTCAGCTACTCAGGAGGCTGAGGCAGAGAATTGCTTGAACCCGGGAGGCAGAGGTTGCAGTGAGCCAAGATCACTCCACTGTACTCCAGCCTGGGTGACAGAGCATGACTCCATCTCAAAAAAAAAAAAAAAAAATTAGCATCTAGTAATCAATAGAACAAAGAGCATCCAGTAATCGGTAGAACAAAATATTGATATTTATCTTTATAAGCAAGGTATCGTAAGTGAAATATTTTGCCAAGAAATTTTTTAAATCACAAATCTGGTTATTAAAAGTCCTGAAAGCTGAACTGAAACACACTAGCAGCTTGGGAAGTACTTGATGTGCCGGAGGCAGCCTCACTGGCCCTCAGGTTTCTATTTGGATGTGCATGGACAGACAAAATGCAGACACTGAGAGGTTTTGAGCTGAAATCTTACTAAAAAATGTAGCGGCCTCCAAATACCCAATTTAAAACTGGTGTATGCTTATATGGCAACATCCTACACAGGTAAAACGGTATTCCATTTCTCTGTTCCAAAATCAATAGAGCTATGTCTGAGCTACTTTACCAGTAGTGATGCAAGTGTGTCATGAACCATCCTTTCCCTCATTTGACATAGGACAGCACAGTCCTCTTGAAGAGAAGTTGAAAAAGCCTGGTGGATAGAGGGCTTGGGAAATTAACCTTCATTTATTATTGTTTATGTCAAGGCCATTCAGGCCGTTGGCATGCTTTTGAGATCTGAGTTCAGTAAATTGCATATCTTTGTGTGTGTGTGTGTGTGTGTGTGTGTGTTTACATTTCATGTAACCTCTTCAGTATTGTATCTATCTTTTTAAAAAATTTACAATTCAAAATTACTTAGTTCGTTTTACAACTACTTTCCTTATTTTGACTGCAAGGCATCCTCTCATGATTTCTTCTTTGTGAGTTCCAAGAGCTGGTGTAACCTGAAGACATACATATCCTCACATCCTCTCTCACTCAACTGTCACTCCCCCAAGAAGAGATATGTGATAGATGATTGATTGATTGATTGATAATAGATAGATGATAGACAGATGATAGATGACAGATAATAGATAGATGACAGATAATAGATAGATGATCGATAGATAGATGGATAGATAATACATAGAGCAAATGCACTTATGTAGCATTATAAAAGAAGAACTCTGCTGACAGAGTTTAAAAACAATTTTAAATTCCCCTGAGAAACTTTCTCTAAGCAATTTACTACATAGAAACGAGAGGACATAAAGGAGAGGAATAATATTATGGTTATGTAACTTGCATACGATCAGGCAACACTTCATGCCACAGAGGGCTAGAACATAATTATCTGAATTTAAGCCAAGCTCTGATGACTAAATTTCATGCTAGATGTGTGTCTCAGAACACTCATGTTCCAGGGTAAGCTACCTTGACCATCTGGACCCCGCCGATTCTCCCCATACAATCTTCTTCCTTACGAAAAGGGTTAGATCCTTTTGCCTTTCAGAAGCATTGCACTCCTTGCAGTGACGGGAGTTGGAGGGCAGGAACTGCTGCCGAAAAGACAGAAACTGCCCATCCTGCCACCCCTCCTGGTGGCAGCATTGATGAACATGTCTATTACTGAGCCTGTCATTCCAGAGAGCCAAAGGCCAAGATGAAGAATGCATGCAGCGTCTCCTGTGTGACAGGCAGCATGCTCCCACCAGCCCACGCTGGGCCCTGGTGTCACACAAGAGCTCAGTATTGATAGGGATGAGGTGCTGCCCACCAGCGAGCCGGACTGAGGGACGAGGGAGCAGGCAGAGCACAGTGCCTGCAACAATGGCCTTTATACTTCCATTCCCTTCATGAAGACTCATTCCTCAGCTCTGAGAGCCTGCACATAGTCGGTGTTCAGTGATCAATGGGTATTTCCTCCTGAATGAATTTCATCTTCTGTTCCTGGAAGGCCACACTTCATTGTGATGTGGAATAATTCTACTACACTTCTATGCCCTGTGAAAAGCGGTCCCTGTACAAAGTGCTAGCCATTCCTATCACTCAAAATGGGAGCCCTTTTTCATGGTTGTTCTTGCTTGGGGTACACATATTAAGGACGAAGCCCCTTTAGTTAGGTTTGTAAATCTCTAGACCAAAACATTAGCATTCAGATTGCACCTAGGAGAAGAGTGAAGACTTGATAAGAATCCAGGACCCAACAATAAAATATTTCTCAACTGTCAAACAAATAATTCACCATGTGGAGGATGGGGATAAGGCAGGACTAGGATTTGGATTTTAAATGAAGCAAGTAGGCAACACCAGATTACTGTTTCAAACAGGAAAATCAATGGGAAGTTGGAATTTCGAGGTCCCCTCACAAACTTATAAATAAAACATTAGTATCACATAGCAGATATTGGGTACGTGGGGGAAACACAAGGTTGGGAAAGTCGACTTTTTCTTTCCATCCACATTTCCTGGAGCTCAGGAGGAAGAACAACAGTGGAACTCTGCCAAGGGAGGAGGAGGGAGGAGGAGGGGGAGAGGTTTATTTCATTAAGATCCATCATCTTTGACCTGAAATCAGAACCCTTACCTCTCAAAAGACAGTAGTATAAATTTTTCTCCTACTGTAAGTAACTTTTACTCATTTCTCTCTAGATTTATGAGCAGTTGGAGCTTTTGAAATTTTTTCAGTTTGATGGGGGAAAGGCAAAAATGAAAATTTGTCTAAACTTGCTGACTCCTGGCAATTCTATGTAATTTAACAAGGACAGTATAATATATCGGTATTTCATCAACCTTATGGCCAAGGCTTCAAGTCCACAGAAACCCATATGCAACCAATATGCATAGAAATGGAAACAAATATCAGTTCCATCATCAAGGCAGCAGCCTGCTGTAAAAATACATAGTATCAATGACACTAGGAGTTCCTGTCCTTCCTTCTTCCTTCCTTCCCCCCTTTCTTCCTTCTTCCTCTTTTCAACCAGATATTTATTCTACAAACATTTATTGGGCACTTAATACCCTTTACATAACCATTGCCAGCTGATCTTTTTCAGATCAGGCACACATTTGCATTTTATTTTCGTATCCAAAAATCTGCCTAAAGTTGGGCAAACTTGGGCTGAAGACACGGGGTCCATTCTCTGCTCCTGGGTGTCCCAGCACCTGCCAGCTGTGCGTCCCTGGAATTGAGGACATCGTGTTTTCAATTTTCTTCAATAAAGCAATGAATCTGGCAATTTGCTGGCCTGCTTCAGCTAAACAGAAAGGACAATTTGAGAAAGATCATAGTTCAGGCCCAGTCAGACGGAAACGATTGAAAACAGAGAGCTGGCCGCTGCGTTTCCCCAATGCAGCTTGCTGTCGCAGTTTGACTGACAAACTGACTTTTTTGAGGTGCTCATGCCCATTTCAGTCAGAGTTTATTGAAGGTGATTTTGATCTTCTCCATGAGGCCACAGCAGTGGCCATGCCATCTGTCACCTTGATTGCATCGTGGATTCTCTGGAGAGAGCGCCATGGCTCCTGATCATTTACAGATTGTGCTGTTCTCCCCTCCATAAGGACCACATGCGCAGAGCCAGATGGTGAACATACACGCTTATTATAAGTCTTTATCTCCGTGCAGGAAGGAGAGGAACCATTAGGTCTCCCTCAGGAGCTCTGCTCCTCTCGACCAGCATGCTGCTCCTCAGCAAATACAGTCTTCTTCAGCTGTCATCGGCCCACCTCTGAAAATTAAAAAAATAAACAATAATTCCATCAGCCGAGGCCGAGAAACCAAGACAGTGCAGCAAAGCAATCCTCCCTGGCCTTGCCTTCCTTTCTTTTCTCTAACCCCTTGCTTGCCTGTCAGCACTAGGTAAAAACAAGTTTGTTTGCAAATGCATCATTAATGTGTTGATTTTTTAAGAGATCAAGAGGAGCTGCTGCTTGGAAATAAAGCGACATGATCCTATTTTTCGTCATTGAGATTATGGCTTCCATTGTATTGGCCTCATTCTTTTTCATTTAAGGATTTGTCGGTTCATTTTACAAATTTTAAAATTCAGTGTTGTTTTTCTGAAATAATCCCAGGAGCAGGACCACCTGTGTGTCAAAGCATAAGGGTTCAGGGAAGGATTTAAATGCTGGGGACTGTGAAAGAGAATGGAAACCCCCAGTACAGTGGAACTTTGAACAATTCCTTTTAGTAAACTCTCTGTTGGGAAAAAAAGACATAATGGGGAGGGCTGGGAGTAGGCAGGAGAGCTGAGCACACATGACTCAGAGCACGGACTGAGCAGATCTGGGACTGCTTGTGAAAATGAGTGCTTTCTCCCAAACCACCACTGCCTCTTGCTGTCAGGGATTCATAAAGAGGTCTAAAAGAACCCGAAGTGGAACTGTAACATGTGCAAAAATAAGTACTGCCAAAATAATACATGTTCGTTGTAAAGAAAGTGATTCTTGACTTTTTGATTTTTAGGTATAATTTATATACAGTAAAGCATATACATTTTAAATACATATTTTGTTTTTTACATATAAATATTTCATCCAGACCAAGATATAGGACATTTCCAGAGCTCCAGCTGACTCATATGCAGACTCACGAAGAGGCCCACCTCCTCTGCCTCCAGGGCTCCATCTCCAAAATTAACAATACATCCAAGCTGAGAATTCGCCTTTCTCTCTCTCCCTCTCTCTCTCTCTCTCTCTCTCTCTCACACACACACACACACACACACCCTGGCTGTATGGGAAAGCCCCCACAAGTGAGCAGCTGTATGTGGAAACCAGGGAAAGGTTTCCACTGACCCATAACCTTGAAGTCTCGCCTATTTGGGTCATTCATTTAGAATAACTGCCACGTTAACCAATGGTTGCAGTTACCTAAATCCAGTATCTTTGCTCAGACACTAAATCTGAGTGATCCTGGAACCTGCTAAGACAGTCACACAATCCCTTATGGTTTAGGTTAAAATGGAATAGGATTTCTCAATCCATGAAATGACCACGCCATAACCTCTGGCACACCAGTTCTCAAAGGCCTGACTCTTCAGAAGTATCAGCCTTTATTGAAAATGCAGGATAAGCTACAACAGAGTCGTTGTAAAAAAAAGAAAAAAAGACAACTATGAGAAATCTCACTGTGAACACACACACAGACACACACACAGACACACACGCACATACACACACAGGAACAAGCACCTCACATAGCCATGTTTCCTCAAAAGGTTACTGAGCCAAGACACTTCCTAAACACAAGTCCAAAAGTTATTCCACATGTTTTGTGTACACATTAGGGACCTTTCCAGGAGATATTTTGATAGAAGCTAATAATGTGTTTAACAGGCTTTCATTTTTTTTTTTTTTTTTTTTTTTTTTAAACCTCATTTAACTCATCAACTTCCACAATGGTACTGCTTTGTTAACATTTTCTATGAAATAAAACAACCACTCTTAACGGAATGAAAGTCACTACCAAATATTTTTAGAGGAAGAAATTTAGTGTTGCTTTAATCCAACACAAATGTGTTTTCAGAGGAGAGATTTAGGGTAAACTCCTATTCTTAAACTTGCTCTTTTGTTTTGTGTTTTGTTTTGTTTTGTTTTGCCTTGCTTTGGGGCATCAGGGAATTTGTAAGGAGGAGAAGGAAATGCACGTATTTGATAGGCTGTGTGCTAACTGTACTTAAGATATTTTGCAAATGATATGTAAAGACGCAAACAGGAAAAAATAGTCGTGCCTATCTAAATTAACTCTCTGTCCCTGAACATTAGCCTATGATGGATTCCACCTAAGCACATAGATTTTTAAAATATCAACATTCTCCCTTCTGTATATCATTTTTCTACCCAGCACAGATAGGAATCAGTGTGGGATTAGCCCTACCTAGTTAAACAGATGATCCTGACCTTTGTAACTTCACATTGCTCTGTTCTGTTAGAACAAAAAGCATCTATAGGGATACACATTGAAACCCAAATCACCAAACACAGCCATCCTCTCAAAAAAGATGAAAGATAATAAGATGTAATATAGTGCATTTGATTAAAAGTAAAAAATGTGACTTTATAAAATGAAAAAGATTACTTAGGTCCAGGGAGAAAAAAAGGGAAACTGGGTTTCATTACTTCATGTTAATGAAATTTGCTAAGATACATGAAGGTTTCCAGGCCCCCTCATGGGGAGAAGATAATTCAGCAAATATGAAATGCTGAGCATCTTTATTTCCAATTCTGGTTTCGTCACTTCTAGTGAGGCTAGGACAGGAAGCTTAGTGTAGTCCTCCCCGACAGCTACCCTCCATAAGGTGTCAAGGTGCAGAGAAAGGCCAAACAGCATGGAATCAGGCTGGGGTTGAATCCAGCCTTTTTACTTGGCCTTGTACTTGGGTAGGTTACTTACTTTCTCTCAGCCTCATATTCTCTATCTGCCAATGAGCAAAACAATATCGGTCTCCCAAGTGAGGATTAACTTCAGCAAATGGGAAAACATCTCATGTCTATCTGGCATATACTAAGCCCTTAAAGCATGCTGAAAATGAAATTAAATCAGAACAAATGTCACCATTTCTGTTAAAAGATAATGCTGCAAATGCACACACAATGCAATCATTAAGATTATTAGGTTTCAATATAGGAAGCATATTTTGTAAGGCTGCCAGAGTGTTAAACACAAGCTGGACGGTAGGAAGGCAGGTCTGTAGTGATGGGGAACAAAGGCCCTGCCTTCAGCTCTAGGCTCCACCCACCCCTGGGTAGCTGTGTGACCTTGTGCTTGTTACTTAAAATTCTCTGTTTCAGTTTCTCTACCTGAAAAATGAGAGTGAGACTAAGGAACCTACCTCATAAGATGGCTGTCAAGATTGGATGAGATAATGTAGGTACCATGCCTAGTAAATTGTAAGTGCTATAAAAGTTAGGTAGCATTCAGAGTGCGCTGAAGGCTGTGAAATGGCAGCTCGTGATTTCATCCTTTGCTAACTTTTGGCTCTAGTGTAGCAATAAAATCACAGTGAAGCTCCAAAGCCCAGAAAACTGACCAGACTTCATTGTTCACGTTTGTTTGCTATTTTTGGTTTCCAGTGTTTGCTAGGTGGGAGCCATTGTTTATTTTATTTAATTGCTGTAAACCACACCTATAAACTTACTAAGCAATATCACATCTCTTTCTCTCTCTCTCTCTCTCTCTGACACACACACAAAAAACTTACACACACACAATTTTTTTTGTTATACTTTAAGTTCTAGAGTACATGTGCATAACGTGTAAGTTTGTTACATAGATATACACGTGCTATGGTGGTTTGCTGCACTCATCAACCAGTCACCTACATTAGATATTTCTCCTAATGCTATCCCTCCCCTAGCCCACCACATGCCCCGGTGTGTGATGTTCCCCTCCCTGTGACCATGTGTTCTCATTGTTCAACTCCCACTTATGAGTGAGAACATGCGGTATTTGGTTTTCTGTTCTTGACACACACAACTTTTTATGCAGGGTAAGTGTAGCTGGATCTATGCAACCTCACAACTGTTACTGGGAAAATGCCTCGAAGTACAACAGGAAAAGGAGTGTCATTATTTGGACTCAAAGTTAAAAGATTTGGATGTTGGTCCTAACCCTACCACTTAACCTTGAGTAAAGCACTTATTCTTTCTGTATCTGTTTCCTCATCTGCAAAATACAAATTGAAATGCCTTTTAATTTCATGTGATTGCTGTAAGGATCAAATCTGTGAAAGGACCTTGAAGAATATAAAACACTAAACAAGTTCAAGTATTAGGTATTGCTATTATATATTAAAGGCAGCATTATTACCAGGCAAACATTAATGACTACATTAAACAGATTAATTAAGATTTTATAATAAATGTGCAACTTCCAGAAATAAATTAGACCCTAGCTGGAAAGCAAGAACATCAAAGCCATTGCGTTCTGAACCACAAAGCCAATATGGAGATAGATCTAAATTCTGTTCCCAAGGGTCTCAGAAGTTCCTGGATCAAATGATTCTGATTAATAGAGTGGACAAATAGGGCTCACACTTTAATTTTGCTTCTTCCTATCTTTGAGAATATTTTCAATATTACAATGTCTATCCTGCAAATAGCATAAGACCCAAATAAAAAAGTAAATCCAACCAAATCTGCTTAACTCAGACTGCTTTAAAATAAGAGTTCATACAATGGGACAGTTGCTCCCAATCCTCATTTAATATGTCTGCAGTACAAAGGTCTTTGCTGCCTCCTGTTTCTGTAGAGAAAAAGAGCTTATTAAAATAAATGTAGACTAGGATTTAAGCCTCTAATAAGAATGAAAAAGCAATAATTTGAAATAATAATATACATTGAAAAATATATTTATTATTCTTGCATTATAATTTAAATTAGTAATATTAACATGTCAGGGGTTACATCAAATGAATGTAAAAAGCAGAAGTATTTTTTTTTTTTGGAAAGTTCCAGAGATTCTGGAATAGTATGCCAACAAAAAGGCAGTTCTAAGCATAAATTCAAATTATCTATACTGAACACAGTAGTTCAAATGTAACTTAACAGTAGCCAACATACAGGCACATAGCCTTTTCTTTCTCTGTCACTAGATAAGGTAAGCATTAGAAGGTAGGTCATGATGATATGATTATAATTATTATGAAAAATAATATCATAATGTGTATAAATCAATGTATGTGTATATGTGCATGTGAGTGTGTGTGTATATGTGCATGTGAGTGTGTGTGTATATGTGCATGTGAGTGTGTGTGTATATGTGTGTGGTCAAGTCAAATTCAACTTACAGGCAGTGATCACACATCTCATCTTGTGAATGGCATTAGATATCTTATTCAAAATCTCTGATTAATCTGATTAAGCTAGCAAGTGAATAATCCTTTAATCCTCTCAAGAATACAGTTTGTGTCTGCTGAGTGTCACATTTAAGACTGGTAAGTTGTAAATACTGAAATTTAAGTGAAAGGAAAGAGAAAAAGGCTGGAACCAAAGTCAAACTGTTTTCCTGTCTTTTCCAGATTCTGTCTTTTGTGGGTGACCTTCTCGGCTGAAATAGGAATGAGAGACATTAGGAAAAATAATAAATCATCCTCCGGTGGCGGCTCTGTGGCAGCGAGCATATCAGTCACCGAGGACCAATCTGCTAGCATGTGCTTCCCTTTTCCAAACCAGTTTAATTATAAATTAATGGATATTGCCTTTGCTTCTCATTTCATTTTGGAGCTGAAAATGTTGAAAACCAGATATTATTTATTTTATAGTTGGAAAACTATCTCAAAACCTAAAAATTGCTAAATATTTTTACAAAATTTACGTAAGCAAGAAAATGAACATCCTCCCATTAAAATTTTAGGCAGCGGCTACACTTTAGGTAGCGTTATTGCATTTAGAACAACGCAGGGCTTTGGCCAGGTTAAATGAATTGAGGTGCCTCGGTGCTGATGTATCTTTATGCATCAGATTTAAATAATGACACTGAGCTAAAGCAATGTGGGGAGGTGGGTAGAGGAGAGTGGTGGTGGTGAATTTGCTGTCCAAGAAAAACAAAAAGTTAAAAAAAAAAAAAAACAACCTTTTAAACTGATTGGCTTGCTTGCTGGGGACATTGACCACCTACTTTGGCTGAAATATGGATATACATCATCCCAATCAGCAGTTTATATCTACAGCCCAAAATAGGCTGTGAATATGTTTACCTGAAATGCCTTTTGTGTTGTTTGTTTACAAAAATCATCCCGTTCTTCTAAAAATCTTGACTAATATCTGCTATAAGGGTAAAACCATGAGAAGAGATTAATTTGCCACTAAACTACTTTTTTATTTCTTTATGTGGTATGAGTCAGAGAGATCTGAACTAATTAAAATACTGGCCAATCTTTAAAAGCAGAAAGTCGGCATTATCCCTTAATTCCTCAGGACGCGAAGAAACAAGGCAAAGGAGGAATCTTCCAGCCCTGAGCATAGCTCCGAGGCAGAGTCACAGCCTGGGAAGGGAAGCAGAGAAGAGCTCAGACCAACCTGCTCTTTGCTGGTTGGGCTGTGGTGTAGCCTCTACTTTTCTGTTACTTTTCCAGTGAAGCCTGAAGAAACTGCATTCCCAGGAACCAGACAATGGAGGCAAGCTCGTGAAGAAACCCCTTTCTTGGCTTTATTTCTGCCTGGATGGAGGTTTTGCACTTCTCAGCATGCCCCCAAAACATACAGGGGTAAAAGGAGGGGTGAGGAGCTTCTGACTAAGCCCCACCCTCAGCCCACTGCATCCCTGACCCCAGAATGTGCCATCCTCGGCAAGTAAACCTTTCAGCGGTACTCACTTGATTGTGTTCCTCTAATGTTCACACATTTGGCACAATCTAGTATTTTCAGTCCTTTATTTTTAATCAGGTTGGCAAACGTCTCTCATCTCTGGCTCTTTCTTCCTGTCCACACAGTGGTAACGGCTTGTGTAATTATTACTTGCTACATGATCTGCTATCCCTGTGGATGTTTAGGCTCATATTATCTTTAACCCCATTCACCTTTGACGGTGAACTTTTCCCCGGCATCCTCAGCTGGGGATCAGCTGGTGCCTGAGTTTGAAGGGCAGGACCATGCTCAGGCCCTGAGGACTATAGACCTCATTACGGCTTCCGGACTAAGAGTGATCAAAGCCTGGAGGGGAGGGTTAGGATTTCCTGCAGGCGTTCGTAAGGCTTTACAGAACTGATCAGGGAAACAGAATAGTTTCCAGCCACCTCTGTGAGTAAGTTGTCTTCCAGAGGGGCGGGTAAGTGGAGAGGAATCCCAATATTAGTAACAAACCGTGAAGTGACCTTGTTTTGCCTTTGCTCAAGGAGTAAGGACTCTCTTAAAACCCCACAGAGCAGTGTTTACCAACTGTGTAAAATCACTTCTGAAATTACTTTACAATGAACCTAATTCTGAAAGAATTAGAACCTAATTCTAAAAGAATATGTGGATAAATTGTGTCATTTGTAATTTTGTTTTTTTCTGATTATACATATCTACTAATTTGTTGTCTTTGGACTCAGTTCTCTTGTCTTCTCATAATCACTATTACTCACATTACAGAACAGCAGCCTGCCTCTTGTCTTTACATGGCATGAGTCAACATCCCTCTCTTCTGCCATTCATTTACTTATCCATTCATGCAACAAATGTTTGTGAAAGTGTGTTAAGTGCATGGACATAATGATGCTATTATTTAAAATGATGCAGAGATCCCCTTGGTACATTCCATGTAGAGTCCATAAAACAGCTTACACAATCATGGCTGAAGCCTGGCCAAAGAGCAACGTGAAGTCACTTGATCTCTATCCAGCTCATTTCATGAAATTCAAAAGGCCACTACCAAAGTGTACTTAGTCAGGACAATGTATAAGAGTCACAGTCGCCCCACTCTTCTCTTACTATAGTGGTGCTTGTTCACCTGGTTTTAGGTTCACCTCTTCCTTTTGAGAAACTTTTTAAGTGTCTGCTGACTCTAAGAAAAACCCACCAGAAAAACCCACCTATGCAGGGACATGCTGATATAATCTAGAGAGTCCTTGGTGAGAGAAAGGAAAGTTTTAAAATATTAGAAGGAACAGAAGTAAACAATGGACCTTTCAGGAAAATCTTAAGACTTTGGAATATATTTGCAAGGATTTTCAGAGCCAAATTGGGAATCCAGACAATGGGGTATTGAAGCTCATTGACTCTGAATCTCAGGAATTTCAATCAGTCTCTGTCTTCTCCAGCCCCTCAACTCTAGGCAATAGGAGTTTAGACCAGCAGGTGCACCCACATCCAGGCTCTCAGCTGCTTTGGCCAAGAAAGGATCTGTATTACTAGGTTTAGCTCCACTAGCCAGTGATGTGTAGTTTGGTAAAATCTTTGTGTTCGTCACTCTGGGATCTGGGGTGGGCTCTGAGTCCTCTAAAGGTCTTTGAGTCCCAGATCTTCTCTAAGACCATTCACTTTTGTTCAGATTTTAAAACTAGACCTTACCTCAATTCTAGCAACCAGGTTCTCTGAGATCTAGTCCAATTGGCTGGGCCTTTAAGCCCTGCCTAGCTCTTGCCAGCATTGACTTAGATGGTCTGGAACTCTATTTTGTGCCTTTAGTCAACAATTACATCTTCCTTCAAAATAGAAGGACTCCCCAGAGATGGTCATCCCTATGGCTTTTGGAATAACCATCATCTGGAGAGTCCTACCATGCCTCAGCCACCAGACTAGACCCTCTCGAATATCTACACTGACCTAGATCTTGGTCCAGTCCACCGTGCCCCATTGCACGCTGTTGTTTCATGTTGACCACACTTGCAGTGCCTGAGAGACAGCTTACTATTTAGGTTCTTTCCTCAAGCCCATCAGGTTTCAACATGTTATTGTTTTTCTTTGACTCATCCTATCCATGTACTCATAGACAGTCTTTCCTGAGTTACCTAGGAATCCATGGGAGAAGAAAGCAAAGTTGGTTTTAGACATTTTATCAGTATTGAGGTTCCCCTAGAATTGATTGATCCTCAGAAGTCTCCCAGGTTCCCAAGGCCAACCTAGACCAAGAACAGACTTCCTGGGACTGTTCAAATGTATTTGCTTGTGTTGGTATATTTCACTCTCTAGGCTGTTGTCCTTCTAAAGAATGACACTGGTGACTTTATTTCCTCTCTTACTATAGCAATCAGCATGAGGTTGAATTTTTTTAAAGGGAATAGAAAACTTGGCTTTATCACCCAGTTTGGCCTCCCAGTTTTATGCTTTTACCATGTACTTGAATACGATAGTAAGATAAAGTTCAAGAAACTCATTAGGTTGATTAAAATGGGAAAGCTGGATAATGTCATCATTTGGGGGCATATGAAGATATAGAAACCTTCTATATGTGTCTGTTGATATAAACATAGAATAGGATGGGTGTGGTACCTCATGCCTGTAATCCCAGCACTTTGGGAGGCCGAGGTTGGCAGATCACTTGAATCCAGGAGTTTGAGACCAGTCTGGGTAATGTGGCAAAACCCCATCTCTACTAAAAATACAAAAAATTAGCTGTGTATGGTGGCATGCGCCAGTAGTCCCAGCTACTCGGGAGGCTGAGGTGGGAGAATCACCTGAGCCCGGGAGGTTGAGGTTGCAGTGAGCTGAGACTGTGCCACTGCACTTTAGCCTGGACAACGGGAGTGAGACACTGTTTCAGAAAAAAAAGAAAGAAAGGAAAGAGAAAAAATAAATATAGACTGCTGCAGACATTCTGGGAACAACCTGGTAGTACTTAACAGAATTCATTGAATTACCTATTAACTAAGTACTGTGTCATATTCCCTATGCCACAGTAATCCTGTTCCTGGATATGATTCTCAAAAATATTCTTACACACTGGGAGACACGCTCCATAACATTTATCAGTTTGTGTTGCTGGGAAGTGGGAGGTGATCATGTTGTCTGTCACTTGTGAATAGGTAAAACATGGTAGATGCCACTATAAAGTATTCTTCAGCAACTGGAAACACAGGACTGGATGTTCATACTGCTACGTGGATAGCACTTAGAAACAACAGGTCATAAAGATAAAAGAAAATAGAGCTTTCTTTTTCAAAATGGGCCAAGCAGAATGGCTCCCACAAAGAAACGTGGTGAGAAGGGCCATTCCACCATCAGAGGTGGTGACCCAAGAATACACCATCAACATTCACAAGTACATACAGGAAGTGGGCCTCAAGAAGTGTGCCCCTTGGGCACTCAAAGAGATGTGGAAATTTTCCATGAAAGAGATGGGGAACTCCAGATGTGTGCACTGATACCAGGCTCATCAAAGCTGCCTGAGCCAAAGGAATAAGGAATCTCCCATACCATATCCTTGTTGGGTTGTCCAGAAAACTTAATGAGGATGAAGATTCACTAAACAAGCTCTACACTTTAGTTATCTACATGCCTGTTATCACTTTCAAAATGTACAGAAAGTCAATGTGAAGGAGAACTAGCCATTGATCATCAAATAAAGTTATAAAACTGCCAAAAAATAGAATGAGCTATCCAGCATAATTATAATTGTGGAAGTTAAAATACATGATCAAATGTTTTACAAGAACACACGAAAACAGAAAGATATCATCAAATAGATTAAAATGATGATGGTGAGAGGAAGAATGGAAATGGTAGTGAGAAATTGAGAAATAGGGATCAAATGAGATAGGTAGAAAGATGGATGGATGGAAGAAATAATGGACAATGGAGATAGATGATAGATAGATACATAGATGGTACATAGATAGATGATAGATAGTTATAGATAGATGATAGAGAGAGAGAGAGAGAGAGAGATAGATAGATGATAGTTATAGATAGATGATAGATAGAGATAGGTAGATACATAGATAGATAGATAGATAGATATTAGGTACATAGATAGATCAATAGATAGATGATAGACAGATAGATAGATGACATATAAATGAGCCAGTCAGTTAGTTGGTCAAGAAAGAAGTCTGTGCAGACCAATGATATGGTTCCATAAACTAGGAAGTATGATTAACAAATTTTTGCATTTGAAATCCAGAAGTAAAATTAAATTGTCCAAGAAAGCTGGTAAGTTTCTAGGGCAATAAGACAATATTGACGTGGCATATTCCAGAATGAGGTGAAATACTGAAAACTGAGCTGTGTGGCTCAACCTACACACTGTCTGTGAAACTTGAATTTGTCATGTCACATCTTGCTCCTTGAGATGTCTCTCTATTTACCAATCAACACAGAGAGCTGGGAATGGTACTACAATGGCTCAGCATCTTTGACCGGGGAGGCATAAGCAGCTGCTAAATGGCAAGCTGAATTGAGACAGTCACAAGCAAAGAGGGATGAACATCCTGTAAAGACATCTTAAAGTACCATCCAGTGGTCCAAAAGTACAGCAGAGCCTAGAACAAGGCAAACTTCAATGTCTGGCAGCCCCACTTGGTAAATGCAGCAACTGGACAAGTAATAACCATTCTGGAAGGATTCAACCTTTGCAGTCTGGGCAAACCCAAGGGCACCCTTAACAAACATCAGTGGAGAGCTTCCTCATGCTCACTTCTGCTTCCAGACACTCACCACCTGCCAGACTGGCAGCACCAAGCCCCAAAATCACAACGTAAGTGACAACAGTGCACTGCCTTTGAAAAAATTCATCCTTCAGAAGAGCTCCTCTTAGAGAACTCACATGCTGATGAAAGACTGATAGTCCAGGGTTATGTTGTCTAATATGGCAGCCACATGTGGCTACAGTGCACCTGAAATGTGGCTAATTCAAATTGAGATGTGAAGATCTAATATGATGAAAAAGGACACTAAACATCTTGTTAATAATTTTTATATCAGTTACATGTTCAAATGATATTTTGGAAATATTAGGTAAAATAAAATATATTAAGTTGTTTTCATCTGTTTCTTTTTACTTTTTAAAAAAATAGCTGGTACAATATTTAAAATTATGTCTGTGACTCACCTTCTATTTCTACTAGACAGTGTTGGTCTGGGGGTTTATATGTTGATTTGCAGCTTCTCTCTCAGTTAGTAATGTAAAAGTGAAAGCTATTTTCCTATAAAGGTGGAAGATACTCTCTTCCTCATATGGCTGTTCCACAGAAAGTTAAAATCATGTCCAGTCCTCTAGCATTTTTTGTTGGTGGTGATTCCCACTAGAAGCTTCTGGCCTTTTCTATGTTCTCAATTCTACATTTTAGTCTAAATAGAGCATGACCAAATCACAACAGACTGAGAGGTCCATGCAGGCTGGAGACAGCCCGCAGATAACCCAACAAAGATCTGAAATACATTGGGGTCATTTGGGTCTGTTGTGCCAACACATCCTGTAGCATCCAGAAGTCTCTTCTGGGCCTCTGCTTCTAATCCTGGTGTGAAATGTCCCTAACAATCTAGGCAGGAAAAGAAATGAAAATAATTCATACCTACAGATGTCACTTTTTGCTGAAAAGAGAAGCTGGAAATGCAAAAAATGGAACACTCATTCACCTCTTATGTCCAGGAGTTAAAGTGATATGAATTCAAGATTTTTTAAAACACAATATGCTCCTTTGAAATTAGAAAAAAAAAAAAATTCTTAGTTATAAAAAGCTATATAAGTTACATTATAGCTTATATAATTTGGATATTGAAATGTCACCAAAGAGCTTTATTAACTTGGAGAAAGAGCATTTGTTAGTTTGAATATTACCACACAAATATATTACTGTTTTTTTATCTTTGTTTGAGCCTGATCCCTGGAGTCAAACCCTAAGTGTCTGGGGACTTGTTGTAAGTAATGGTCATTTGTGTTTCATAATTATCTTGAATCAACACAATTAGTTCCACATTCTGCTGCTTTCTTCCTAAGGCATCTGTAAACATTTTTACACAATTCCAGCAAATAGCTTTTGGCAACAATTAATTTTTTCATTAAAAAAGAGAAAATAATCCAGGATGACTATTTTAAAAGTGTTTCACAGACCCCTCCAAGAATATAAGAAAATATTCTTCAAGATACCAGACAAGAGAT
Source organism: Mandrillus leucophaeus (assembly GCF_000951045.1). Lineage (NCBI taxonomy): Eukaryota > Metazoa > Chordata > Mammalia > Primates > Cercopithecidae > Mandrillus > Mandrillus leucophaeus. Next base: position 1,016,973 of record NW_012106709.1, read on the forward strand.
TTTTTTTCTTTCAAGTATCAGCCACAGTTCCACAGGATAGAATGTCTCTGGTCACAGCTTTAACATGGTTAAATCAACATAAAGCCTGAAGGACATTTAATAATAAAAGAATGTACTTTATTTGATTTAATAATTTCATTTTATTCCCTTGGCTTTTCGTTCACTCAAAAAAATGTATTGAACACAGTACATTTAATATGGTGGTCTCAGTTTTTTCATGTGTATTGGAACCACCCAGATTAAGCTTGTCCAAACTGCACCCATGGGCCACCTGCAGCCCAGGACAGCTTTGAATGCAGCCCCACCCAAATGTTATTAAACCATGAGATTTTTTTGCGATTTTTTTTTTTTTTTTTTTTTAGCTCATCAGCTATCATTAGTGTTAGTGTATTTTATGTGTGGCCCAAGACAATTCTTCTTCTTCCAATGTGGCTCAGGGAAGATAAAAGATTGGACCCCTGAACCTAGATTGTACCTTAATGACTCTAATTCAGTGAGTTCAAAGTAGATCTCACAAATGTGCATTTATAACAACTATCCAAGACGTTTCTGAAGTAAGTGAGGCTCAGGCCCCAACTTTTGAGCAATACTGTGACAGAAGCTTCGGATTCTGTCTCTTAATCTTGAGACAGAGTTGTGGCATATAAACTCCCCCTACCCCACCTTAAAAATAAGAGGTTGTGATATGTCTCACATCCTTAATTCCAGTAAAACTGAAACAATTCAAATTCAGGGATCCTTACCCACCTGCAGCCAGGAAAGCACATCTGAGACGGAGACAGAAAGTTCTGGCAACATCTCTGCAATGTCCACCTTGTACTTCAACATTTCTGAGAAGGATTTCTTCAAAATCTGCTCCTGAAATATAATTTTCTACTAGGTTCTTCACAGACAGGTAAATCCCCTACCGTGTGGTAAAATCTGCAGGCAGGAGCTAAGCATGGAAAATGCCTTCTCCTCAGGTCACTTACCCTGAAGCACCTAGAAGCGTGGCCACCAAGATAGGGACTCTGAGCACACAGTCATTATGTTGTCCTCTGCCCAGATCCCCAAGTCCCTGCACAGACGCCATATTCTGATATGGGTTTTGTTACGACTTGTTTTGTTGTGTTGCTTTCCCTGAGGACAAAGCTTGACAAATTTTGAACAAGTATGATGACATGCTGACAAGGGAGGATTTTCTGGTGTCCTGAGGCCTGGAGACCAAGGTGGTGCTGCCTGCCTGTGTGGTACGAACATAAGGAGAGAGAGAACCCAGCCTCCTCCCAAAGAAGTGGGCAAAGGGCTGTGGCATTGAAGGCTCATCCTTGGGACGCTGAATTTTGGAATTTCTATGCTTGTTATGTCTTCTATACTTCTCTATGTTTTCGATTCTACATTTTAGTCTAAATACAGCATGACCAAATCACAAGAGACTGAGAGGTCCATGCAGGCTGTCTCCAGCCCGCAGATAACCCAACGAAGATCTGAATTACGTTGGGGTCATTTGGGTCTGTTGTGCCAACACATCTTGTAGCAAGCAGAAGTGTCCTAACTGGAGAGATGAAAATCAGAGCATATCGATACATCAGTAAAATATCAAAGTATATCAATACCCCTAATGGGATGCCACTAAGAAGGGTATATCAATAGAGCATACCAGTAAAATTTGTAAGACTAAAATTGGTGAGCCCCACCCTTGCCATGATGGAGAACAGCACCAATTCCCCTTGGAAATAGATATTGGTGGCCTCAGTCCTATCCAAACACTTCTCCCACAGTGACTTTAGCATCCTATATTAAGTTACAGTATTTGCTCCCAAATTAATATCCAGTAATAAAGGGTAATTTTCCTGCCCACACTGAACCATTGTAAGAACATTTAGCCACTTTAAAGTCAACTGGTAGCACTGTAAGGAAAAGGCACGAGGTAGTTAAAAATTTGAAGAATATGTCAATTGGTAAAATTAGATAAAAAGTTACGCTGTGTTCTGCCCTACATTTGGACTATCGCAAGTGAGGCAAACTTTTCTAGGCAAACTGCTGAGGACTGCCAATTTAACAAGCTGTTCCATGCTGCAAGGGACATATTTATGGACATACTTTCAACAAGACGTACCTAGTGCTACCAAGCTGTGCTGTACTAAAGAGCAGAAAGAATCAGAACGATAGATTAAAAAAAAATAAAGGATTTCACACATGGGTCCTATTAAAATCAGATCAAGTATTCTGCAATTTACAGGCAAAAATATTTAAAATAATGACAGGGTTGTTGCATGATCTAAGAAGAAAACACCCGGGAAACGTAAAAAAAATGAGATTGACACAGCATGTTTAGCTCAGGCTGTTGTACAACAAGGCTTTCGAAGGGAGAGAGGAAAAGCCAAACTATATTGTGAATATTCTCATTTTCAATCAGTTAGGTCAACACGAATCTAACACTATTTAAAACCTAGCCTTGTCTCACAAATGGTCTTCAATATAATGAATAGTGTCCACAGAACCATTCAAGAAGGATTGATTTCTATCTCTTTATCTTTTGAGAGTCCAAAAAGTCACCTGAAGTCACTACTAGTACTATTATTTATTATAAGAGGCCTTACGATTGGGTGTGCCCTATTATAGAGCTTCCTATCCTTGGGAGTGTGTTTTGGGATACTGGTGAGTCAGAACTGTTTTCTATTTAAAACTTGCTACCTATTTATATTTCTGGGAGTGAAGACATCAGGCCAACTTAGAGCTCATCCTTGCTCTAGAGGGAAAAAAAAAAATCATTGCTCTAGGAAAAGAGTATAAAAGAATCTTTGTTGTTGGTTTGACAAGAACCCGGAGCATGGTTGCTTTTGATGATTGGAGTCACCCCTCCCACCTGCATTCATTTACATATATCCATTTATTTGACTACGGAATCTTTTAGGAGGAAGAGAAATAGGAACAAGAGAAACAAGAACATTTATCTTTGATAAGCAATATCACCATAGCATTTTTAAGGGCCATAGACATCTATTAATATACAAACATAAATGTTTTAGGCTTTGTGGGCCACAAGGTACTCAACTCTGCTGTGAGAAAGCAGCAACAGACAATATGTAAAGCAATGAGCGTGGCTATGTTCTGATAAAACTTTATTTACCAAAACAGGTAGTGGGCTGGATGTGGCCCTCTGGCCATAGATTAATCCTGGACTAGTGAATCCAACAGATGCTGCCTGCAGGAGAGATGAAAGGACTCTCTAGAGGGAAAGTCATTTGAGGGAAAGCAGAGTCCAAAACCAGGCACACAACTCCAGGATCTGGGTTGTTGGAGAGGAGGACTGGCCCTAGGCCAGGTGGCTGAGGCTCAATCCCCTTCTGACAGTCACTCCAGAATGAGGGCAGGGCAGCAGGTGTGAGAACTGAGTCAGCTGCTCACCTGGGGATCTAATCCTGCAGGTTCAGGCCTTCTGGAATACAGAGAACCTCAGATAAGTTGTCTTGCTTTCTTCCCCAAAGCACATGTTGAGAAACTACCATTGATTCCATAGAGTCTTGAAAGAGCAGTCTGTCAATCAATGGGACTTCAGCTCCTAAACTTCTAGTGTTTACTGTTGATGGCAGCAACGGCAGCAGAGAAAGGGGCTCTTCCGCAGTCTGAACAAATGTTCCAGTTTCTTCCTCTGTAAGGTAATATATATCTCGGATGACTAAGCACTTTGGGCTTCAGTTCCTGAGAGGCTTGGGTTTTTCATGGAACACCACAGGGAAGGAAGAAATTGGATGAAAATGTAGTTATCGTAATTTGAACACTGAAATCAATGTGACCTCATTCTATACCTTAACTTGATAGGGGAAGATATTGACCTCAAAATTAAACGAATGCCACAAACAGAGAAAAATGTCTCTTCTTTGTTGCTTGGACAAATGTATGAAGCTGATGACATCCGTGGGTTAAGATCCTCTCCTAAGTCTAGGGTTGTGATACAGTCATTAAAACTCACTACTCAGGTGTTGGTGCAGATAACTTAAAGGATTAAAAAGCTAATGTAGGTTAAAAGAAAGTTGGTCTCTAGAGATCTGGTCTGGGTTCAATTATAGAAACAAATTATTCCCACTAGCCACTCTAGCCAATTAGGCAAATCAGGATTTTATTTCACATTCAAAATAGTTTGAGTCCTCTGGGTGACTCATATTTGTATATCCTTTAAAGTCTCCAAACTGCATATTTGCTCATTGCTTTATTTTATTCTTAGAACAATGTGTGAGGCAGGTGAAAAAAAATGTTGATATTGCCCCTATTGTTTTTTCAGCTATTGTACGTAAAACCAAAAAGTTGCAGTGATTTCCTGAAGGTTCCAAAGGAGCAAGTGCCCAGCCCTACATGTTCTCCACCCTGGTCTGCCTATTGCAAATCTCACATTCTCCCCACTCTACCTGCCCCAGCACCTTAACTCCTGCAGCCTCTCAGCCACATCACTCCTGATCAGAGGGAGCCTGGGAATACGCTACAGTGTAGCAGCGAGTTAGTTGCCCTCTCCTTGCCAAGGGGAGCTTCCCAGTGTTGCAAGCACCTATTGACGACCTATCCACCTCAGGCTGGCTCTTACTCAGTTTGGAACAAGGCAGAAGGCACCATATAAGGGAAACTGTAGAACATAGAGCATACCCCGAGAGACATGCAATTTTATGGGAAGAGCCCATCAGTGGTCCCACATGTGGGCTCCAGAGCCAGCCTAGCTGGGGTGGAATCCAGCTCTGCCTCTCACTGCTATGAAAACTTGTGCAAGTTACTTACCTTCTCTGTGCCTCAGTTCCCTCACTTGCAGGATAATGATTGGACTGACTTCAAGGAGATGCATAAGGATTAAATATCTTAACAATTATAAAGTGTTTGGAGCAATGCTTAGTACACTGTTAGTGCTAGATAAACGTAAGTGACACAAAATGGGTTCAAAGAAAGAAGTCTTGAGCAGGAATGAGAAAAAGGAATGTAGCATGGCTACTAAGAGTATAATCAAGAGCAAGTTCTTTCATCTCTCAGGGCTCCTATTTTCTCTCCTATTCAGAGAAGATAACAACAACCTTCCAAGCCATCATAGAGAGACTTAAATGAAAAAGGGATAGTGCTTTGTAAAATGCACCTGGTAGGGGAAATTAACTATCTTGGTTAAGGATCTTAACCCATGGATGTCATCAGTGTAATACATTTATCCAAACAACAAAGAGGAGACATTTTTCCCTGTTTGTGGCATTAGTTTAATTTCGAGGCCAATATCCTCCCCTGCCAGGTGCATTTTACAAAGTCAAATTAACTATCTTGGTAATGACCTGGTTTGCAAGAGGACTTTTATCACAATGCATTTTTAGAATATGAAGCATAAATAGTAGGGTCTTCCCTTATCAGAATGTCATCTGCCCTATTTCTAGCTGTCAAACTCCTCATGCATGGAGAGTCTTCCAATAATTGTTACCATTCATTGAGTGCTCACTCTGTGTTAGGCTCAGTAGGCTACACACATTATCTCATTTAATCCCCATGGAAATGCTGTGTGTATAACAAACCTGTTTACAGATGAGGAATCTAAATCTCAAGGAAGTTAAATAACTTGTCCCAAGTCAGTAGCCAGCAGATAGTGAGGCTGATTCAGCCTAGGTATCTGTGATGCAAAAGGCCACCTTTGGCCAACCACTCAAACATATTTCTTCCACCAAAAGTAATCTCTCTTCTCTGAAATAATATAATGATTTGCTCATATTCTTTTCATAGGAATGCAATTCTACCTTCAATTATATTTTTTGTGTACATATCATAGCTTATCTGTTGGTTTACCGGCTTCATAGAAACAGAAAATAGGTCTTATGCATCTGTGAACAAGCCCCAGTTGCCAGCCAAATGCCTGGGAGTGGTGGAGAAGCAGGACTACCAAGGAGAAAGTAAAGATCCAGTTGCCTGAGTAAAGCTGCCTTACCTGAGAATGACGCTGAGAATCCCTACCTCACAGGATTGCTGTGAGGTTCAATTAAGAGAACAAAGTTTAAATCTGAACCAGTACTCTGAAAACCAGTGTACTGCCAAAGAGGTGACAGTTCAGTTTTATTAAGTTGTATTGAAATCAGAGTGGTTTGTGGATAGACTGGCTCTTAACCAAGAAGAAGAGAGAGTCAGTGAGGATATGAGCACAGCTGGGTGAAAAGCTTGAATTTCCTGCTGAATTTCACCAGAAAGTGGAATTTTTAAAAAATGATTAGCAAATGAGTAATACGAATCAAGAGAGAAATGTGCAAAAGCAAGAGAGAGAAGTTCAGAGAGAGGCGGATACAGGCTCAGTCCTGTACTTGAAATCTTAGCAGGGCAGCAGACTGGCTTCTTGTGCCTCCCCTGTGCTCTGCGTGCCCAAGCTACCGTCAGGGTTTTTGGGGAACCATTTGTGGTGGTTTGTGCAGAAGGGGTTATGAACTATAAAATGCCACACAGTCGTAAGGTTTTGGGGCTTAGAACAGGATAGCCCAAAGTATGGCTCTTCAGTCTGCTGAGTACTCTGCAAGGGGATCAGCAGGGCCTCAGAAGCACGAAATTCTCTCTGACCTTCCCTTGCCCTCCTTTCTCCTTCTCCCATTTTCCCCCCAAAGCAGATCATACAAACTAGAACTTCTCTCCCCCATAGCAAGCTGCAAAACCTACAGAGGTCACTCTCTAAACTAGCTCCCATGAAAGTAGGACATAAGACCCTCATTCCAAAAGGTTCTTACCCCATACCTTAGGGTAAGGGGTGGAGTGGCAGAGGAAGGCCACACAGGAAGGCCAAGAAGAATCCGAACACACAGGCCTCACTAAGTTCCCTCCAATGTGTTACCATCAGGTAATACCCTTTTTTGTCCAATCACATTTCTTCATGGTCGTCCATCCTTCATGAAACCTAAGCATAAAAATACACTTTTTTCTAGGCCTTGGGTCTTCATGTGTAAAGTCTCTTGTGTCACATAAAACTTTGATTAAACAAATTTGTTATGCTTTTCCTTTTTTCATCTGTCTTTTTTTGTTACGGAGATAGCAGCCATGGACCTTGAAATGGATGAGGAAAGGTGTCCTGCCTTTTCACCCCTGTGGATGGATGTCTGTGTTGTCCACATTCCGGAGAGACACAGGGGCATCCTTGCGTGGAGACGCGGCTTTGGTCAGCCCCCCTTGCCAGGCCTTTCAGAAAACCAGGGTCACTCACTAGAGCCGGCACTCACAATCACAGATTCAGCAAGCTCTCCCCGCAGCGTGTTGTTCTAGAAATGACTCCAGGTGACTTTTGTGAGAGACTGAATGTATTCATCAATTCTTAATAAAGTTTTCACCAGGCTTACCAAGGGAGTCTTAAATGGGGAGAACAGCTTGTTTCCTTGACAGCAGAAAATCGACAGTTGTTTTTTTTTTATTTTAATTCTTTGTTGTCTGTCAAGAATTCCATAGAAATAATAGATGCCTGAAAACACAAGGAAAAGTGCATTTTTCCCCCACTTCAGAGGTGTGCCTCCAAGGAGACTGACATGAGGGAGAAGGAGGGTTTCTGAAATGTAGATGGTGGGTAATAAAGTCCCTCAGAGTGAGCCGGGAACAAGGTTAGAACTCACAAATTGCCTGCTTCAAGAGTCAAGGACGTCTTTGCAGCCTTGGGACCAGCAGGCTGCTTGGGAAGCAGGAAGACAACATTTCAACAAACAAAAACAAACAGTAAACAAACAAACACTGTAAAAAGGGACAACTCCCTTTGCATAGCCAACTCAGGCCCAGGCAGAGCTACCAAAGACCAGGCCTGGTTTCTACCGGCCTTGGGATGTAGGGCAGCTTCTCAGAGCAGTGCCCCAGCGTGCCCATCCAGAGCTGGGCAGAGGGGCTTCCTCCTCGCTGGCAATTTCCAAAGGTCTGCGGTGCCAGGCCCCCTCCAGGTCATGAACCCCTGCTATCTCCTGGCATGCCTGCCCCATCGAATATTAATGAATCATTGTTACAAAAAAAAAAGCCTTGCCAAAGGTGGCTGCGACAGCCTTCGTACTCTACAGAGAGGAAAAGAAAGGATGGGGGCGTTGCGGGGGAAGACACTGGGGGAGGAGGTGAACATAAGACTTTCAAGTTCAAAAGCTTATTTTGCATGAGAAAACACAGGAGGCTTGAGGATTGCTGGTAGGCATCCCTCATCCTCTATCTTCTCTGCAAAAAGTCCGGATTAAAGCTGTTGGTCTCCGGGACACCTTAAAAAAAAATCTTCCTTCTGTGTCCTTATGTACAAGGGTAAAGACCAGCTTTCTACATCCAAGTCGCGAGTGCTGAAGGGAGGACGAGCCGTGGGGCGCCCAGCCGGAGCCTCTGTCCTCTGCCTGTTCCCGATTCCATGGCCCGAGGCGATGGTTTGCATTTTTAGGACAACAGCCTGCTATCTGCAAGCAGGAGACCTCTCGTCAGGCTTCATTACTGCACACAAAATGACACAAGCGACTCTGCGGCCCACAACTACGCTTATGGTGTGCAGCAAAGCCATTGCGTCTTCCTTCAACACCAGTCCCCTCCTTCCCACTGACCCACGCACCGAACTGCCCCAAACCTGAGCTTTGCTTATGTATATGCCCTACCTGGGATGCATGGCTTCTGCTGGAAACCGGGCCTTTTCCACCTTGCTTGCTGTTTGGCTTATGAATTTCCGGGGAGACCAAGAAAAGAACTGTATTTGCCAACTAACGAAGTTCAGATCCACCCTTTCTCTTCCTTCCCCATATGCTCCCCAAGACTGAGTCTCCAGTGCACCATCTCCTGATCTAGACATGGTGATTTACACCATACTGGGAGGACAAATAGCTGGGAATACAGACCCCATGCCATACAAGGTAATTTAAACCTTTTAATTCACCTCCCTAATTGCAATAGTCTTTCACTTCTGGCCTAAATTATAACTACTCTCTTAAAAAGAAATTTCACAGCCAACAGCTGCAGACATCGCCATCATCAAATCCTATCTATTATGAACTGTTGTCACACAATGCACCTTTCCAAACGAGGGTGCATCTGCTTGCATCAGCCAGAATAAGAGCGGTTGTGCCTGTGTTTGCTCAATGCTGTTGAGCAAACCAATCATTCCGATTCAATCTTTCAGAATAAGGATATGTAAGTACAAGATTACTGAACAAATGTATTTAGAAATTGCTGGGCCGGGCACAGTGGCTCACGCCTGTAATCCCAGCACTTTGGAAGGCCAATGGGGGCAGATCACCTTAGGTCAGGAGTGCGAGACCAGCCTGGCCAACATTTAAATCCCGTCTCTACTTAAAAAAAATTACAAAAATTAGCTGGGTGTGATGGTCCACACCTGTAATCCCAGCTACTCAGGAGGCTGAGGCAGGAGAATTGCTTGAACCCATGAGGCGGAGTTTGCAGTGAGCCGAGATCACGCCACTGCACTCCAGCCTAGGCGGCAGAGTGAGACTCCATCTCAAAATAAAAAATAAAAAAAGAAATTATTTGGGTGGAAAACATATAAGTGTAGTAGTCAGCTAGATAGATTCAATTTACCTTGAAGTTCCAGTAAGTGTTCTAAAACCTCTAGGGCTCAAAATGTAGGACTATTAGATGAATCCAATATCTGTACCTTTAAAGAGAGTAATCAGGAGATACGTGACACTGGAAACTAAAAGCAAACTTCAGACCATGAGCTGACAATAAGGTGTAGGAAGAGAGATCAACGTGTTGTAGAGCGGCTCCTTCTTAACCTCTTACATTGGTCAGGATTTGGGCTCAGGTGCCATAACAGAGACCCCGTGTATGGAGGCTTACATAGGCTAGAAATTTATTTTTCTCTCCCCTAGCAGTTTTGGAGTGAGCAGGCCAAACTGACAGAGCAGTTCTGCTCCACAGTTATTCATGTAATCACATACATTCTGTCTCTTTTGCTTCATTCATTCTATTGGCTAGACATAAGCTAAAGGTCTAGTAACACATCAGTGGAGGACATAACACGAGGGCATGAACACTGGGATGTGGGGTTATGGAGGCCACCTGAAGAATCTGTCTACTACAATATATGTTTAACACTTTTGATTAATACTACCATGTTTAACACTTTTGATTAAATACTACCAAAAGACAAATATATCTCTATTAGCACAGAATTTGTGGGCCCTCTTCCATATGAAATCTTGAAAAATTTGTGTATCACCATTTAATCTGCTAACTTAATAGGAAGAAAATCATACATTTTGATTTGAATTTATTTGTTTATTGACATATATGTATTCTTATTTATGCAAATTTATCTTTATTTTTTATTTCAATAGGTTTTGTGGGCATAGGTGGTGTTTGGTTACATGGATAAGAGGTTTAGCAGTGATTTCTTGAGAATTTACAATGTGCCAAGCACATGTGAAGAATTTGGGGTTCATTCGTTCATTTAATCATGGGTTAAAGGAGGGTTAGATTCGCCCCCTATGTTTAGAGAGCAGCCTGTACTCCTAGGCATTCTACTATAGCACCTCCACTTTTATCCCTTGCAGTCAGGCAGATAACCAGAGAGATACATCACAAGCAAGGAGCATGGTGATCACAGGTCACTGGTCTCAAATCCATCAACTGGTTTTACTATTGCACAATGACTCTCAAAATCTTATAGTTTATGTTCCAAGAAGCCACCCTTGGGCTTCCCAGAGAGACTTTCTTTATTTGTTGTGGAGTCTACCACAAAAATAGAAGAGGCACTTACCGCACACTTTCTACTTGAATGACTGAAAACAACAGTTGCTCTTACAGATGCAGGAAAGAGCAAAGATATTTCAGTAGGCCTGAGGACATGCTAAAAATTACCAGCTCCTCATAGTAATTACTCATTCCCCTGGAGAACAATTGAAGGTTAGCTTTTTCCAAAATCTAACTCACTTTGCAAATCCAACATAATCTTGATGTAGTGGCCTTGAGCGAGTTGTATAATATCTTGGACCTTTGTTGTCTTCTCTGTAAAGTGGTCTTGTTACCTTCTCTAAGTGGAAGCCACTCAGTGTGATCTCTTGAGATTCCCATCAAGTTGAGGGTATGTGATTCTGAAACAGGTTCCCTCCTCCAGGTGTTTTGTTAGGCAAAACTTTTAAAAAAGAAGTCCAAAGGACATATCTATAATACTGAATCATGAATGAGTAAAGCTTTCAGAAAGAGATGAATATAGAAACCTTGAGCTTACAAAAAGTCTCTCTAGAGGATTTTCTTTTAATTAACTCTACACACTTCTTGCAGAGTACCCTCAACTGACCTTCCAGTAGAGTTCCATAGTCTTATGACATAAGGGAAGTGCCCTGCTTCTCCTTGTAAAGTAAGAGAACCACAAACACCTGTTCTTTGGTAGATTCACCACAGAGAATCACTTCTTGAAGGTCAATTATATTGCTAAGTCAGTCTAAAGATTTTCCGTCTGGGAAAGTACAGCAATGGCATCTGTTCATTCTTCAATGTAGATCAGCCCTTTACCCATGATTTTTCAATATTTAAACCAACAGCTCAAACAAAGCTGTGCTTCACTGTTAACCTTGTGAACTTAAAAGCCTGCACCTGTACAATTAGTAATTAACATGTTCAGTAACATAGCTGAAAGGTAACAGTGACATTCACACCTCTTAATTGGTGCGATTAGCAGTCCTTTTGTTGTCAACCATTAGCAGCTCTCCCCAAGTGTGAAATGCCACAGGTAGAGGGACATTGGCAATGGGTGGGGTAAAGGAGGGAAGGTGAGAGTGAAAAAAGTTTATAAAGCAGGTTAGACTTATCTAGAGGAAAGAAAACAGATGGTTACTTCAAAAAACTGGCTAAAACTGTCGAAGGAGTAGAAGCATCAGTGATTGTATCTCTTTTTATTCTTTGCTGCTGCTGCGAATGAGTCTTGAAGTTTTAAAAACTCCAGTATCCCCCATTGCACTGCAATATGGGGAGACCCCACTTTCAGCAAAATTAATTATGAATGTGAAAGTCTATATCAATGTTTTTAAAAATGAAGGTATGCCTGTGGAGTTTTGCTTTCTTGACAATATACCATAAGGGTTACTATGATATTCTAGATGACAAATATACTTGGGCTTTAAAAACAGATTCCAATTATATAGGAATTTTCAGGAATATATGAAGCAAGATGCACTTCTTGTTTTTTTCTTGTTTATTTCTTGTTTGATCCTCTTCTTTAATCCTCTTTTCTCTTTTTCCAAAAAGCAGTAGCAGGCTCCCCTCCAGATGGATGAGAAACTTTCTTCTGTATCCAGTGTTGCAACCTCTCATCAATCAATAACAAACCTCTCAGAAGGCATGACCCTGTGTTAGCATCCTTTCATTTTTTTCAGATTTTAGCTTCCACGCTTCACTTTTCTATATTTTCCTGATATATTTGTCTTCTTTTCTTAAAGATATGGCTTCATATTGACAATGTAGAGATGTTGCTATTCCTGTACAAACTAGAGGTGTCAGTATTTCTTTATAATAGGAGAGGTCATTGAGTTATCATTCTAGGACAAAAATTAGATAGAACATATTTGTGAGCTCCATGATAGCAGAATTAAGTCTCCTCTATCAATATATTACCAACTTCTAGCCCAAATATATGTTCAATAAATAGTTATTACATATGAAACGTGAATGCTAATGTCAATGAGATTTTCCTCCCCAAGTTTCTGTTAACGTTACTTTGGTTTTTACACAATTCTTCTGGGGTATTTGCAATGCTATTTGAGTTTTCTTTATTGCTGAGATTATTATTTTCATTTTGGGAGAGGCTGTCTTTATGTTAATATATTATTTCCTTAGACATGTTTTCCATTTTTACTTGATGGATTGACTCCCTATCACCTGGCTTTTTCATTCATTGAAATTCAGCTTTATACTGATGACTTCGTAGTTTTACAGATCATTTTGAATCCTTCAACCCTATCTTACCTCTTGCTTATCTTTCATCCACATTTCCTACACTATATTCTCGTTCTAAACTACTTTTTTATTATCTATGTATGCCAGACCTTAGGAGCTTAACGCCTATTTTATTTTACCTTACATGTTTTGTAGGTTAGGAATTTGAGAAGGGGTCATCTTGATCCACATGGCCTCACCTGGAATGGGTGGGACAAAGGATCCATTTCTAAGATGGCTTCCTCATATATATGGTCTCTCGCTCGCCACATTGAATCTCTTCCTCCAGGGCCTCTGCACGTGGCTTGGGCTTCCCATAGCATGGTGTTCACAGGATAGTTGCATTTCCTATAGAGCAGCTGGTTTCTCCCAGGTAAGCCTTCCAAAAGCAAGCGTTACAAGAGACCCAAGTGGAAACTGCAAGACTTCATACTCATTGCTTAAGCAAATCCCTAAGGCCATCTTGGATTCAAGAGGGAGGGGAGGACTAGACTCCACATCTCCATGGGGAAATGGTAGGCCCATATGAGGAGGGAAGGACTCGGTGGCAATTATCTTGATGACAAACTGCCATACCTACCATTTTCATTTTAATATTTTCTTTTTCTGCCCTATCTAAAATTTTTACAGTTGCCTACCTAATATATAGGTTGTTAATACACACAAGTTTGTGCCAAGACTATGTTCAAGAATGATAAGTTCCCCCACTGGGTCATCTCCATACGAAACTATTTAAAGAGCACTAGGAGTCCCTAATGTTCCAAAGTCATCTCCCTTAACTAGCCTCTCCATTCACTCATTTGAGTCACTAAAAGCTTTCTAGGGGAAACAAGCTCTCATGTGACTTGGGAGAGAGGCATGACCAATCAACCATGAGTATTTCTCAATCCAGAACTGCAGGTTGGTTTATTAAGATCAGTTTTTTTTTCCCCTGTGGGTAAATAGAGCATGAAGTGGGAAAAATGATGCTGGAGCAGTGAGTGCTCCTTGCAGTGGACAAAGCTGGGTGTGACACTGAACCCCTGGGATGGCAGCAGAGTGCCATATGCATCAGTCTGGAAGGAGAAGAGAATTGGAGAGGGTCATAGTTGGGGGTCAGTATAAGTGAAGGTGCATGGGTGATATAATAATATAAAATGTTTTCCTGCCTGATGCAAAGAATGTATATCACCTATTATCTCTATTTTCTCCAAAGAACACATATGATTTCAGAGCTTCCCCTCTGTACATATAAAGAGAGAAGCTATCCTGGAGATAAACTACCACACCTAGCTTTCTAATTTTTTTTTTTTTTTGCAATATATACATGATATATGTGTATGTATATATGCGTGTGTGTGTGTATATATATATACACACACACATACACACACACACATTACATAAGAAACTAGAGTCGTCAAGCTATTCCACTCCCATACTCCTAGTTGATATATCTCCTAGGCAGTTTATACCCAAGCTGCTGAGAATTGGTTTTAAATTGTGAAGCTGGTCACTGACCAGTCATTTAGATTACCATAGCAATTAGTTTTGACCCCACTATCATTACCATACTTTGTCTAGTTCCTTCTCCTAGCAAAGACTTCTAGTTTAGTTATCTTTTGATAGACATTCAGCTCTTCTTTGTTAGTTATAGACCCTCCCGTTATTAGCTAACGTAATGCCACCTAGAATAATAAGTCTATTTTTCAGCCTCCCTTGCTGCCATGTAAATATATACTTTCTACTTGTATACAAGCAGAAATGTCACATATGAATTCCGAGAAGCCCTTAAAGAGGTGCAGCTGTCTGCATTCTTTCCTCTTTCCCCTAGTATGTGAGGAAATGATGTCTTGGGCTGTCCCCGCCATCTTGAATCATGAGGTAGAAATCACGGCGTGGACAGCAGAGCTGCAAGATAGAAGGAGCCTCAGTTTCTGATGACGAGGACTTTGTGAATCTGCTTTACCAACTCCCAGCTCTGTGCTACAGATCATATTTATTTACCCAGGAGATAAACTTCTATTTTTATAGACATTGTTATTTGGATTTTTTATCACGTTTAGTGAAATCTAATTCTGACACACCTCTCTGCTGGTGAGGCTGGAGAATTTAGTCGGGTTAAAACAACCAGCTTGGTTTAAACCACCCTTCCAACACACACAGTATATAAACTTGCAAAGGCTAATTAAATTTCACTAGGGCAGATCTTTATAAAAAGAATAAGTAACATATGTATATATCACATCTGAATTTAAATACAGTATTTAACTGTCCTAGATTTTGCAATGTATTCATAGCTGTGAGGGGGGATAAGAAACTACTTCATAATCCGTTGAATCCTTGTAAATTCTGTTTAAATATGTTTTTAAAATGTGATTTTTTTTGTGTGCTACCAGTGGTGATGATGGGGAGTTCTGTATTGTAAAATATGCCTCATTGCTCTTGAGAATGAGCTGAGACACAGTCAGTGCCATGGCAGCCCCTCCTGGGTTAGAGGGTGGTGCTTTGAGAAAGGATACTCAGTTATAAAAGCCAATGGATTCTTTTTCTGAAATGGCTGCAAACACCACTGCTTTTGTTTAGTGTTCATTATGTCTCAAAGTTTCCTCTCTCTTTTCCTTCCATCAAGCCTCCCCAGCCCAGTCTGCATCCTTCCAGTACCTTTCAGAGCTAACTCTTCATGCCGTGTCACTGGGTAGAAACTTCAGTGGATTCCTTCTTGCTTAAATGGCCTTCACTTTTTCTTCCATGTACTTTCCCAGTCCTTTTTATCTCACTTGCTTTCTGTTTATACATGATGAAATTCCCATCTTTTCCCAAACATGCCGTGCCTTTTACAACTCTGCATTTGGAACAGGCTGTGCTCTCTGCTTGAAATGCTTCCCTGACCCTGAACTTCCTCTTCAGAACTTTCAGGATGTATCTCATGGGTCACCAGCATTCAAAAACATTTGCCATTACTACAGTTGCAGTTAATCACTTCCTCCTATGTGTGGATTCTACTTTTAGTCTGTCACAGCACTTACCAGGTGATATTATGATTGATCTGTTTTCATGTCTGATTTGTCCTAATGTGTGAGACACTGCAGCCCACCCTGCTATCCTGTTCAACGTCCATAACCGAGTGGAAACTCCCCGTGTCTTGTGGGATGGAGAGCTACAGCCATGACTGAGACAAGTCTATCTTGACAAAAAGTAATTTGTATCTAAATTTAGTCCTTAGAGTTGTATGAAAAACCTGTAGGACCTAGACACTTCCAATTCTCTGGAGAAGCTATTCATGGGAGTATACAGGAATCTGCGTAGCTATCCTATCTAGCCATCATAGCTTTCTTCCCACCTTGAAGAGAAATACATTTATCAGAACTGGATTTTCTTAGAATCAGAATTATGGAATCATAGAATTGTAGAGCTGAAAGGGACCTTAAAGATTACTGACTCCAACTTCATAATGAGAAAACTAGGCCCAGAAAAGCTAAAAGATTTGTCAAAGAACACCCACCTAGTTAGTGTCAGTCAGATTTGAAATCCTGGTCTCCTGACTCCAGCATTCTTCAAATATTTGCGCCATAAGTCCTTGGTTAAGGGGCATCCAACAGCTGTGAAGCGCAGAAATTTTAATGTTAAGTTAAATCAGTGCTGAACCACACATACACCTAAGGGTTTCAGCTGCAAGTTAAATAGATGAGAGAAGTCAAATTATTTGATGAAAATATTAAAATCAGAGACCTTGAGAGTTTAAAAGTCCCTTATATAGTAACCAGTCCAAGCACCTAGTTTTTCATAAATAAAAATTACTAAGAAGTGAAATAATTTTCTCCACCTGAGTTATAAAGCCAAAGAGAGAGACAAAAGTAAAACCTTGTCTACAACTGTGAAATGGACTCCACAGGACTCCTGTGGATAAAATAGGATCCTAGAGAGAGCAGCAACTCTTGTTTGAAGCATATGAAGCCATAGTTGGTCAAAGAATTACAAAGTCAGCTCAGTAGAAAATGATTTTTTAAAGGATGCATACATACTACAATTTTTTTATTTTAATCTTAAACACATAAATGTATAGTTATTTTCCACTTGGATAATCCAGGATTTTCTCCCCATCTCAATACCTTTTGCTTAATCACATCTGCAAAGTCATTTTTGCCATGCAGGCAGTATGTTTATAGGATAAGGACATAAGCATCTTTGGGGCCAGGCGCAATGGCTCACACCTGTAAGCCCAGCACTTTGGGAGACCAAGGCAGGTGGATCATTTGAGGTCAGGAGTTCAAGACCAGCCTGGCCAACATGGTGAAACCCTGTCTCTTCTAAAAATACAAAAAATTAGCTGGGCGTGGTGGCAAGAGCCTGGTTACTTGGGAGGTTGAGGTACAAGAATTGCTTGAACCCAGGAGGTAGATGTTGCAGTGAGCCAAGATTGTATCATATACTTTAGCCTGGGCAACAGAGCAAGACTCTGTCTCAAAAAAAAAAATAAATCTTTGGTCATGGAAGTGGAGGGGGGCATTACTCTGCCTACCATGCATGGTGGAAGATGAGGAAACACACACAAATTGTATTGTTTATGATTTATAGTTTGTGCCTTTAAAGTAAAATAACATTTTATAGACATTTAGAAAGCAACCCATGTGAATTCTTCCAAATTTGTTTCCCAATTCTTTTTATAATGTCTGCCTTGCAACCAATTTGAAATTAATTTTTTTTGTGGTTCACCTTTTCTGATTCTTCTGAAATATTGGTGTTAGGTTTTATAGATACGATTCTCTTTCTTTTTGTACTCCAATGTTACTGGCTTACATGACATTTATTTAAATTACACAATTACAATAACAAGGACTTTAAACAACTTTAAGGACAAACATGACTTTGCAGAAATCGCTCCGTTGTTGGACACAAAGGTGACCAGGTTGTTGACAAAGGGCCTGAGAGCCGCTGGTCCTCATCGTGGCATGCAACAAATGAGAAGTTGCCATATCTGGTAGAGTGTGTTAGTGAAGTTGGTTTAGGGGAGGTTCTGCTGTTTAAAGTGCCATGTGTACTCGAAGGCACTATACAGATATAAGGCATTGCTATTTTTGTTTGTATAATAGTTCAAGGCCTGGGGCTAAGAATTATGCAAATAGACATTCATGATGGTGTAGGGGAGATGCATGGCAGAAAACAAGCAGCCTATAAACTAGCCTGATGACAAGGAAAAGTCAGAAAAATTTGCAAAAATGTTCTGCTGAAGCCTAGATAAAATCTAAAAGTATATTAAGTTGGTTAATAATAAAAGTTTCAATCCAAAAAGTTTTCAATTATAGTCAAGGACTTGCTTCCTTTATTAATCTGCTTTTAAGCACATCCAATGCATCTCTAAAAATTTTGGTTTAGTTGTCTAATGAAAAAGCTATTTTTAAAAATATCTAATTGTCTGGAAAAAGTATATTGATCCCTTCTTTCAAATATGACCTCTCTTCAGGAAACTTGGCTGCTTGGCTCATTAAACTGTAAATGTATCCTTGTGAAAGCTTTTTTTTTTTTTTTTTTTGAGACAGAATCTCGCTCTGTTGACAAGCCGGAGTGCAGTGGTGCAATCTTGGCTCACTGCAACCTCCACCTCTGGGGTTCAAGCAACTGTCAAGTCTCAGCCTCCCAAGTAGCTGGGACTACAGGCGTGCACCACCACACCCAGATAATTTTTGTATTTTTAGTGGAGATGGGGTTTCACCATGTTGGCCAGGATGGTCTCGATCTCTTGACCTCGTGATCCGCCCGCCTTGGCCTCCCGAAGTGCTGGAATTACAGGCGTGAGCCGCTGTGCCCGGCCATGAAAGCATATTTTTACTCAGGCTGAGTAGTGTAGGGTAAAGGACACTTGCTAATGTTCTGAGATTGCAAACACATGTGTAAAATGTGGCAGAACATGCAACACAAGAAGACTGCTACATCTTGACTTGCAGGGCCTTCCCATTTCTGTTATTTTGCCCTGAATAATAATAATAACTATTATTATTATCATTATTAAGACAGGGGTCTTGCTCTGTTGCTCAGGCTGGAGTGCAATGGCACAATTATAGCTCACTGTAACCTCTAACTCCTGGGCTCAAACGATCCTTCCACCTCAGCCTCCTGAGTTGCTGGGAGTACAGGCATGCACCACCATGCCCAGTTAAGTTTTTAAATTTTTCGTAGCAACGGAGCCTTGTTGTGTTGCTTAGGCTGGTCTCAAACTACTTTGCTCTTGAATTCTATTGTCTTTGACTACTTAGTCAGTAACTGTCTCTGTATACTAGCTTGTCGAAGGAGGGCAAGTGAGGTTAAATGTTCAGTATCAACTTCTGAACATAGAATGTACTTGTGGCCAAAGTCATGGATTTCCTTATCCCTGCCCAAAGGGGAAGCAAGTGAATACTCTGTCTATTAGTTCCCTTGGGCTACCATAGCAAAGTACCATATATTGGGTGGCTTAAACAACAGAAACTTACGTTCTAGAAGCTAGAAGCCCAAGATAAAGGTGTCAGCGGAGCCACGCTCCCTCTGAATGCAAGGAATAAATCTGTTCCAGGCCTGTCTCTTAACTTCTGGTCATCCCTTAATTACGGCAGCCAACTTCAAACTTCTTATGATGTTCTCCCTCTGTGTGTGTATGCAGGTCCACATTTCCCCCTTTTTATAAGGGCAATGGTCAAATTGGATTAAGGGCACACACTGCTCCTGTATGACCTCATCAGGTTTTGTTTTGTTTTGTTTTGTTTTGAGATGGAGTTTTGTACTTTTCACCCAGGCTGGGGGAGTGCAATGGCGTGATCTCTGCTCACTGCAACCTCCACCTCCCAGGTTTAAGCAATTCTTTTGCCTCAGCCTCCAGAGTAGCTGGGATTACAGGCACCCACAACCACACCTGGATAATTTTTGTATTTTTAGTAGAGACTAGCTTTCACCATGTTGGCCAGCCTGGTCTCAAATTCCTGACCCCAAGTGATCTTCCTGTCTTGGCCTCCCAAAGTGTTTATCTTAGTTACATCTGCAATGACCTTGTTTCCAAGTAAGCTCATATTCTGAGATACTGGGTGTTAGAATTTTAGCATCTAAAATTTTGGTGGACACACTTCAACCCATTCAACCCATTACACTCTCTCTGGAGGAAGGCATAAACATTCTATGCCTCATACTAATCCTCCAAATAATTTCTAAGTATAATAACCAGTATATAGTCAAAGTTAACCAGGTACTTGATAATAGTCATAAAAATCATGGGGAGTGACAGAAGATATAACAAGCAAAGAAAATTAATAAAAATTGGTGAAGTTTGTTATTAGCTATGACTAGAAGCAGCATCACCAGTAAAAAAAAAAAAAGGGTCATCTATAACTGTGGACAAGGAGAGATGGGAAGCAGAGGAAAGATTTACAAAAAAAAAAAAAAAAACAAAGACAGACAGACAAAAGCAGAGAGGTGTGCAGAAGTATAAAGAGCACATGCAGTCCCCTGTAGGTAAGCATGTTTATTAGGTAAGAAGAAATTTGTCCAAAAAGTCAGACCTCCAGAGAATGGTTTTCTGTCATACCTCAAACATCTGAGCACCCGTAAGCTTATCTTTGGTGCTAGGAATGAACCAAATTGTAGCCTATTGTGGTGCTAGTTTACAGAGAAAGTTGGGCATGGAAAACGAAGTTCATTTGTCCAGTAGGATGTCTGTTTTATTGTAAGCATTTAAATAAAGTACAAGTGCCTACTTCATTCAATGCTACCTGTGTCAAGAAAAACACTGGACTAAAATGTTGAATGCGTTTGCCCCGTGTATGAGATAAATGCTAAACAAGAAGTAAAGTGCCTATAAAAGTTCCAGGGATTCCACAATTCTTCTTTCACATCAGGTTGCCTTTTTCTTGCTTGAGAATCATTAAAACTTATCTTTCCACAAGGTCTCAGTTATATGGAATTATTCAATAATTTTATGGATAGTTTAATTGACCAAAGTTTTTAATTTCCTGTTTTTATAGCAATATTTCCCAGATGTATAGTATACAGTTCCATGTATTAGCAAATGGAACTTACTGGACTTAAGATCAGCTGCGTTAGATAGGCAGACGTTTGAGACATCAAGTTGACTAGTAAATATCCATGGCGAATCTTAGAGTGAATTCTGTTCATTTATCTTTTTCTTTGTAGAATATGCTGTTGCAGAGCCTCCTATATCCTTTAATTACAAAAGTCATTATTAAATTAAAGATGTGAAAATATTGTTTATTATTTTGCCTTCAGTGAAACGGTCATCAGCTCTAACCTATTTTTTTTTAACTTTTATTTTAAATTCAGGGATACACATGCAAGTTTGTTAGATAGGTAAACTTGTGTCTCATGTTACTTGCTATATAGGTAAACTTGAGGGTTTGCTGTACAGATGATTTTGTCACCCCGATATTAAGCCTAGCATCAATTAGTTATTTTTCCTGCTCCTCTTCCCCTTCCTACCCTCTATCCTCCAATAGCCCCAGTGTTTGAAGAATACATGTTGTTTCCCTCTATGTGTCCATGTGTTCTCATCATTTAGCTCCCATGTAGAAGTGAGAACATATGGTATTTGGTTTTCTGTTCCTGTGAGCTCTAACCTATTTTCTAATTCAATAGCTTTACATGCATAAGGAAATACTATCATCTTATCAAACTTTATAATATCGCTGCTTAAGAGCATGAATATAAACAACATAATGCGGCTGGGCACAGTGACTCATGCCTGTAATCACAGCACTTTGGGAGGCTGCGGTGGGCAGATCACTTGAGTCCAAGAGTTCAAGACCAGCCTGGGCAACATGGTGAAACCCTGTCTCTATGAAAAATACAAACATTAGCTAGGCATGGTGATGCACGCCTGTAATCCCAGCTACTCAGGTAGCTGAAGCACAAGAATTGCTTGAGCCTGGGAGGCAGCAGTTGCAGTGAGCTGAGATCATGCCACCACACTCCAGCCTGGGCGACAGAACAAGACTCTGTTTCAAAAAATAAAATTAAATAAATAAATAACATAATGTTATGTTTTTATTCTTTCATAACCACAAAAATAATTCTGCATCATTGGTCGTTTTTCTTTTTTTCTTTTTTTGTCTTTTTTGAGATGGAGTCTCTCTCTGTCGCCCAGGTTGGAATGCAGTGGCGTGATCTCAGCTCACTGCAAGCTCTGCCTCCTGGGTTCATGCCATTCTCCCACCTCAGCCTCCCGAGTAGCTGGGACTACAGGCACCCACCACCATACCCGGCTATTTTTTTTGTACTTTTAGTAGACACGGGGTTTCGCCGTGTTAGCCAGGATGGTCTCGATCTCCTGACCTCGTGATCCACCCTTCTCGGCCTTCCAAAGTGCTGGGATTACAAGCGTGAGCCACCGCGCCCAGCCTCCATCATTGGTACTTTTCTTTAACATGTGATATATCAGTCAGGATTAGAGTAACTTAAATTTTTAAAAAGGAGTTTATGGCTCATAAATTTGAAGAATTTAAAATTGAATATAGCATGGCTGGACCCAGGAATTCAAATGATATTATCAGGTCTCTGTCTCACCACTTTGTAATTAAGTCTTCTTTTCACTCATTGACTTTATCCTTTCCTGCCTTAGACAAATAGTGTACTACCTAAGCACCCCCCAAATACCCAGTACTCATAAGAAGACAATGGTTTTGTTTTGCTTTTTACTTTTTTCCCAGGGGTTTTCCTTCTAAGAATTGCAGCTTATCATGTTGATACTGTAGCGTCTAACCCAGATATTATTCAGACAAAAGACTGTTAAATAAGGAAGAGAAGTGTGTTCATTTGCTTAGTAAAAGGGATTTTCTATGGCTATATCTTTTTGATGCAAAACATCTAAGAGAAAAGCAAAGAAACAAAACAAAAACCCTCAAGATAACCAAACAACCCAGCAATCTCAGTATTTTCAAGTGGCTAGGCTTTGAAACCAAAATATTCATTCGTTGATTGAGTTTTCAGTTTTACTAAAGATACTGCAGTTTCATGTGGGCAGAACTCAAAATGCACTTATGAAAAACAAGTAACTAACTGTGTGAAAAGAAGACTCAGCTTGATGGTGATTGGGATCCCAGTCCAAAAATGCAAACTCAACCGAGTAACAAGTACTTTACAATGAATAGAGACACAGAGTTGTGCTTTTAAGATGCTAGAAAATTATGGCAATATTGATCAATGTAATTCAGTCTCAAAGAGTTATTTTATAAATTTGATAGTTTTTTTGAAATCCTGTCAAAATTAAATAATATATTACATAACAAACCACTTGAGAAGAAAACAAGAAATGGATTTATGAGAATAATGGAATCTTAAAATCCTGGCTGTTAGTGACAAGAAAACTTTTCCATAGTGGACTATCAACCTGAAATGAAACTAACATAGATATTAAGCTAAATGCTATAAAGAATCACCTTATTATTTTTATTCTATTGCCTTTGACATAGCATTTTTTACTAGACAGTATTTTAATCTCAACCGTTGAAATGATAAAATTCCAATTTCTATACCAACTTGGGAGCTGAAAGGATATCCAGTAAGACAAAACATTTTATTTCTGCTCCGTTATTTGAATCAACAAATTTCAGGCAGGACCTTGGTATTTAAAATGAAAATCTGTGACATATTTCAACAATAATTCTCATTTATAAGAGAAGTATTATAATGGCACTTTTTACTAAATATTAAATCATCACACTGAAACAGTAATAATAGAAAACAAATAGAATAGAATCTATTCCTGCGAATGTAAGTGACAAAACATTTCCTGCATTGATCTATTCAAATTTTACATGAGAGAAATGACACAGGAAATCTTGAACTATTTGACTAAATGGCAGTGGTCTGAAAGGCCTGTTTCAAACACGTAGGATCAACATTCATATCTACATACATGATCTTGATATTTGCCTTGGTAATTGCTGAAGAAAGCAAAATCAACAATCCCTTAGTTCTAGGAATTTGGTCTTTGATACCAGGAAATAGCTTCAGCTCTGTTTAAATAAACATTTGGGAGATCTGTAAAAGATAAACACGAGGGATGAGAATGTTACCCTTTCTCTTTCCACAGATTTCTTAAATGTACAATTTATTTCCCTAGTCATGCTGTAATGAAGTGTGGTCTATCTTAGACTAACCCTAAATTTTGTCAGCTAGTACTGGAGGTTCGATTGTATCACATGCTTGGACAGACAAACGAATAAGCCCTCAAGGCTTTTCTGATGAGGCTAGGCCTTCTAATCACTCTCTTAGCATTCTACACATCTCCTTTGTAGTAAATATCATAGTTGTAATCATATGTCTAGATATTTCTTGTTTATTAACTGTATCCCTTATTACACCATAAATTTATTGAATCCAGATGCCATATCTGACTATTCTTCTCTGTATATTTACTGCCTGGAAGTAGGTTCTAAATCAGAATAAAAATAAAAGAAATATTAGTTACATGGGTGAATAAGCAGTTCTGAGTGACAGTTTCCCAATTCTGCATAAATTTATGTGACTTTTACAGTAGACAAGTAGGAATGCAGAGAAAGTCAATGTATGTTGCCTGTTGTTAAAGTATAGGTTAATAGGCTCTTCCCACAAACATACTGATTAAGGAGGTTTGAAGTAGAACATCAGCATCTCTGTTTTTCAAAAACTTCTTTGGTGATATTTATAATGGAGCAAGTTTGGGAGCTACCATATTAAGGGTTTGTATCACTTTAGATCCCTGATTCTAGAATGTTCCTCATTCTTCGGTGGTTCAGGGAATCCTCATAATGCCCATGTTTTTTAAAAGAAAGGTCAATATTATTGTATTTCTTTGTTCTGCCCACTTGGACTTTCCTAATTTCACATTCATAATTTTGACTACCTATGAGTGAACTTGTGTTTCTCTGGGTAGCACTTTGTATGAGGCATGAAATTTCATCTCATGAGCTGTGTGTTTGATCTTTGAGAAAAAAACTTTCAGCTAATGCGTGAGTCAACTCTAGCTGGCCACTCAACATCAACATCTACATGATATGACTGTTTTTACACTGCAGGCACTTTTATTCTAGGAAATTGTGTGTGTGTTTACAATATGCTCAAACACAGACTTATAGTGAACATTTATTGTTTTATTATTTCCAGCATCCTCCCATAGCCTGATAACAGAACTCAAATTTTGCTTTGGAGGAACCATTTTTAATCACCTTTCATGATATAAATAAGATTGACCTCATACGCAAATTTTAAAGTGGGAATTGATTAGCTTAAGTCCACTTGTGGTCTCTCCAGCCAAATAATTGGTTGAAGACAGGACACAGAACCTAAACAGAGCCAATGAAACAGAGGAAATGTGTGTTTCGGCTTCTAGAAATAAAAGGCTTCTCTCTTCCATGGAGGCTACCTGAAGAAATCTTTTTCTTTTCCTTGCCAGTGAGATGTGAAGATGCAAGATCTAGAACTGCTTGAGCCATTTTGAAACCCTGATGGCACCTGGAAGACTGTCAGGGGTCCCTGTGTAGAGTCTAAGGATGAAATAAACACAAAAGATAAGAGTAACTGGGATAAAAACCAATCCTTGATGACATCACATGAGTTTTCAGGTTAAGTTTCAATTACAGCCAGTCTTGATTGCCCTTCACAGCTGTGTGAGCTAGTAAATCTCCTCTGTTGTTTATGTCCGTTTGAGCTGGAGTCTCTGTGATTTGAAACTTAAAGATTCTTAACACATGTAAGATCCATGACTACATCAGGATGTAACTTTCAGTGTGCCGTGAAGGATGAGACAGAGGAGCTGGGAAGTCATCAATGGAGTCAAAGATGCCCATAGATGCTAGCACACCTTCCTGAAATATCACGGTTTTGTGCAAAACCATGCACACATGAAAAAAAAATGTTAATAAAATCTATTTATAAGGAATACCAGGCCCACCCAGTAGCCACATTTTCCAAACCAGAAATTCATAAACATAATCTAGCAAAATATTTTTTTTCTGACTTGCCAATTCATTATATAAAATCTCAGAATAGCATAAAACATTGAAATCACATTTCATTATGTATTTCACTCATTGCCTTTATTGGAATGAAAACAAAATTACATAAAATCAGGATTATCTCAGAAAATTCAGGGCATATGGTGGCCATATCTAGGGAACATCCACCTTGTTTTATTGGAATAAATTATTGTTAAAATGAACATACTGCTAGAAAGGCTGTTACCAGTCTGCAGGTCATAAAGATAAAAAAGCTAAACCAACCTCTCAGTGCTGAATTGGCAAGTGAAAAGATGCATTCTGCACACAATAGGTATGCAGTGAATATATTTGACTGACAAGAACCCTGCTAGGACTAGCAGTGAGCTATTTAAGCCCTGCTGTTTCTTGTTGACTTTGCCAGCCTTGGCTGCAGTGTGAGGATTCTGTAACCATTAATGAGAGCCCCAAGCTACGTCTCCTCTTCCTCCATTTCGAACTTTCGTAAACCATAGTGTCAGGTGCTGGGCTCTCATCAGTGGCTGATAGGTACACAGGATCTGAAGAAAACATTTTTGCTTTGAAGTAGTTGCTGAGAATAAAAATTTCACTGTGCCTGTGTCAACAGGCTTGTAACTGTGGAATTTTTAAATATATTCATTAAACTGTAAAATGATAGTCTCGTATTGAAATCAACCTGCTTTTAACCTATGTGTTTTAGGCATCTGGTATCTAAAAATTCTGCCATATAACACAAATCAAAGTAGATGAAACCAGTTAGCTGAAAATAACAATGAAAGCGATCAAGTCTTTCAATTTCTGGAAGAGATGAAGAGAAATGAAATAGAGACCACCTTTGAAAATTGAAATTACAAAAGATTTAAAAAATACGTGAATAAGTGTATGTGCCTACAATCTATATACATAATATGTAACACCAACCACAAACACCGTTAGTCCTACACATTTCAACCTGACCTCAAGCATTAATCAACAAAAGTGGCAAGGCTTATCCTTCATGAGATAAAGCAGTTTAATTTGGGAGGGAGAAAATTGTATTTCCAGAAATGGAGTGATGTACCACCGTTCTATAGAATATCTGCCAAAGAATCAGTGGCATGAATGATCCTTATATTTAAGTGCCACCATCATATGATGACAAAATATGATCACATTTTCTCGAATGACCAAATTTAACATCTTACGTCCTTGCCTGCCCATGAAAAAACGAATGCCCCATGCACCACAACTGTCCTTGGTCATTTCTCAGCATCTCTCTTGTCCGTCTCCATGAAGCTTTTTCTCAGAGGAGTAACTATCATTTACTGAGCATTTATTATGTGCTGAGCACTGTGCTAGGTTACTTACGTATACTGTCTCATTTTGGCCTGACAACAGTAAAATAAGTGCTATTTTCAATTGTCTTATAGACAAAGAAACTGAGGGTCAAGTCTATAACCTAATAAATGGCAGAGTCAAAACTCCAGCTTACTTTTAACCCAGCCTGTCTGATTTCAAAGCCCATGTTCTCAATTCATCATTAACAATTATTCTGGGATTTCCTAAAAGAATTTTAAAATTATTTCAATAGTTGCAAGCTATACAATCTGGTTGCGTATATCCCAGCTATGCAATCTGCTTCTGATATATTCATACTGAAATTCGTCTGATAATCCACCTAAATTTAAAGGTAAAATGCAACAGATAATGTTTGCATGACTTGTGGCTTTTAGAATTGATCGATTATAATTAGATAGAATCTGGCAGTTCAGACTCCAAGAGAACACACTGAACTTGTATTTTGCCCATTTTAGTAATGATTCACCAGGCTTTATATTTGATTCCATCTGAAACTCATCAGAACTATATCCAGGATGTTTCTTTTTTCTTTATCTGCCAATTTCATTTGATGTTCTCACTTTGTGCTTTTCCTGAGGAAACACTAATGCTTTTGGAAGACAGAGACTATGATGGCAGTCTTCTGAATATAAATGTAACCGTATTACTTCAGATTTCTCTTACATTCTTCTCTATACATTTCCAGTTTTTTCTTCTTTCTCATCTCCGGTTATTTTTTTCTCTCCTTCTTCTCTCATTAATCTCCCCTACCATCTATTCTTCTTGTGGTCCCAAGGCCATTTTTCTATTTATTGTTATGATTAGACACAACCATGGTATGAAAGATCTACACACCACACTTTGATCAATTTGGAGATGGAAAATATGTGTGTGTGGGTGTGTGTGTGCGCGCGCGCGCGTGTGTGGCTTCTCACTAATTTTAAGACATCACTTTTTCACATTTCAGCATTCATAAGATCGGGTCTGATACGATTAGTAGTGCCTGTGATTAGGTGAAATGTAATATTATTACTTTCAGGACAGTGGGATATTTTCTAGTAACTTCCGCACTCTTTTGTTCAATGTCCCGCCCAAACACGAATACACAAGTGCATGGTCTCTCTTTAAAAATTCTCAGACACCTTTCTCTGTTTTCTCTTTTCACACTCTATGCAAAAACATGCAAGAGCCGAGCTCTGTTATTATAGAGGCTCTTTCTCCTACCTTCTAATTCAATAATTTTTAGGAAATATAAATCAACCCTCCTTTTCAAGTCAAACTCCAAAATGTGTTGTTGATTTCTTGTTAGGCATTTTCAAATATGCTCGCCTCCCTCTTCCGTCTTCCTCTCCCCCCTCTCCCTCTGGTGTGTGACAAGGTGCTACATAGTGTAAGTCTAGGTTGCTGGAGCAGTGCTGTGGGCTCTAGCGTTGGCATGTGCACTGGATGTACATATTTTATTATTACCTTTCCTCCACAGCCAAGACTGTCAGAGGAAACATGGCATTTTTTACAGCTTTCTGCTAAGTGTCAGGCTTTGCACTTCAGAAATATTTGATAAGTGAAGCCTAAGTGGCAGGAGCACATCCATGCGAAAGGCAGATACACAATGTAACTTTAACTCTCCTATTAACTTTTTCCTTTCCCTGCAGAAGTTGTTTCTGTCCATATTTTTACTTCAGCTGGGCTGAGTGGGAGAAAGAACTCAAAGGGAGGTCGAAGCAGATGGTTGTCACAAACTGCATACGGCAATTGAGAATTAGTGTACAAGCATATGCAACCTGGTACAGTATGAAGCATTCCAGCATATGAGTGCCGAAATAAATCAAGCCTGGAGAAGATTGGGATGATAAAAAGATGAGCTCTTCCTTCCCTGTTACATGTATATATTTAGGCCTGCTGAATTCATTAGGATATGTTCTCTGTTTTCAGTAGGCAAGTTAACACCTAAATTGAGCAGATTCGTGTAGATTCTGGTATCTCGCCTTTTTCTCTCATCCACTGTGCTTTCTGAAAAGAAATATTTCTGAAGAGAGACACATCTTTTTCATAGAAGGAGGATTGGAGATTATGACGTCAACTTGCTGGACAAGTTTAATCATCATAATAATTACTAATAGGATATAACAATTTACATTTACTCTTCAATTTATTAACAACAACTGTGCACCAGGGGCATAAAGGTTCACATACGATTTCCATGCACATTTTTTGACTGCTTGTGACCTTATTGGTGCCCAATCTGTTGAAAGCAATTCATCCACAGACATAGGCACTTTCAAGTGTTTTTTCAGTAAGAACAGTCCTAAAGAGAAATGTGCACCAACAGTAGTTAACAGCAAGAAGTGCCAAACTCACAGCCTGGAGGTCCTTTTGGTAGGCATCAGGAGATGTAGCACTGCCATGTTGCCTTTTATAATTATAAATAACTCATAATCATCTTCATTAACACTCTTATGAGTCCCAGGAAGGGAGGGGAAATTAGTCGTTCCCCCATTTATAAAATACAGAGCAGGAGAGTTTAATCGTGATCACCCCACTTCTCAGGAGAGCAATGCCATTTCTGCAATTGCGCTTGGTCCCCGGGCCCACGTGTGGCTCTGCCCCGTGGCTGTATCTAGGGCCAGGGTGGTGCCGAGAGGACCTCAGCTTCTGTTGTCCACCATCTCCCTAAACTCGCTCCCTGAGTTTTAAAGAAGCTTCAGTTGTTTCCAACAAAGTCCTTCTTGCTATTGCCTTTTCGTTTTGTTCACCTCCCCATCCGTCCTTTTAAGAGGTGAAAGAAAGGTAAGACATGAAAGAGAAAAGGGGGGAAAGTGATAGGTATTGGCTCAAGAATAAATATTGAATTCCATATTTGTAGACCAAAACACAAATCAACTCTGAACTACAGGAGTCGACCAACATGCACATAAATCATTTATAACGATAATCCAAGACTAGGTCCAAATCTCATTAAAGTATATGAATCCTTAATCTATTTTGGCAAAAAAGCGCCAATACACATTTTTTCTTTTTATCATAAATTACAGTTCTGTGGCACTGTGCAAATATTACCAAGCTGTAAGACAGCTGTGCTCCATTAAAATGTGTAATGGTCGCTGATTTCTTACAGCACATGGTCATCAGGCTGAATCTACAGCCAGTAATTAGGAAGATGAAATGTTTAATTGTGCCTTAATTTTGATAAAATTTATCTGTCACACATCCCGCAGCCGAGCATTATGCTCACAAATCAATGTCATCGGGCCGAGCAGGAACTCGAGCACCAGACTCTTGTCCCTGACAGATTCATTTGAATATGTAACTGCTCGTGATAACTAACCAGGCTAAGGAAGAAAGTGAAAACTTTCCCCATTGACACAGTTCTGGTGATGTATGTCCTAGTACTTCCCTTAAGAAAAAGTCTGGAAGTTCAAAGGTAATTCCACTCTTACCTCTTAAATGCCGTGTCTGCCTCCAGCTCTGATTATGTAAAGAAAGACAACTCTTCAGAGTCTGTTTGTTGTATTTTTTAAAGTCTATTAGTGCAAGGAGAAAAGACAGATGGAAGGAGAAGGAGAGAGGAGAAAAAAAGTAGAAAGATAGAGAAGAGACTTTAGGAAAGCCACTTTAGTATTATGTTTTAATATTCTTATTTAGGGGTAGATCTGTGAAATGGGCAAGAGACGTCCCTTTTATCTAAAAATTCATAGATTCATAGAATGTTAGAGATGAAACTCATCTTGTTTTATGCAGATGACAACTGAGGGCCAGAGAGATTGCCCAAGGACTCAGGCATCATCAGAAAGAGTTCAGGTTCTCACTCTGCAGACACAGTGGGGATAACCTACTTCTTACAGAAAATTTCATAATCTTTATAAGCAATATTTACAAATCATAATGTTGAATTCATTTTTCAACTGGCAAGAAATATTTTTTAAGCACGGGGAAGTGTAAGTACAAATACCTGCCAATACTGAAAATTAATTTCTGTCATGTTTTCCCTACAAAATGAATCAGTGAGCATTCTTTCTCACCCACAATAACTATGGCTCGTTATCCAAGAGAACTTAACGAGCATATGTCGGAATGTACTTTACATTTTTATTTTACATAGCTCTGGAAATAAAAATAATTGAGGCGGGGCATAGCAAAGATCATGGGGAGGGAATAGATGGTAGGTGAGAAGAAAGGAAGGCTGGAAATCAAGATGGACCATCATCTGGGCATGAGACATCCCTACACCACTGGAAAATGGTTAACGTCCATAGGGCAGGTCAGTTTCCCCAGGCGAACAAGTTAGATTATGAATGTAGTTTTCAAATTTTTTCTTAATAGGCCAAACTTTTGCCAAAGGACACCAGTAACTTTTCTAAGGTAACTAATTTCTCACCAGGTGATTAATGAACCAGCTGAAGGCTCACAGTGTGCCAGCTTACTTTAAAGTAAAATAAGTCTCAAGATCAGGAATAGTTTTAGAATAGTCTTCAAGGAGAGCCAAATGGCATTAAGCTGTAGCCTGCTAACAAGAAGACTCATTAAAACACTTTTCTAAACATAGCCATGGAAATAAGTCCAAGCTAAAGATATCATACGCCCCAGTCCCTTTTGTACTATTTTCATGGGCAGATATATTCAGGGATTGGATAAAAGGGTGGTACTGTATTCTGGTAAGATCGTTGTGTTTTATCCACTGGCACACCACACAGGCTAAACAGAAGCCGGAATAGCTAGAAGGTTGCAAATGGCATGGAGAGTAATACTAAATAACTAGCATTTGTAAATCTCTTTACAATAAATTGCGTTCACATCCATTGTTTTATTTGAGGTTTTAGAGAGGTTCAAATTGTCCCAAGATCACACTACCATCCAAGAAGGATTAAAACCAGTGTGTGTGATACTGGGGATTGAATCACTCATGAGCCATTCTAACCCTCTTCTATTGGGCCTCTCTCTTATGCTAAAAATACCACTTTCCAGTCTGATTTGAAGGGAAGATTCTGCATAGAGGTAGGTACTGCTATTCAAATGCACTTACATAAGACTTTCATTCAGATTCAAGTTGCGTGGAGCGAGAGACAGGGTGCAGGGCATCCATTTTGGGGCCCCATATTGTGACAGAAGCAGTAGAATTTGGAAGCCAACAGTCACAGTGTCTACTTTACAATTCATCAGTTTTCTAGTTCAGCCACTTCTTGTTCAGGGCACAGGCAGCTTCCTGACTCTGCAGCTCCCGTCCATGGTGGGAGCAGCTGCTGTCTTAGTGGTGCCAGGATAGGCAATGGTTTGGGGACTTCCTCCCTTTCTGCTTAGTGAACTACAGGGAATCCCATGGGCTGCAACTAAGAACCTCAGTCAATATTACCCATGTCCTGTGATCTTAATCTACTGTTCTTCTCATCACTTCTCGCCACCAGGTGGAATAATGCAAATTATATATCAGGTTCAGAATTTTGAAAGGCCTAATAACTTTTGAAAACTATGTTTAAATTACTTTATCATGGTATAGTGGAGACAGCAATAGAATAATTAGGCAGAAGGACTGGATTCTAGTCCCACATGTGATTCTTTAATTTGGGGCAAATCACTACCTCTATAGGGGAAAGTGTCCATATCTTAAAAATAACACATATTTCTGCATGATACATGCATGTAGTATGCATGTATCAAAATATCACAGGTACCTTATAAATATGTACTATTATTATGTATTACTGAAAAGTAAAGTAAAATAAAAAATTTAAAACTATACACAGTAAAATCAATGATTTCTGTGGTCCCTCTTAGTCCCAGTATTCTGAAATTCTATAAGGAAAAAATATATCTATTGGGTCTTTTAGGCACTTAGAAATGCCCATTTCTCAAATTAACTGGCCTTTCTATTTGTTTTTGAAGTTGTAGTTCCATTAACAAAGATTCTCGTTAATCTCTGTATTAAAAAAATAAAAAATTTAATGTCAGAATCCAGGTCCCAACCTGTCAGAACTGGGCCTCAGAGAGCACCATGAGCTCAAGTCCTCACTTTTGCAAATGAGGAAGCTGGAAGTCAGCAGAGGCAAAGTCATGCTGGGAGTGTGTGGCCCTGCTTGTATAAGCCACGCATCCACTTTGCTAGGGCATTTACTTTAACGTAATGAAGTGATCAAGATGCTGGGGACCCTTGGCAGGAAGTGTGGAATTTGGATAGTATATCCTGCTGCCAGCCTCTATCTTCCATGGTTGGCAGGTTCCACTATAAACCTGAAGTTTAGTAAATAAGTATTAATTATACACAGTTGAAATGGATGTTCATGTATCGTTGTTGCATAGTTTCTCAATTGACCCAGGAAATGTGATTAGCAGTAAAAACAAATAAATAAAAAGACCAATATTACCTTCAGGAAAAAAAGTAAGAACTTGTATGTGACTGTTGATGGTCATTGATTTTTCAACAAGGAAATGACTGATATATGAATAGATAGTTGACACTTGAGCCCAGCAGGTCAAGACTAAAGTGAGCCATGTTAATGCCACTGTACTCCAGCCTGGGTGAAGAAGCAAGACCTGTTTCAAAAAAAAAAATTGATAGTTGAAAGGCAGGCATTTTTTCAAGATTTCTACTTTAATTATAAAATTATACCTCTATAAAACTGCCTGAGGAAAATAATTCTCATCTCAACTCAAAACTTGTATTTTTTTTCAGATATTCGAAATAACGTGTACTTCATGCAGAGTAACTGACTTCTTAATCTTTAAGTGACTTTACATTATATATATATAATGTAAATATATAAAATGTGGATATATATGCAGTTTTTATGGTGAAATCAATTAATACATTCACGATTCTTATTTTACATTGTAAAAATAAATAAAAATAAATGATAAAACACATGTATAGGTTCAGCTACCAAAGCATTAAACAATAGTATTCTTACTGAAAGTATAATTTTATTTAGTTATTGTGGTAACAGATATAACTCCAGTACCCTTATGTAAAAATGGCTGCTTCATCAGAGTTCTTATGTAGAACCTAATATCGTTTCAAAGGGATAGTGACACGTACTTGTTTCATCTTGACTGGTCCATTTGTCCAGAACCACAAATTCATGTGCCAATGTATGATCTTATCCATATGATCCCACCCCCAAATATATAAAATATTTTGCATATTAACATGTTTATAATATCATCATGGATAAGTAAAAAAGCTTTAGTCATTTTCTTAGGATACTTCAGACTCTACTTAATGTGCATGTGTCAAAAATTGCAATAGTAGAGAAGTCAGTGACATAAGTCAACTCGCTATGAAGTGATACTTCATTCATTCATTCAGGACATAACTATTGAACAAGCGTTTACTTATTCACAAACAATCTGAAGAGCACAATCCCTACCTTTATGGAGCACACCACTTAGAGGAGGAGAGAGACCAATAAATACGTAGTCACAATCTAGGATGATGAGTGATCTGACAGCTCAGGGCTGGTGTGTTGAGGTCATATAAGAGGGTCTCACTGGGGTTTCCTGGTGGAATCAGAAGCAGTGAGTCCCAAGCTGAGTTCTGAAGGGTAATTGCTCTCAGTAAAGAAGAAAATTGCAATAGCTTTTCAGAAAACAGGAGTCAGCCTATGAAAAAGCACTGATGGACACTTTAGAGGGTGTGACATATTTGGAACAATGTATCAGTCCAAGCAGGAATCTGAAATTGAGTAAACATGTGTTTTCTGTAACCACTCCTGAATAAAAAGGTAATAGGAGGGGAGAAGTGTCAGAACAGAAGGAAATAAAGTCAATTTCAGCTGTTGTCTTTTGGAGAGTGAGGAGCCCACTGACCAAACTTTCTTTCTAACCCATTGACCTTCCAATCTTTCACAGCCACCAAGAACAGATTTAGGATGTCTTGAAAATGACAACTTGAGAAAATTTTGTATTTTATATGGAAATATAATTTATCATGTTCTTATATCAAAATTATTAAATTCTTTAAAAGACAAAGTAGTGAATAGCATCAATAAAAATAAATGTTTTAATACACATCGTAAAATGTTTTTATTAGTTTTAAATTGAATTAGTAGAGGAGGGTATGGCAGGCTGGATAATGACATTACAAAAATATCAGCTCCAAATCCCTGGAACCTGTGAATGTTGCCTTATATGGCAAAAAGGACCTCACAGATGTATTTAAGTTAAGGATCTTGAGATGGTGAGATTACCCTAGGCATCTGAGTATAACATACATAATCTGGATACTATAATCACAAGTTTCCTTAAAAGAGGAGGCAGAGGGAGATTTGACTACAGAAGACAGTGGGAGAAGTGAAATGCTTTGAAAATGAATGAAGACGACCAGGAGCCAGTGTCTAGAAGCGGGAAGAGGCAAGGAGCACATTCTCCCCTTGAGACACTAGAAGAACCAGCCCTGCTGATACCTTGCCTTTAGCTCAGTGAAACTGACTTTGGACTTCTGCCCTCCAGAATTGTAATAGAATAAATTTGTGTTGTTTTAAGTAACTAAATTTGTGCTATCTTTTTTAAGTTCCAGGGTACATGTGCAGGATGTGCAGGTTTGTTGCATAGGTAAACGTGTGCCATGGTGGTTTGCTGCACCTACCAACCCATCACCTAGGTATTAAGCCCAGTATGCATTAGCTCTTTTCCCTAATGCAATTTTTTACAGTGGCAACAGAAAACTAATATAAAGAGCAAATACATATTTTTATAAAATTCCCAAACATTACAACTGACACTCATGTATTGTAGGAAAATTACTATTCCTAGGCTGGGATTCTTAAAGTACATTCTATGATTAAAATTGTAACCAGGCACTGTATTTTTTTAACTAAAATTAATTAACAAAATGTTTAAGTTTGTGGAAAAGCATACCAAATCAGTGCACAAAGTTCCAAAAAGAAGACAGAGAACCAGGAATGGGAAAATTAAATACTGTAATTTATTCAACAAACTTGTCTCATTCACTAAATCTGTTGAAACATTACATTAAAAGCTAGCAATAAGGTATTGTTTAAATATTTATAATCACTTGCCTTGTAAGAAGATTCCTTTAAAGTGATTTATTCAATGAACATTTATTGAGTTAGTATTTGGGGATAAAGCAGTGATCTAAACACATTCTTGAACTTCTTTAAAGTGTTTGTGTTCTAGACAACTAGATTAAAAAAGCAATAAATTTCAACAAAGTTATGAGCTATGTAGAAGTATATACAGTGAGTATAAAAGAGAAACACAGGAGAGTGGCATATTTATATTATACCCAGATTTTCAAATATTTAATTCCACATTACAATGGAAAATTTTGATGCTGGAGAAATGACCCATCCAGAATATTTTTAATACAATAATTTAACCAATGATACAGAATATGGTATAAAATATTACACAAATTAATCTAAAGTCATAAACTAGTACTAAACACATTAATCAGCAAATATTTATTTATTGAAGTATTAACAAAGGACTTTTCACTTTCTTGAATAGTCTTGATATCCTCTAGTTGTCATTTTCTCTATCCACTTAATTGATGAAAAGTAATAATATCTTGGAGAAAAGTTCTAAATGAAGTTTTCTGTAAATTACTAACATAAGAGACTTATCAATCTACCCAGGGTAGTAAAACAACTAGCATTCGAGTAAAGTTGGATACTTAATGGTCACCAGATGACATCAGTGCTGGTGCACTTGTATAGAAGTAATGTGTGATATAATAATGGCAAGTTTTTGAATACCTACAGCTGATAATCTAGAGTTAAAGACAAAATAGACTAAAAAAACACATAAAAGTAAAAGAGATGAGTGAAGGAGTAATTTAAAAGAAAACAAAATAGAAACAAATCAATTTTTATTTCTGAACTCATGGATATGTCTTCAAACATAGCAACGAGAGAAGAAAATATAAGTAAGTTCCCATTCCAAGAGTCCTCCTGATTGTTACCTTTAGTGAGATTTTGTTATTACAAATGCACTTTCAAAATTCACAGTCTCAATGAGTTCTCTTCATACAACAATGCCTATTTCTCTTCATATTCTTGGAAATGACTTAGCAAGTGAAAAATGGCTTAAAATTCACACAGGAAAGATGATATTGGGAACTTTTCAGCCCTGTCTCCCTCCCAGCTCTTGGATCTTGTTATGTAATGCAATGTCAGGCAGACATTGAAGTGTTCTGTAGGTGCTTGTGCCATGGTTGATATGTTTTAGGTGAGGAGGACTAGAGGCTGAACAATAATGATGCCTTTCCTGCAAGATGAAATTTTAAACTGAATTCTTCTTTCTTCTTACACAACAAATAGCACTAAGTCAAGTTGTTTAGTTAGGCAATGTTACATTTAAGTAGTGCCTAAGGATAATTCTTGTGGTGCTGTGTTACTTATTGTCTGGAAGTTCTACTTTCTAGTAGTCAGTGGGTTCTGGAGCTGGTTAAGCCATGTGGCTGTGGCATTGGAGCAAAGAACCCCAGCCCAAGCAAGGGCAGGACTGGCCATCATGAGGCACCCAGCTGAGTTCCTACCTATATCAAAGGCACAACCAGAGAACCTCCTTCGTTCAACATGTTTTCTAGCTCAACCTTTGAATTTACTTTTTTGACCTTTATATTTGAAGTTTGAAAGAAAATTTTTATAGGACAAACTTCTGCTCTAAGAAAGAAACATCGTTGTCAGAATCAACAATCACTAGCTCTCACTGTCATGTAATTCTAGATACAAAATGTAATTGCCAGGACAAGTATTTGACCCTTCAGAACCTCCAATTGTAGTATTTGAACAGAGATCTTGAAGAGTCACAGATTTTATACAAAAGCCCTGTGAGATCTGAGAATCTGTATTATAAATACACTGCAATGTAGAACACCATTCTGTTTTAAATTACAATCTAGTTACTAATAAAATTAAACATATTTCATCTTATATCCACAGAATGTAATGTCTCTGTACATAACTTTCTTCATGATTCATGTGGGACTACATGCAAAGCATTCAGGAACCCCAATGCCAATGAAGAGTGGAGAAAGGAAAGCAAGTTATACTGGGTTGTATTTTTATTATTGGGAGAACTAAGAGAGTAGTGAATGGAAGAAAAACAGATCAGCACTCAAAAGAAAGCCCATGAAATGACAATACATTAACATAGTCACCCAAGACCCAGTGTCTAAACTTCAGCTCTAGTGGTTCTCAAATACAGTTTTGTCAAAATACCTAAGGTCAATCAGTTTCCTGGGACTCATGCATATTCACCAAATTCATGTATAGTGACGTCTGTATGCATCAGAACACCAATTTATAAATGTCAAGTAGAATAAATACCCTTCTATTGGCTGTAAAATTTGCCTTCTCTAGAATACTTATTTCTTCTTTTTCAACACTGTTGAGAGATTGATTTCATAAGCAGAAAGTTTATTGTATAACTGGAATGGAGTAAAAGAAGTTTCCTAGTCATCAGGGTTATTTCTTCAAGGCCACGGTAAACCCTGATGAACTGTCTCTGATCTTCGATGCAATGATCGTATATTCTTGTTTTCAAGATTCAGGGCCTTTCTCCTTCTGATAATGCTGGATAAACAGACAAATTCCTGTACACTCGATTTTCTTTTTGTTCTAGATACCTTGTAGATTATCCTTTTCTCTCTTTTGCAGTGCATAATTTCATTTGTTTCATTTTACAAATAATTTAATTTTCCTAGGACCAGTCATCCCCATGAACCTACTGGCAAGTAACATCTATGTGCATTTCTGCTCTAAATGACTTTTGGGTTCATTGTCAGTAGTCATTCTCTAAGGTAATTTTATCTACAAATTATCAGGAAAACTTATTTCACTTACATACACTGACTCCATGGAGAAAAAAGGCAGGGAGCCTCAACTTGGCCATTCAGATGAATCATCAAATGGCATGATAGGCAAGCTACCAAGGAGAAACTGGACGACTACTCTACAATGGACGTAAGGAGGAATAAGTCTGGAATACAGGAGATCCCTTAGAACATCTGTTAGTATTACCATGCTCTGTAACTAAAGTCAATGAAAAACTATATTGGATTGAATAAAGAAACTGTGGCACATATACACCGCGGAATACTATGCAGCCATAAATAAGAATGGAATCACGTTATTTGCAGAAACATGGATGGATCTGGAGGCCATTATCCTATGCAAATTAACCTAAGTGAATTAACACTGGAAGAGAAAACCAAATGTTGCATATTCTTACTTAGAAGTGGGCACTAAACACTGGATACTCATGGACACAAAGATGGCAACAACAGAAACTATAAACTACTAAACGGGGCAGGGAGGAAGGGGGGAAAAAGGTTGAAAAACTGTTTGAGTTATGAATGATTCCATCACACAATATACCCGGGCAACAAACATGCACATGTACCCTCTTAACCTAATAGGAAAGTGGGAAAAAAAAAAGTAAATCAGAATTTCAGACATGAAAAAATGACTATCAGTTCTAAAAGGAAGACAGAGTTGTTTAGATTTTCTCTTTCTTAACTGATTTTTATCTAATTATACCAATTGCCGAGAAAAGGTGTTAAAATATCCTACCATTTCTCTTTTTAATTCTGTTGATTTTTGTTTGAGGCTAAGTTATTAGACATATACACATTTACAACTGTATGATTTCCTGATGAATGGTCCCTTTTATCATCAGGAAATATCTCTCTTATCTCTGGTAGCACTTTTCATCTTGAAGTCTGTTTTATTTAATATTAAAAAGAGCCACTCCAATCTTATTATTCTTATTGTGTGCACGTCATGTCTTTTTCATTTACTTTATTATTCACTTTCAATCTATCTGTATCTTTATATTTAAAATATGCCTCTTGCAAGCAACAAATAATATAGTCTTGGTTTTTGTTTTTGTTTTTTGAGACAGAGCCTCGCTCTATCACCAGGCTAGAGTGCAGTGGTGCAATCTTGGCTCACTGTAAGCTCCGCCTCCCAGGATCGAGCAATTCTCCTGCCTCAGCCTCCCGAGTAGCTGGGACAGGCACATGCCACCACGCCCAGCTAATTTTTGTATTTTTAGTAGAGACAGGATTTCCCCATGTTAGCCAGGATGGTCTCAATCTTCTGACCTCGTGATTGCCCCCCTCAGCCTCCCAAAGTGCTGGGATTACAGGCATGAGTCACTGCGCTCGGCCTATAGTGTTGTTTTTAATCCACTCTATCAAACTGTCTTTGAATAGGAATATATAGACTATTAACATTTAATGGAATTATTGATATGCTTGGACTTGGTTCTATTATCTCACTCTTTGTGTTCTGATTGTTCTCTCTCTTTTTTGTTCCTCTCTTCTCTATTCTCTATCTCCTTTTGGATTATTTAAAACATTTTAGTATCCCATTTTCATTTATCCACATCTTTTTTACTACATCTCTTTGTAGTTTTCTTTCGGTGGTTATCATAGGAATTATGCTATGCAATTTAATCTTTTATACTCTACTTAGGTATAAAATGTAGAAACTTTGAAGCCATATAGATACCTTTATTCCACATTCTTTTCCCAGGCAATCAATTTAGTTAAGTTTAGACCATGATTTTTGCCTTACCTTCTGTAGGTTCTGGTTCAAATTTCAGTCCGATTCTCTAAACATTTGCTTTCTTCGTTTGGGTCTAACGCATGCAAGCATTACTCAGGGACTAATCTGAGACTCATGTGAATGGCTCAAATGTCAGTTCCACTCATTAAGCCTTAGCTGTATTGCTTTGGTCCTGTATCCTGCTTGTATCACTCAGGATTTAGGGTAAACATTTATGTTTATGTGGTTTTATATGTAGAACTTGGTAAGCCCATTCTTTAGTCTTCTTCTCTCCCACATACTCCTCCACTCTCCTTCCTGGTTTCACTGGCCAGAAGGATGGGTATCTCTTAAAGTTTTAGCAGCTTGTGCACTGCACTAATCCATGTCTAGGACATGTCCTCTTCTGATAAAGAGGAAACTCACTCCTTTGCAGTTTGCTTCTCTATGTTTGATTTCTATTCACAATCCTCCTACATGTGTTTACTTTTCAGAGTCCACACATTGGTTGGTTTTTGTATTTTCTTCTGGGTTTTAGTTATAATCAGCTAGAGGAGTGGGTTGGGGGTGGTTTATGCCACCATAGTGAAACCAGAACCAAGAACATTTTGAAAACTTTGTAAGTAGCACTAACAGAATTCGGGAAAGAGTTGTTACCTAATTAAATCATTACAGAACAACAACAAAGACATAATTGGTACAGCAAAAGATGAATTTTTTAAAATGTATGAAAAACATAATATAAAATGACTGAACTTAGATCAAGTGGAAAACTATGAAAACCAATGGAAATTAAAATTTCTCTAAAAATAAATGGTTAGAGAAAGAAATTCATTAACAGATGAGCAATAACATCTCATCAGGAGCAGTAATGCTAATGTCAGCAAAGTAAAATTTATTTTTAGCAGCTTTATTGATGTACAATTCATAGACCCTACAATTCACCCATTTAAAGTGTTCAGTTTAGTAGTTTATTTTTCTGTATTCACAAATATAGACAACCATCACCACAATCAATTTTAGCCAGCTTTTATCACCTCAAAAAGAAATTCCATATCCTTTAGCTATAACCCCATTAAACCTCAACCCCCCCACTATCCCTAAGCACTGTTAATCTACTTTCTGCCTCTATAGATTTCTATGTTTTATAAATTTAATATGAAGAAAATCATATAACATGTGATCCTTTGTGACTGACTTATTCTACTTAGCATCATGTTTTCAAGGTTTATCCAGGCTGTAGCATGTATATCTAGGAGTGGAATTGCTAGGCCTTATGGTAACTCTATGTTTAATTTGCGAAATTGTCAGTGTTTTCCAAAGCAGCTGCAAAATTTAAAATTCCCACCAGCACTGTGGGAGGGTTCTGATTTCCCAAATCATCACTAACACTTGTTGTTATCTGACTTTTTGATTACAGCAATCCTAGTGCATGTGAAGTGGTTTTGATTTGCCTTTCCCTGATGACTAATGATTTGAGTATCTTTGTATGTGCTTCTTGGTTATTTTTATGTATGTGCTCCTTGGTCATTTCCTTGGAGAAATATCTATTCAGATTGTTTGTCTATTTTTTGAATTGGGTTATTTGTCTTTATACTCTGGTAAGAGTTCTTTATATATGTAAGGGATACAGGTTCATTACCAATATATATGATTTGCAAATATTTTCTCCCATTTTATGAGTTATCTTTTCACTTTCTTGATGATGTCCTTTAAAGTAAAAAAAAAAATGTTGAAATTTGGATAAAGTTCAATTTATTTATTTTTTGTTGTTGCTCATGCTGTTGATGTCACAAGAATCCTTTGACAATTCCAAGGTCATAAAGATTTACCCCTATGTTTCCTTCTAAGAGTTTGATACTTTTAGCTCTTATATTCAGGTCTTCGATGAATTTTGAGTTAGTCATTGTATAAGTCAAGTACAATTAAAGCAGAAGTATTACATGAGATAAACAGTCCATTGAAAATATTCTAAAAGTTAATGAAGACATATCAATGTTGAGTGTTGTAGAATTTTGGCCAAATTCTACAGCAACTAAATGCATCTTTTAAAAGGTTAAAACTGCACAGATAAATTTACAGAAATCTAATTCTATTGATAAATTTTAGCATATAAATATTACTTTATGTACATCTGATACAGAATTGATATTCAAAACATATTAGAAACTCAGACAACTCAATAGTAGGAAACAAACAACCGTATTCTAAAATGAGCTAAATAATGGGAAAAGGGGCTCTTTATTTGATACATAATGCTGGAATAGCTGGCTAGCCATATGCAGAAGAATGAAACTGGACCCCTACCTTTTACCATATACAAAAATTAATTTGAGATGAATTAAAGGTTTAATGTAAGACCTCGAACTATAAGAATTCTAGAAGAATACCTAGGAAACACCATTCTGGACACAGGCCTTTGGGAAGAATTTTTGATTAAGTACTCAACAGCAATTGCAATAAAAACAAAAGGGGACCTAATTAAACCAGCTTCTGCTTAGGTAAAGAAACTATCCCAGCCTGGGCAGCATGACAAAACCCTGTCTCTACAAAACATTTAGTGGCAGGAGGCTGAGGTAGGAGAATCACATGAGCCCAGAAAGTTGAAACTGCAGTGAGCCATGATCATGCCACTGCACTCCAGCCTGGGCATCATCGGAATGAGACCCTGTCTCAAAAACAAGCAAACAAACAATCAACAGAGTAAACACACAACTTACAGAACTGGAGAAAATATTTGCTAACTTTTCACCTGACAAAAGTCTAATATCCAGCATCTATAAAGAACTTAATCAAACAAGCAAAAAAAACAACTCCATTAAAAAATGGGCAAAAGACATGAGCGGACACTTCTCAAAAGAAGATATACAAGTGGGCCAACAAACATATGAAAAATGCTCCACATCACTAATCATCAGAGAACTGCAAATCAAAATCACAATGAGATAACATATCACACCAGTCAGAAAGGCTATTATTAAAAAGTCAAAAAACAACAGATGCTGGTGAGGTTACAGAGACAAGGGATTGCATATACACTGTTGGTAGAAATGTAAATTAGTTCAGTCACTGTGGAAAGCAGTTTGGAGATTTCTCAAAGAACTTAAAACAGAACTACCATTCAACCCAGCAATCCCATTACTGGGTATATATCCAAAAGAAAACAAATCATTATGCTAAAAAGACACATGCACTCATATGTTCATTGCAGCACTAGTCATAATAGCAAAGACATGGAATCAACTTAGGTGCCCATCAACAGTGAGTTGGATAAAGAAAATATGGGACATTTATACTGTGGAATGCTAAGCAGCCATAAAAAAGAATAAAGTCATTTCATTTGCAGCAATATGGATGCAGCTGGATGTCATTATCCTAAACCAATTAACGCAGGAACAGAAAACCATATATTGCAGGTTCTCACTTATAAGTGGGAGCTAACCATTGTGTACTCAAGGGACTTAAAGTTAATAAAAACTGAGGACTACTAAGAGGGGACAGAAAGGGAGAAAGGCTGAAAAAGTAACTAGTGGTTGCTATACTCAGTACCTGGATGGTAGGATAAATTGTACCCCAAACCTCAGCATCAGGT
Organism: Mandrillus leucophaeus; assembly: GCF_000951045.1. Lineage (NCBI taxonomy): Eukaryota > Metazoa > Chordata > Mammalia > Primates > Cercopithecidae > Mandrillus > Mandrillus leucophaeus. The sequence goes on from NW_012106709.1 coordinate 1,061,201, forward strand.
AATATATCCAGATAACAAACCTGTACATGTAGCCCCTGAATCTAAAATAAAAGTTAAAAAAATTTTTTTAAGGGGGCTAAAAAGTCTGAACAAACATCTATCAAAAGAATACATAACAATGGCCAAAAATATATTTTTAAATGCTTAAAATCAGTAATCATCAGAGAAATGCAAATTAAAACCGCAATGAGATATCACTGAACACCTGTTAGAATGACTATTATCAAAAAAAAGGAAAGATAATTAGTGTTGGTGAGGATGTGGAGAAAAGGGAACCGTTGTGCACTATTGGTAGGAATGTAAATTAATACAGCACGATGGAAAGCAGCATGGAGTTTCCTTTAAAAGTTAAAAATAGACTTAGCTTGGCTGGGCATGGTGGCCCATGCCTGTAATCCAAGCACTTTCGGAGGTTAGGGGAGGCAGATCATTTGAGGCCAGGAGTTTGAGACCATCCTGGCCAACATGGTGAAGCCCTGTCTCTACTAAAAGCACAAAATTTAGCCACTCATGGTGGTGCACACCTGTAATCCCAGCTACTTGGGAGGCTAAGGCACAAAAATTAGCATGAAATTAGTATGTTGAAAAGATACCTGGACTCCTGTATTCATTGCAGAATTATTCACAACAATCAAGATATAGAATCAACTCAAGTGTCCATCAACAAATTAATGGATTAAAAAATGTGGTATATATTCACAGTGGAATACTATCCTGTTTTTGTTTTTGTTTTAAAAGGAACTCCTATCATGACAACACAGTGAACCTGGAAGACATAATGTTAAATGAAATAAGCCAGGCACAGAAAGACAAATACTGCATGAACTCACTTATTTGTGGAATCTAAAAATCGTGGACTCAGAGAAGCAGTGGAACGTGGTTACCAGGGGCTGGGGGAATAGAGAGGTTGGCAAGATGTTGGCCAAAGCTGAAGGATACAAAATTTCAGTTAGATGAAAGGAATAAGGTCAAGAGATCTACTATATACATGGTGACTATAATTAATAACAATGTGTTATATTCTTAAAAGTTGCTAAGAAAGTAGATTTTAAGTGCTCTCATCACTAAAAAATGATAAATATGTGAGGTAATGCATATGTTAATTAACTCAATTTAGCCATTCTACAATATACACACATTTCAAAACAACATGTTTTACATAATAAATACATATAACTTTTACTTGTCAATCAAAGAAAAAAGAAATAAACCTGTGTCATCAAGGGAAAATGAGAATATAGAAAATATGAACATTCTATATAATGAGACAAAATTAACATTAAAATATTAGATTTTACAACCCAGAGAAAAGCAACTTCCCTCTATTCAATTGTGCATAAAATATTTATAACTATTGACTTATATCTTAAACCACAAAAAATAAACATTCTAAAATGCAGAGCTATTATGCAATACTTTTTGAAATAACAAAATAAACACTAAAAATTTTCAGTATCTTTACAATGTTTAGCCATCTTTTAAATAAAATCACATTGAAAATAAAATAAAGAACCCACTAAATCACAAAATAAGAAAGCTAAAAATTAAAGCCGTTAGGGTGTAATCAAAACTACTAAGAGAGCTGAATTTATACTTTTAAATATTTTTATTGGTCACAAATTAGGAAGTAAATTTAAATCCAACTAATGATTTAAGCAAAGGGCAACAATAAAGTCTCTAAGTAAAAATGACAAAAATAATTAGAAAACCAATTAAATAATGAAATTTACTTTTATTATTAAATAATTTGCTTAAAATTCATAACTAATAAACTATATAAGCCTCTACTAATTATAAACATGAAATAAACATAAATTATAAAACCTATACATAAAAAATTACATAGAATATCAACAATAATTTTTTTTGTAATAGGAGAATACACAACTGTATACTAGCAGCATGGAAAACTCTTAGAAAACACAATTTTCTGGCCAGAAGCAGTGGCTCACCCCTGTAACCTTAGCAATTCGGGATGCCAAGGTGGGCAGATTACTTGAGCCTAGGAGTTCGAGACCAGCCTGGCCAACATGGTGAAACCCCATCTCTATTAAAAATACAAAAATTAGCTGGCACGGTGGCACACACCTGTAGTCCCAGCTACCTGAGAGACTGAAGTGGGAGGATCAATTTAGCTCAGGAGGCAGAGGCTGCAGTGAGCCTAGATTGTACCATTGCGCTCCAGCCTGTGACAGAGCAAGACACTGTCTCAAAAAAAATAGACAAATAAAAGAAATGAAGAATATATACAATTTTCCAAAATGAAAACTTAAGTTGAAACAGAACATACAAAAAAGTAGTATAACGATTTGTGAAAGTTACTGAAAAGTCGCCTTAACAAAATGGCTCGTGTCTCTAATATATATACTACTAAACTTGTTTTAACTGTAAAGAAAGAGATAATTTTCATTTAACAAAATAATGTTAGTATACTTAAAAACTGCTGTGAGAGTAGACTTTAAATTGTTCTCACCACAAAAAAATGATATGTATGTGAGCTGTAGATATGTTAAGAAACTTCATGTAATCATTTCACAATGCATACATGTATCAAAACACAATCTTGTGCACTGTAAATATTTACAATTTTTCTTTGTCAGTTATACCTTAATAAAGCTGGGAGGACAAAACAAAAAATTTGAAAGAAACGAAAATATATTAGTCAACTCACAGTGTACACTGTACCCAATGTGTAATCATTTATCCCTCACCCCTTCCCACCTTTCCCCCTGAGTCCCCAAAGTCCATTGTATCATTCTTTCAGCTTTGTGTCCTTATAGCTTAGCTCCCACTTATGAGTGAGAACATACGATGGATGTTTGGTTTTCCATTTCTGAGTTACTTCACTTAGAATAATGGCCTCCAACTCCATTAGGGTTGCCGCAAATGTCATTATTTCATTCATTTTCATGGCTGAGTAGTATCCCTATTTTATATATATATATATACACACACACACACACACCTCATTTTTTTATCCACTTGTTGGTTGATGACATTTGGGCTGATTCCACATTTTTTCAATTGTGAATTGCGCTGCTATAAACATGCGTGTGCTAGCGTCTTTTTGATATAATGATTTCTTTTCCTCTCGGTAGATATCCAGTAGTAGGATTGCTGGATCAAATGGTAGATCTACTTGTAGTTATTTAAGGAATCTCCATAGTGTTTTCCATAGTGGTTGTAGTAGTTTACATTCCCACCAGCAGTGTGAAATTATTCCCTTTCCACCACATCCATGCCAATATCTATTCTTTTTTATTTTAAATTATGGCCACTCTTGCAGGAGTAAGGTGGTATTGCATTATGATTTTGATTTGCATTTCCCTGATCATTAGTGATGTTAAGCATTTTTTCATATGTCTGTTGGCCATTTGTATATGTTATTTTGAGAGTTGTTTATTCATGTCCTTACCCCACTTTTTGATGGGATTGTTTGTTTCTGCTTGCTGATTTGTTTGAGTTCCTTGTAGGTTCTGGCTATTAGTCCTTTGTCAGATGCATAGCTTGCAAATATTTTTTCCCACTCTGTGGGTTGTCTGTTTACTCTGCTGATTATTTATTTTGTTGTACAGAAGTTTTTTAGTTAAATTAAGTCCCATCTATTTATTTTTGTTTTTGTTGCATTTGCTTTTGGGTTCTTAGTCATGAACTCTTTGCCTAAGCCAATATGTAGAAGGGTTTTTCTCATGTTTCTTCTAGAATTTTTAAGACTTCAGGTCTTAGATTAAAGTCTTTGATCCATCTTTGGTTAATTTTTGTATAAGGTGAGAGATGAGAATCCAGTTTCATTCTTCTACATGTAGTTTGCCAATTACCTCATTTGTTGAATAGCGTGTCCTTTCCCCACTTTGCGTTTTTGTTTGCTTTGTCGAAGATCAGTTGGCTGCAAACATTTGGCTTTATTTCTGGTTCTCTATTCTGTTCCATTGGGGTTTACATGACTGTTTTTATGCCAGTATTATGCCCTTTTGGTAACTACAACCTTGTAGGAACCTATAGGTCTGTGTTCCTGAATTTTTTTAACTGTTCTTCTTTTCAAATGTATTCCTTTTGTTTCAGTTCAATTGAACATATATTTGCAACACTACTATATGACAGGCTTAGTGACTGGATTCTGGGAGGAATGAAGAGATGAAAAAACAATGCCTGTCCACAAAGACTTTATCATGTAACAGGAAGAGGAGAAATTAGGCAAATACCTATCAGACATGTTTGAATGATATTTCAAAAAGGAAGAACTCATATTGGGAGATCTGCAAAGGCTTTAGGAATGGCAGAGGCATTCGCTATGGGCCTTGCCCAGTAGATAGGATTAGGGCAAAGATGTGGAAGGGTAGGTTTTCTCAGAGACAGACCCCTGAGCAAAGACACAGAGTCAGGAAAGTTTGAATCAGCTTGAAAAGTTAATGTAATTATTCTTTTTATTCATCGAATTTAATCACTGAGATTATTATACATCAAAATCCCAAAACAGCCATTGAAGAAGGTTTATTTTAGTCATTTTGAAATAAATTCTATCCTGAGCTCCAAATTGAATATACTTCTCAACTCCATGCTGAAATGGAATCATACAAATTCAGTCTGGGGTGTATTATAGGAACAAATGGGGAAATATTTATGTTAAAGTTACCAAATGCTGATCCTTAATCCTTCATTTAAATAACACCCACAATTTCAAACAATCGGTTCCCCAAATGCACTGGATCATGGTACCACTGATCTTGTTTAGAAAATGGAGTGTAAACAGCTCTCAGAACCTGAGAAATCCAAACAGTATCTCAGAGCTGGGGTTGGGGAGGATATCGGATGACAAGAGACGTGCAGACTTGAGCAAAAAATCTGTTGTCACATTTTCCACACTTCAATTGCTAATAAAAACTGGTAATGATGGCAGAAGTCTTTTCTGGAAACACTTACGATATTGATAATGACCCATACTGGGGAGATAAATCCAGTATGTAGCCATGCTTAAGTAAAAGAAATTCTTATTACCTCATTTGTCTACTAATAAGTGTGTCTTTGGAGGATCCTTTAAATATTATTGATATGGGGAGTGATAAAAGGTGACTGTTACTGCCTGAAAACACTGAATAACTTACCTTCATTAAAGCACATCCACTAGAAGCTTCTCAGATTGCATGAAAGGTAGCGCCAAGGTTCCAGAAAGTCTGCTTTTATTGTGAAGGAGAAAGAATCACATCCCAGATAATTTCTTTTAATTTGGAATTATTAAATGATTTTAACTCTCTTCTTTTGTGTAGCTGTAATATCAGCTTCAAAAGCTAATTTAATACAACCCATACCTTGACTTAGAATTGATTCACTATCACATATTTACTAAATCCTAATGTATGTGTGCAGTGTGTTGGATATCAGGAATTCCACTGAGAACAGTCCAAACAAGACCTCTGCCCTCGTGTAGAATTTTTATTGCAACACTAACAGTTTTCCTCCTTCTAAATCAAAAGCTCCGACATCTCTTTTTCACCTTTTGCATACTGGTGCTGAGCATAAAGCCTTTAATGTAAGTGCTTTTTAAGTGTTTACCAAGTGGAAGTTTCCATTTTATTTTCCACCTTGTATTACAGTTGAGTGTTTCCTAGTATTCCTCCTAAATTAGTGGCTGAGGAGAGAGAGCATAGCAGAGATCTGCTCTTCTGCTGGGACACACAGCTAGACTACATTTCCCAGCCTCTCCTGCAAGTGTGATCACACGGCTAAGTTCTAGCCAACAGTATGTGAGTGGAAGTGACTCCACTCAAAATGTGTCACTTCCAAGCCTACGTATGAAATCTTCTCATAAGAGCTCCTCCCTGCTGTTAGATGTGGACATCCACATGGCAATCAGAAGCCAGCAGAGCCGCTGCTAGATAAAGTTATGGAAGTACTGTGTGGAGCAAAGCTCTCTTTCTCATCTAAAACTGTCTTGGATTGTTCATTATGAGAAATAAACTTCTATTATGTGTGTCATTAGTTACTTCTGGTCTATTAATTATAGTAACAAATTCATACCAATAAATAAATGTTTTTGCATCTAACACAAGAAAATTTAAGGATGTTAATTGATAGAATTAAATGTTAGAAAAAGGAGATCTCGTCTCTTTTGTGTCATAAACCACCACTTTCTGCAGTTCACAGTTAACTGCTTTTACTAGAAAACACCAACAATCAAGAAATCACAGATTTCACTCTGAGATGTTTTACAGCAAAGTAAATGATAGAAAACATGAATCATTATTGATATGAAGTATTTTTTTCTCTTTAATCAGGAATTCAAAGTCAGAGAAAAAAAATGGATACGTTTAACCTTCCCTAACCATCATAGCCGCACTGTTGAGGTTGAAGTTTGTCTATATTTAATCAGGATGTTAAAATTTGTCAACAAACCTATTTTACTTCTCCTTTTTACTTAGAGTTCATCTCTTCGTCTTCTACCAATTTACCTCAGAAGACTGGGGAGACACCTTTAAAACTCTTCTTCACTCCAAATCCAAAATAAAATTAAATACATTTTGATAGAAGTCAAATTTGACATTATTACACGAACACACAACACACTTACACACACTACAGCCCTATATTAGCTCACCAATAAATTACTCAGGTTGCTTTCTCAATAAAGAAAAACATTCATTTCAGAGAAGACTACATATTTTTTTCTATCATTTTGTGATTTCATAGTAAGTGGATATGGTTTAGCTAGAGTACTTGGACCAGAAAATAAATGACTCCTGCTCATCCTGTAGGTGCCAACTACGTTCAAGCATGAGGGGTTGCTGGCCCACAGTGCCAACATACAGCACCTTCGCAGGGAGGCCAAGGCCCTCATGCTCCAGCAATACCAGACGGCGCTCCGATGAGGCGGGCTGCTTCTGGCAGGTGGTAGCACAGGAGGTAGTAAGTGAAAGCAGCTCAGCATAAATAGTTCCAGTGAAATACAAGAATAATATTCTGGCGTCCCCGACTCATTTTCTCTCATTCATGACTCACAATAAACACATATTCTAATGGGCAAATGGCTAAACTACCCCAAAGAAATGAAGACTCATCTCCAGCTTCTAATGGAAACTCTCACTGATCTGGAAACCTTTCCCCCTCAAGTTAAGCAAAGTTTGAACAGATATGATTTTCTCCTCATTGACCTTGGAAATCTGTCCCAGGCTGTTGGCCATTCTGGTCATCTTTTCTAGACCAGCTGCTGTCTTCATATCAAGGGGGATTTGGAGCATTCCATGGGTCAGAAGAACGTAATGTGTTCTGGGTCATTTCTAATCCATGGAAAGCCCAGGTGTATAAGACTGAACCAGCCAAAAAAGAGAGGAAGATACAGAGAAGCAGAGACAAAGACAGTATTTGACTAGGAAAAATAAAATGAACTAAGACCCTAACAAATCCCTAGACAACTAACAAATGAAAAGTGCAATATTGCTAAGAACTAAGAAATTATATTTCAGGATGAAAAATATGGTTTCCAGGTTTTACTTTTAGGAGGTGCAGATGAAAATATACAGAGGTTTTTTTGTCACATCTAAAATATATCTTGCTGAAACTTGGTGATGGGTAAAAGAGAATTCATTATATTATGCTCTCTAATTTTGTATAGGCTTGAAAATTCCCACATAAAAAAAAAAAAAAAAAAAAAAAAAAAAAAAAAGCACATCTAAATAAGTAGTCAAGGCTAAGATTAACAAGGATTTCTCATCCATTTACCATATTTATAACTCCATTTATATTAAGTTTCATACTTCAGAAATGTCCCTATTTTTACAAATGGAAGTACTAATAGACTATACAGCTCAGTAACAATGAAATCCCTTTGGAAATGAGAATAAAACAGATAAAAAACTTAGAAGAAAGAAATGAAAAGTTTCCATAAGTGACTAGCCATGGGCTATAGGAATTGCTGGGAGTCATTTCATCTAGAGCTCCAAGAACTTGTCAAGATTTCATTATTTAGAGTTATATGACAGATTATGATACGGGAATATGCATTAACACTGAAACCAATTGTGTGGAATGGAAAAAATCATGCTTTTTAAAGCCTGCTCACTGTAAAATTTACCAGTTTTGCTTAGGTATATAGGTTCCAAAGTACAGACATCAGAGGTTTTAAACCTGTTCTAGTTTAATAGGTCAGAATTTCAAGTCCGATTAAATTTTGCACTCCCCTGTTGCCTGATTTCTGTTCAGCCTTTGCTAATTACTTTCAGGGACTTGCTAATTGGGATGACTAGCAAAGACAATTTGTCATGTGGATCATTTTTTTCTTAATATTTTCAATATTCAGTGTTTAATGTTTATAAAGTTATAGTCAGTCAGATGAATATATATGATAATGTCAATATGAAGTTTCCACATTTTAGCATTTCAAGGTCATCATTGACCCTCCAATCTTCAAAAAGTCATTTGAGACTATGATACTAAATTCTGTATGTAATTACAACTTGGCCATGGAAAAGTTTTTCTCCATAGAGATTCCTGGTAAATTGCTCTTTTTTGACATTCTTTGTGGCCATGAAATGAGGAAAGCTAGAGTAATTCTTCTTTTAAATTGGGATGCCCCTTGAGGTGGCAAAACTGTAATAATGTGGGCATAGAGATCAGTGGCAAAAAGAAGATCAATAAGAGACTGAGAAGTTTGGAAAACCTATTTCTATATAAGCCTACAGCAATATCCTGATATCAGATCCCAAGCTTCCGAGATGACACTGCCACCTGCCCCACAAGTACAGGAAGCTGCTGCCACCGTCAGTCACTCTTAACTGAACATCCCAGAGCTCTAGGATCTGAGATCCAAAGCCTGAAACTGCAGGATATTTATGCTACCCACTCTTTGATAGTCCTCCTGGAAAAGCAGGCAATTGATAAGTGAGTTAACTACTCAGGCAATTAATGAAATACACACATTCAATTCTGATGCAGTAGGACCATATGACTTCTGATACATTACTACATTCCTAGCAATTTGCATGCAGGATCTCAGGTAATCCTAACAGCATGTAAATCAGGCATTCTTTATCCCCATTTTGCAAATGGGGAACTGAGACATAGAGATATTCATTAACTTGCCCAAAGTCATAAGAAACAGGGCCAGGAATCCTGCTTAACATGCTATCGGTTCCATGCTGATATCCTCTTAACCTGATCGTTGACTTCCAACTGCCAGCACCTACATTTCCTTGACTGATGCTTTCTTTTACTTCCATTGCCTGCTTTGCCAGCTCTTAAGGCAGGCCCAACATGCTGGGAATTAATCCTCCTCTGGAGCAGCTCTGGGCCAGTGGCTGGCAGAAACTGGTGTACAAATACCCCAGATACTCCAGTTCTCTCACTCCTTGTGGGCAATAACACTAGCTCCCACATTTACCTAAGGGATCAAGCTACAGCTTTCCATAGTGATAATTTCCTTGATAACACACTCTTCATTGGCTACCTTTCCTACCCCTAACTCACACCCTCACTTCCCCACCAAAATTTCCTGGGATCAACTGGAAAACTACCTCCTTCTCTCAGGGTCTGTTTCAGAAGTAATTAACACACAATCGCTTGGGTGGTGGCTCATGCCTATAAGCCCAGCACTTTGGGAGGCCAAGGCAGGAAGATCCCTCAAGCCCAGGAGTTTGAGAACAACCTGGGCAACATAGTGAGACTCCATCTCTACAAAAAAATTAAAAAATTAGCCGAGCATGATGGCATACTCCTGTAGTCCCACCTACTCGGGAGGCTGAAGTGGGAGGATAGCTTGAGCCTGGGAAGTTGAAGCTGCAGTGAGCCAAGATGGTGCTACCGCACTCCAACCTGGGCGACAGAGCAAGATCTGCCAAAAAAAAAAAGTAACTAACACACAAGATCTGATTGTAAGTCCATATGATATCCTCATTCTTCCATACTGGAAGTATGGTGATTCAGGGAAGAAAGAAATGCCCCAAATCTGACATTATGCTATTAATGAAGAAAATGGGTGTTTAATATACTTGTTAGTCTTTCCCTTTGGAGAACAGGCTGAAGAATAGTTAGGCATCCCCATTAGGACTTCTGGAATAGGAATTCAACAAATATTTGTTAGAGTCGAATGTAAAGTAGAAGCTGAGATTTGTCAGAGAAAGGTGATTTGAGGGGAGGGTAAAGTTACTGGAACTATCGTAGCCTCAAGGAGCAGACACTGAGAACCCGTTGTCCAGGCAAAGAAAAGTCTAGTGTAGGCTCAATCTCTAGTCAGCCACTCCACGAATTCAACTGTGCCCTGACTTTGCACTCTGTATTGTGTTCAGTCTTGAAGACTCAGCAGTGGGCACCACACAGGCTTTGGTTCTTATAGTCCACATTCCAGCAACAGAGGCAAATTAAAAACCAATCAATGATACGCCCTGAGATGTGAAGTGTTCAAAGTGCTGCGTGACTGGCAGAGAGTGGAATGCATTCTGTGTGGGGTTTTAGGGGGAGTGGAATGGTTTGGGAGGCTTCACAGAAGGTGACAGTTGAGCTGGATTTTGAAAGACTTGAAAAGGAACTTAGCAGTAAAAGATGAAATAGTGCGGCTAAGAAATACCATTTGACCCAGCAATCCCATTACTGGGTATATACCCAAAGGATTAAAAAATCATTCTACTCTAAAGACACATGCACACGTATGCTTATTGCAGCACTATATGCAATAACAAAGACTTGGAACCAACCCAAATGCCCATCAATGATAGACTGGATAAAGAAAATTTGGCATATAGACACCATGGAATACTATGCAGCCATTAAAAAGAATGAGTTCATGCCCTTTGCAGGGACATGGATGCAGCTGGAAACCATCATTCTCAGCAAACTAACACAGGAACAGAAAACCAAACACCACATGTTCTCACTCATATATGGGAGTTGAACTATGAGAACACGTGGACACAGAGAGGGGAACATCACACACTGGTGCCTCTTGGGGGACAGGGGGCAAGGGGAGGGAGAATATTAGGACAAATAACTAATGCATGCAGGATTCAAAACCCAGATGATGGGTTGATAGGTGCAGCAAACCACCATGGTACATATATACCTATGTAACAAACCTGCACGTTCTGCACATGTATCCCAGAACTTAAAGTAAAATTAAAAAAAGAAAAGAAATAATGTAGTTAGTTTTAAGCAAAGAGATTTTAATCCAGCACATTGGTTCTAGACAGGGAAAAATCATCTCCCCTTAAAAGGCAGATTCTTACAGAAACAAAGTTATAAAATGTCAAAGTTATAACATTCTTACCTCAGAACGTTGAGGGGAAAGTAAAAAGAGCGAACAATTTCATGGCGTTTGTTCTTTGCTGGGCACTCTTCTATGTGTTTTACATGTAGGAACTCATTGAACTCTCTCACAAAGACCCAAAATAAATATTACTATTATGCCATTACAGATGGAGAAATTAAGGTATAGAGAGGTCAAGAAAGTTGTTCAAAGTCATACAGCTGTTAAGGAAAGTCAAATAATCTGGCATTCGAGTCTGCACTCTTAATTAGTAGAAGTAAAGTTAAAGTAGGACTAACAGAAATAACTACGGAAGCTTGTATGCTAACTGAGCAGCATTGTTATGTAAAACTTCTCACTCACCTATGCTTTATACCCTAATATGAGCTCACGGTGCAGTGAAAACAGTAAGCACAGTATATGATTAATAGTTAGAATTCTGGCATCAGCCAAATGAGGACATGGGTCCCCAGTAGCTCTGCCACAGACTGCCTCATGGATCAGGGTCTCATTTCTTAGCTTCTGGGGACAACTGCTTCTTTATCTTGCAAATAAGGATAAGAGCAGTCCTCATTGTATAGGGACGTTTTGAGAATTAGATGTGATAATGAATGTGCTGAGCTTAACACCAGTTCTTGCACTTAGTAAGTGCTCAATAAATGTTAGCAATTTATATTAGTAGCAAAATTGAATGCTGTAACTATATTGTTTATTTTACAAAGCTGATGAAACAGGCTGTGCAAGAGTTAACCCGGAGTAGGAGAATAGCAGAGAAGTGGAAGAACACTGTGGTTGGATGTAAAAACACCCTCTTCCCCGGAGGAGCAGCAGCAGCACCAAGTCGTCCAAGTGGTACCATGGCAGTTTGTCCTTGGCAGTGGTGAGTCAGCAGGGCACATGCCTCAGTAGTTATTAATAGTCAAGGATCTGGTATCTATAAATCTCAGTGATCAGGACCAGAAAGCAAAATCACTTCGGCAGGCAGCACAGAGAGTGGGGAAATCTCTCTGGAAGAGCTGTCAGAATAATTATTTATATAGATTCATCTCTTTCTCTTTCTGAACAAAGTATATTATTTAATAAAATATTGATAGAGTAATAAGATTATTGTAGAATAAGTACTTTGTTCCTGGGAGGTTCCCTCTAAATCCTCAGAATTTCTCAAGTGATAGGAGTGTCTCTGTTATTCCTGATGGGTTCTGATCGTTCATGTTAAAGTGACTCAGGATGGGGACTGACCACACCAGAAAGTCCAATCATGTGATTCAAGGGTTGGGGCTTTGAGCCACATGACATCAGCCTGACCTCTAGGAAAAGGAGGGAAATGGAAATTGAGATGAGCCACATGACCATGATTCAATCAATACGGCCCACATAATAAAAATCCAATAAAAACTCTAGACACTGAAGCACAGGTGAACTTCTTGGTGGGAATACACATTGGAATGTGTTATGGATGGAATGTTTGTAACCCTCCAAAATTCACACGTTGAAATCTAATTCCTAATCTCATAGTGTTTGGAAGTGGGCCTTTGGGAGAGTGAGCCGTATGAATTCGATTAGTGCCAGAGAGCTAGCTTGCTTGCTTTACACCATGTGAAGACATTGCTAGGAGACAGCTGTCTGTAAAGCTAGAGGAGGGTCCTTGCCAAGAACCTGACCCTGCTGACACCCTGATCTCAAACTTCCCATCTCTAGAACTTTGAGAAATAAATGTGAATTCACCCAGTTTATGAAATTTTGTTATAGCAGCCCAAGCTGGCTGAGACAAAAGGTGACACATATCCTGAGGACAGAGAAGCTTCTTGGGACACTCCCAGACTTTGCATTAGGGGCCTCTTTCAGCTGGTCCTGATATGTATCCTTTCTAATGAAACTGTAATTCCAAATTCTTGAGTTCTGTTCATTATACTGAATTATCAAACCTTAGAGGGTAGGGGAAATACCCAAATTTGTAACCAGCTAGTCTGAGGTGTGAGTGGACTGGGTGATATTGTGAAATATATATTTGGCCTCTGCCCCAAGGATAGGAGGTAGAGTTCCTAAGCCTCTTGGAGATGGAAGTGCTAGGAGAACCTTTTGTTCTAATATGTGGTCTTTGACCCTGGTTCATGACCACATCTTTGCAATTTCTGACTCATAGTAGCATCTAACACAGAGCTCCCAAATCCCTTGGAATTGGTAACAGAAGCATCTCGTGTGCTAACAAGGTGACTCTTGGTGGGTCCTGGATAGCCTTAGGATGGGAGCTGGTTGCCCAGGGAACCAACCATGTGATTAGAGGGTTGAAACTTTCAGGACCGCCCCCGCAACCAACTGATTTCTGAGGAGAGGAAAGAGACTGATGGTTGAGTTGATCTCCAGTGGCCAGTGATGGAATCAAGCATGCCTACATAATGAAGTCTCCGTTAAAAATAATAATAAAATAAAATAAAAAACAGGAAAGGTTCAAAGAGCTTCCAGATTGCTGAACACATGGAGGTGGTGGGATGGTGGCAACCCCAGAGAGGGCATGGCATGGAGGGTCTCTGCTTCTTCCCATATTCATCAACCATCATTCAATTCATCTATATCCTTTGTCATATTCTTTTTAAGAGACAGAACCTCACTCTGTCACCTAAGTTGGAGTTTAGTTACACAATCATAGCTCACTGCAGCCTTGACCTCCTGGACTAAAGTGATCTGGCGCAGCTCCCCAAAGCACTAGACGTTAGGCATAATCCACCACACCCATCCTATAGTATTCTTTATAATAAACCAGTAAATGTAAGTAAGCATTTCCCTGAGTTCTGTGAATTGTCCTAGCAGATTAATAAAACTTGAAGAGGGAGTCATGGAGACACGCAATTTATAGTGGGTTGGTCAGAAGCACAGGTCACAACCGGGGACTTGTGACTGGCATCTGAAGTGGGAGGAAGTCTTATGGGACTGAGAGCTGAACCTGTGGGATCTGACACTAGCTCTAGGTAGACAGCGTCAAATTGAGATAAATTGTAAGACATTCCATTGGTGTCCGCTGGAGAATTAATTGTTGGTAGGGAGAAATCCATTCCCCGCCCACACGTACATTTTGTTGGCCCAAAGTGAAATGTTCTATACAATGTTGTATGACTGTGTAAAAAAAGGAAAACTGTTTTGCTAAAGACCTCAGAACGCTTGAACTTGCAGTTGGTATCTGAAGAGAGGAGAGTTGATATCTGAAGAGAGGAGGCTGTGCTGTAACCTATGAAGTTTGCCATAACTCCAGGTAGTTAGCATCAGAATTGGATTGCAAAACAAGTGAAGAAATAAGTATAATATGACTCCTAAGAGTAAGACATTATATGCCACCAAAAAAATTGTAGAAAATGGGGTACAATTTGTATGCTATCTGAAAGCAAAAGAACTGTGAAGTTTTGAAAAACCATCTTTCTTTATTAAAATATTTAACTTTAACCTGGGATTAGTTGCTCACCTTTATTCACAGTCATTTTCATGGCTCACAACAGTCAATGACCATTGAAGGCCTTGCAGGCACTTCAGGTTTTCTAAGAACTAAATTATCCAATAAATATGACTTCATCCAGAGAAAACTACCAATACAACAGGACTTACTTGTCTACCTTCTCTCTCCTTGATGCTTAACTTTTTAATGTTGTACAGGAAGATTTTAGATGCATGTAACACATCCATTGGTTACCACAAATGCTTTTTTCCAATCATTCATTCATTAGACATGTAGATATTAGCAAATCATTATGTGTCCAGCTCTGGGCAACAGATAGTGAAAAGAACAGCAACCTTGGCCTCAGAACTTTTCTGAAGCTCTATTTACTAGCTCTGTGACCTTCAGCAAATCATTTGCCCTTTCTGTAAGATAAGGAGATTGGACTAGATGACATTATTGGGGTTATAAATGTCCTGTCCAACTCTAAATGCTATTGATTCTTTGTGTCAGCCTACATTTCCTGGGAGACTGAAGCATGACTTCTTCACCGTGTGTTTGCCAACTCTCTTGTGAGTCTTGCCTCAGCTCATTCTCAAACTCCCCCTCCTTGTTCCATAAATCTGCATACGAAAGGACCAGACAGCTGTAGCTCTCAACAGCTTTGGTTTTCATCACTGCCTGTGTCATCCTGCGTGCTGAAGCTGCTTTTTAAAGGGGCCAAGCCTCCTTTAAACAATTCTAAATATTTTTGAAGATACAAACCAGAGCATAACAAGCTTACAAATAGATAAAGCAGTAGAGTTTTTCCACAGGTGGTTAAACTAACAAGGAGACATCTTTGTGGGGAATTTCCTATGATGTAGGCCGATTGTAGAGGGAACCAGAGCAACATTGGAGAAGCTAGGATAATGTTAGACAGCAGGAGAAATCAGGGAGAAAGGTAGCATCAGCAAAGGGGGCAGGACAAAGGGAAGAAAACCTGCCTTCAGAGAGGACATCCTGCATGCTATACACCCTGCCAGGGGTGCTCTCCACATTCATCTAAATTTCCCCACAAAACCAAAAATGAGTCTAGTTGTAAGGAATGATACTGGAGCTGAAAAAAATACCACTGCTAGAGCAACAAAGACTACTGATGATCTTGTTAAATAAGTCAAAGAGAGAGAAATAGACATTCCCACATTTACACCCTTTGCTATGGTTTGAATCCATCTCTCAAAATTCAAGTGTTGAAAACATAATCTCCAATATAGCTGTGCTGAGCAGTGGGGCCTAGTAGAAGGTGTTTAGGTCATAGGGCTCCGGCCTTATGAGTGGATTAATGCCATTATAAGAATGGCTTACACGAGTGGCTTCTCTCTCTTCTGCAGAGCAGAAGACACAGACTTCATCTCTGTCTTCCCCTTCCACCTTCTGCCATATGAGGACACAGCAAGAAGGCCAATCCCAGATGCTGACACATTGATTTTGGACCTCCCAGTCTCCAGAATGTGAGAAATAAATTTCTGTTTCTTATAAATTACTCAGTCTCAGGTATTCTGTTATAGCAACACAAATGGACTGAGACACCCTGCTATTTCCTCCTATAACTCTTTTCCTACAAGCCTCACCTTCACATCTAATTTTAAGTCGTGTCATTGATTTAAAGAGGGAGGATTGTACTGTGGAAGGTCAGGTAGGCATAAAGCAACAGACTTTTTTTTTTTTTTTTTTTAAATACCAAGAGAACAGAAACAGTTAACAAAATACAGCAGAATGGTAACTTCATGTGAGATTTACATTTCAAAGTTTAAAACTCTAAATTCAAAAGTGAGCATGATTTTTGGTATGGCCTTTGGAAACTAGTGCCAACAACTCACACACACAACTTTTATTCCTCTGACCCCTGAAACTGCTTTGAAGAAATGGCATTTACCTTTACAATGGTGAATTAAAACATTTCCAAACGCTAGCACTGTACATTTCTGATCCCAATATGCTGTGATGTCTAATCCCTTGTTGATACCTGATTTTCACTTTTTAGTCTCCTGGATTTCATCTTGTTATTCTCATGGACTTATTTCCTGAGTAAAATCAGGGACTTGGCTAAAGAAATGGTGTCCTTGATTAAGAAAAGGAAAAAATGTAGAACTTTAACAAAAGTTGGAACGTTTAGAGTGATCAAATTCAGACTTTGTTCACAGAAAAATAAAAAATGTAGTCACTCACCTATATGTTTCACTGGTATGACAACAGACAACCGCATATTTAGATTCATGAAGATTGCAGGCTGCGTGTTTCCTGTCATCATTTCATTAATGGGCATTCTATGGAATAGGACTCATGAGAAAGTAGAAAAAGTATAACCTTTGGAATGTGGAGGGCTGAACTTTAGTCGCAGCTTCTCCAGTTAAAAGCTGTGTAGCCTCAGGCAAATGAATTGACAGATAAGGGCTTCAGCTTTCCTTATCTGTTATCAAAAAGAGAAGAGATGAAAGAAGAGAAAGGAGGAAGAATAAGGCAAGGAAGGGAGGGAGGGAGGGAAAAAAGTAGGTAGGAAGTAATAATACTAACTACCTCATAGGGCTGAGTGAGAGTGAAATAATATGTATGAAAGCCACATATACAATGCAATGTTGTAATAGAGAAATAGAGTATTATTTGTAGAAATGGTACTTTAAACACTAACTCCTTTACATATTGAAAAAAAAAAAATCCTGGAAACAAGCTGTGCCTGCTACAATATTTAATAAAAGCATCACCTTGAAATAAGCTGCAGAATCTTCACCCCAGGACAACTGCAGTTTGCTCTTGTTGAGTGACAGTGTAGGTCTAGATTTCCTAGGCACTTAGTTCAGCAATCTCTCCTCCCCCAAGAATGTGTCTTTTTTCATTAGCACCTTCCACAGATTAGAGATTTCTATGTTGGACTTTCCACTGGTTGTGTTTGTCCCTGAAGCCTGGAGTCCCGCACAGGTTAGAACGCCAGCCATCAGACTGTAAGATAAGTACAGTCCTGTCGATGACAGCCCCTGAACTGAAATAGTACGTGGTGGGTGATTGCCTCTGTTCATCGGAGCTGTTAGTTCTGGTTTGGTGTTCAGTAAAGAGAATATGAATCAGGACATGGAGCCTTGCAATAAAGAGGAACTAATGGAGGTAATTAGGAGAGAACACCTGTCAGTGAGAAACTGTACCTCTCCATTGGCCATAGCCAGCCATCGCTCCCAATTGTTATTCACAACAATGGAGAGCCTCTGGACTGTGAATGAGAGCGATGATGGACGGCAATAAAATTCGCAAATGAGTTTTCACATTGTCTAATAAAATTCTATGACTTTGTCAATCTGTGTTGACACAGACCTACACAGGACTAGATGATAAAATGTTGTAATGGGAAGCTAATTGTTTCATTGGGTTTATACGTTTGTCTTTTATTTCTGTGGTTCCAGATGCAGATTCTGACTATTTTTACAAGTGATCATGAGAATGGTAGTCAATTCCAAGGCCACCATCAAATACCCTTGAGTCAAATATCATGGCCCCACAAAGCATTTCAAGTCAAACAAGGCTACAAATGGGCATAAAAATAAGATCTCCAACACATGAATCTGAACCTGGTGGTATGTAGAATCAGGGCTGCCTAAAAGGGCTCAGAACTTTACATTTTAAGCAATTATAAACAAAAGATGAACGCAGTCATGTAAGTTATGTAAGTTCTAGATTGAGGCGTGCTTTATATTTGTTTTTTTTTGTTTTGTTTTGTTTTGTTTTGTTTTTGAGACAGAGTCTTGCTCTGTTGCCCCAGCGGGGGTGCAGTGGTGTGATCTCGGCTCACTGCAACCTCTGTCTCCTGAGTTCAAGCAATTCTCCTGCCTCAGCCTCCCAAGTAGCTGGGATTACAGGTGCCTGCCACCATGCCCAGCTAATTTTTTGTATTTTTAGTAGAGATGGGGTTTCACTATGTTGGCCAGGCCGATCTCAAACTCCTGACCTCAGGTGATCCACCCACCTTGGCCTCCCAAAGTACTGGGATTACAGGTGTGAGCTACCGCACCCAGCCCTTTTTTTTTCCCAGACAAAGTCTCTCTCCATCACACAGGCTGGAATGCAGTGATGCAACCTTGGCTCACTGCTGCAACCTCTGCCTTCCAGGTTCAACGGATTCTCCTGCCTCAGCCTCCTGAGTAACAAACCACAAGCGCCCACCACCACACCTGGCTAATTTTTGTATTTTTAGTAAAGACGGGTTTTTGCTACGTTGGCCAGACTGGTCTCAAACTTCTGACCTCAAGTGATCTGTCCGCCTCGACCTCCCAAAGTGCTGGGATTACAGGTGTGAGCCATCGCACTCGGCCCACATTCGTTCTAAAGATGTCATCTTAAAAGTGAATAAGAAAGCATGTTATGGTCTTAGCCTCAGAAGATATTATTTTAAAAGTGTAATTTAATTCACAAATAATTCTGGAAGGTATAACCTATAAAAGTAAGGATTCACAAAAAATACTGAGATTTGTTGTAGATGTACCTCAAGTTTATTTTATTTTACACAACCAGCACAAAACACAGCTGAGCAAATAAATAATTGTGGAAGGAAGAAAGAGAAGGAGAAGAGACGGAAAGTAGGTTATATATACAAATAACCTCTAGTGGTCAAAAAACTGTTTCTAGTTTACTACTTTACTCCCATTGGCTAGAACAAGATAAGCATATAATAAATATTTAATAAATATTCTTGAGTAAAGAAATAAAAACAGCATATCAAATTTTGTCTCATTGATGGGACAAGCTGTTCATCTGAGTTGTTATTTTTCATGCAGACTCAAAAGGTAAAGAATCAACAACTCTCTTAAATGTTTGTCCATTGAAAATCCACAAGCATGGGCACAGGAGCACCCTACAGCCACCTAGTCTTTTTCTATATTATAGGTGACAGGGAACATTATCCATTGGAACAATCACCTAGTAATGTCTGTTTGCTAGTATAATATATACATATATTACTTGGAAAAAGTCTCCATTTCTCTAAGATACTAATAAAGGGTTAATTATGTTTGCTTCTTGCCTTTCTCATAAAGCATTATTGAATCAAAGCTGGTAGTGTATTTTGGATTGCTGGAAATACAGTCACAAAATAATTATTTTAGAAATAAAAATTGAAAAAAATCAAAGAAAAATCAAACTCTAGAACATAATGACATCTGAGAATCAGATTTCATAGGGACTTAAATCTCATTAGCATCAGTTTTCAAAGCATTTCAGCCAATGGAACCATAGTTCACAAATAAATATAAATCAAATGTGGAAGCCAGAAGTACTTCCAATCTCATATTCTCCTTTTGCGCCAAAATATATTCGAAATCAAAGTATAAATTTATGGGATAGTTAAGTTTTTCTTGACTACACAGACCCCAAGTTCTCCAGTAAATTAAATATGTTGTAGGACACAAAGATATTTTGTGTAGGATTTTCACAGAAGATTTTTTAAAACATTTGACAATTAAGATAACAAAAAACATATGATAAATTATCTTAAATAAAAATAAATATGATAATACTATACTGAGACAGGAATGCATATGATATAATAATTTGCATTGTGGTTGGAATTGACAAAAGTGAAAATCTGGGAAATTTACACACAGACTCTCATTAAGGGAGGTTAAGTGATGATAGGTTCTTGGAAAGAAAAAACTGGCGGAGGTTCCCTGCCTAGACCCCTTCCAGATTCTAAAACATGACTTGCCCTCTGCATCAGAAAGGAAAGGTAAATCTCTTGACTGCAGTCACAGCACTTAGACAAATCCCTCAACCCTCCTGAAGATCTCTTCTTGTGGGTTCCTCTTACATTTTTTCTGGGCAAGCAGATGAGCATTAAATTATACAGAAAGGAAGAAATATACATTTGGTATGTTGGCCTAGAAGTCAGTTGCTACATGGTTGCTTGCAGAAGGCAGATTAGGAATGTGCAAAGAGTGTTCAACCTGGGCTGGGAGGTTCCACTACTGTCAACTTGTGCTAACCCAGACCAAAACTGCCCAGGTTATAAATCCAGCAGGACTTGCCTCGTGTCTGCTCTTTAGCAACCCTTCTGTTGAAAGGCAATACTCAGTTGAAGATGAGGTCCAGTTCGTCACTATCCAGAAAGATTCCAAAATGGGGGGGATGTATATTCACACCAGCTGAAAGTACACATCCTTGAGGAAGGCTGTATCTGTCCTCATCCTAGCCAGCTAACAAAAAAGCACAGAATGTGTCTCCTCCACACCCATAAGGTCACCAGTGCTCTCCAGAAAAGCTCTAAACTTCCCATCATCATACATGAGAATAAAGTTCATAGGACTTTGTCTTCTTTGGCATCTTAAAAAGCTTTTAGGCACGAAAGGTATCTGTCTACAATATAGCTCTGATTATGACACTCCCTTAGGTAACTACCAGGAGAGAGTGCTTGTCATTCTTCTAGAATATGCCTTCATACACTCAGGCTTTTGCTCATGTTCTATCTTCTGCCTGGAACACCCTTCTCAAGCTTGTGACAGCTGAAATGACCTCTCTTCCTGAAGGGGTCACTGACATACATTTCCTACCTTGCCTAGGCTCAACAGTGCCTCCTCATCCTCAGTTTCCACAAAACTTTGCACCTCTTTCTGTTCTATTAGAATTCAATAATTTACTTATGTGTTTACATAATAGCTCTGTTTACTAACTTGCTATAACCATGGGCAAGTTATTTTACTCCCTTGGTCTCAGTGTTCTCATCTGTAAAGTTGAAGATGAAATAATCACAGTTATATTAATACTTCAAATGCACTGTTCTCTCTCCTGTTTTTGATTTTGTGTTGCGAATACGGCAGGGAGCAAGAACAGGGTTTTTCCCTCCTTTTATATCTTAGTAGAAGGGAGAGGAAGACAGGCAATAAGTATATGAACAAAAAGTAATCTCAGATACTTCTGGGAAGTTCCATGACAAAAATAAAATCAGGTGATGCTGTAGACAGTCGTGGAGACACAGAGAGACTCTTCAATTTAGAACAAAACCAGGAAGGAGAGGCAGCTTTTGTGTCCACATTCCAAGTCGAAGAAACATCAGAGGTTCTGAATTGGGAATGGTCTTGGTGTGTTCAAAAAGGATGAAGAAAACAGCAGTGACCTTGACAGACTGAACAGGCAGGTGGGGAAAGTTGAGAGGGGGAATATGAGCGAATATCAGGTCACATAGGGCCTTGTAGGAGTTTGAGTTTTATCATGCTGCAACAGAAAAACATCAAAGGATTTTAAGCAGTTGACATAATTTGCTTTGGACTTTGGAAAGATCATTCTGGTTGCTGCATGGAGGGAGGTTTTGTTGGAGGTGGATAGGAGCAGAAAAGCCATTTAGGAAGGTGTTTCCACAGTACAGGCAATGCAGTGCAATGGTTTGGGAAGTGTTGTAGCTGTGAAAAGTGATGAAAGTCAAGATATATTTTGGAGTAGAGTGAAAATGAATCAATATATTAGACACAGCGAGCAAAAGGAAGTTAATCAAGATTGACTGCTAAGTGTTCGGCCTGAGCAACTGAGAACACTGAGGTAGCGAAGGCTTGGGTGAAGGGAGCACTTTTGACTGTGGAAGTCTCAACCTTGTTAAGATTGAGGTAGCACTGGGCATTGGATGAAGATGCAAAGTGGCCAGTAAAATTTATCATCTAGAGCTCAGGAGGGAGGAGAGTCTGGAACATTTGAGAACCATCAGAATATCAATAAGAAAAGCCATTGAATTAAATCAGTTTGTCTAGATAAAGAGGTAATGTAGAGAAAATAAAAGAGCAGAAGGGTCAATACTAGAGCATGCCAACAGGCAGATCCACAAGAAAGGACCAGCAGAGAATGTAGAGAAAGTTGAGAGAGAGTCAGGTAGAAAAGAAGAGCAGATAGGTATGGTGTCCCAGCACCAGATGAGAACAGTTTCAAGAAGAGAGTGAACATCTGCTGAGTGAGTAAGAGAGAATTGAACCACTGTCTTTGGCATAATGTAGGTCATTGTTCTGTTGTTGCTGTTGGGAAGTGTCATGTCTGAAAGTTCTGAGTGCCTCCTTGATATTACTACTCATAAAGTTGAGTCAATTTCAGCTATCCTGATGGTATAATTTCTTCCATCAGCTTTCAGCTGCCCTGGTCCAGGTGGGGAGGGGTGAAAAATTGAGTTTAACCAGGATGTGGGTTTGGTTGGCAAAATGTCAAAATAGCTTATTCTAAATTTCTTCCAGTCTCTAAAGGTTCATCGAATAAAGCAAAATCTGTTTTCCTTGAATCTAAAATTTCAAACTAATTCTTTAAACTAACTTTTAAAATTCTTCGAATTAAGATTATTTATGGTTGCATGAAAAAACTTGACAATGAAGCAATGGGAGAGGGATCTTTAGCAATCTTGCATGTTATTTAAATCACAAATATTGGACTGGGAATATGTATTAATCCAGAACAAATGTCATGGTTTATTCTTCCAATATTTTTTACTTATATTTTGTTTCCCTGCTTTTTCCAGGTTTGATCTTTGGGAAGTATAAAAGAATAGATTATGAAAATCTTGATGCCCTGCTAGATGTGTTCAAGGGATGTTCAATGTCAAAGTAAGAAATGCCATAAAAATCTTTTAAAATAACACAAAAGCAAGAAATTTATATACTAATAGAAATTATTTATCTCAGTGAATAATTCAAAGATTATTCCCTTAAATTCTGACATCTTATAGAACACAGCATTTGTCTTTTTTTGTTTCATTTTAGGAAAATCTAAAATTAAAACCTACTTTACATTCTAAAAATAAGTGGTTTAACTCCTGAAAATTTATTCAATCACATTTTAAACTCCAACATACATATTTCTAGACTTGTAAACATATTTGCATTCTTTTAAATTTAAATAGAAATAGATTTGTTAAAATCCAGTTCTCTGAAATGCTCAGGAAAGTATCATCTGGCTTGATTTTTATAAATTATATGTAATGTTTTTAATAAAAATACTTTGGGATATATGCTACTTCAGAAAAAGAATTAATGCTTTAACTCTACTTTTTATGAAGCATTAATTTTTCCAGTGTCCATTCAGTGGGCAAAAATAAGGAGTTGTCATTCTCAGTATGAAGCAATGTTTAACTCTTGCTAAATTCATTTTGTCATAATAAAGAAAACCCACTTGAATTCCAAACATTACAAGTGACAAAACATTTTATAGAGCATTCATTTTGTATGTAGACTGCCCCTGAAGTACTCTGCTTTAATCTAAATGAAAAAGCCAAAGTGAAGTCAAAAATTATTTACTGTTGCTTCTTCCTTGACATTTCTTAACAGGACATAACAACCTGGTAAAAAGGGAAGCCTGCACAGACAGGCCTCCTTATCTGTGTATTCAGCAAACCCCACCAGCTCTCCTCATCCAGTGGCCGTAAGAGCAGTATCTCAACATGAATAACAACAACGCCTTGCGCTCATATAATGCTTTCTGGTTTACAAAGCACTTTTCATATTGGGTTTGTTTCTTTTTAATGAGAGGGAAAGTTATATGAAGGATTTTATTCCCTTAGAAGGCAGGAGACTTTTGGCAAGATTTTGAATCTTTCCTCTGTGGCCAATTAGTGACAATTCCACTTTTGCAAGACAGCCGTCTCCCTGTCCAATTTGACAAGGCAAAGCAAGAAGACTGGCACTAAATTCGGTGCCAACAGTAGTTCAAAATCTCACCACCATCAAAATAGGAATTTGGATGCAAAATTCCAGAGCTTGCATAGTCTGCTATGGCCTCCAAAGAGGCTGAATTGTAAGCAGAGTCAGCTTCTAAAAGGGGGAGGTTGGTGGCAGTGTAAATGGCATACCCTTTCTGCAGAGGAAGTTCAGCAACATATTTACAATGAAAGCAAAATTGCATAATAGTGCAAAAACATACATACCAATATATTTATTTCAGCTTTATTTATAGTAAGAAAAAATAGAAGGGAGGTATTTATTAACCTATAGGTAGTTAGTTAAATAAAATATGGCAAAACGACTAACTGAAATACTATGTGCCCAATAATAAAAATACAATGTTATACCATGTGGGGATGGGTAGATTAGGCTAGGTATCAAAGAATCTTATAGGCTATGATAACGCAAGAGTTGGACTTTTTCTCAGTGTGAATTAGAAAGCCATTGGAAATTTTTGAACATAGAAGTGACAGGATTTGACTTACATCTTCAAAGGATCCCTTTGGCACTGTGTTGAGAAGAAACTATGGCAGGACTGTGGGAGGAAGCGATGGTGATACTCCAGGGGGGCTGATGATGGCTCAGAGCAGGTGCTATCAGCAGCGGAGGTGGGGAAAGTGCTTAAAGTCTATAAATGGTGAAGGTCAAGAAAGCATGATTTTTGAATATATTGGGTATAAGGTGTGAGAGAAAGTGAAGAGTCAAGAAGGACTCTTTGATTAAATAGGTGTGTGTGTGTGTGTGTGTGTATGCGTGAGTAAAGCACAAAAGAACGCGCCCCCAAAATAACAGGGCGGTTGCTGAATAATTAGATAACAGAAGATCTTTATTTTCATCTTTCCACTTTTGTTTGGGATTATGCAAGGAGCATGTGTTACTTCAAAATTTAAAAGCTTTTTTTTTTAGATAAACTAATGACATTACGAATAAGAAACAGTTTGCCCGGCATATATTTTTTTGGTCAGCTACCTCTTGTTGCATGACAACCAAGCCTCATAGAATAGCAAGGAACAACTCTGGAATGTGAAGCAATATCTGACCCCCAACCTGCCCAGTTTTAGGATTCATAGCAGGTTGCATCTCTCTATCTGGGTCTTTTCTAACTGAAAGAAGGAATTCGCTAAGGCCTCCCACACAATGAACCTGAAGATTAACACCACGGAGTCAGCACACCTGCCAACCAAACCACATAAGTAAACCTCCATCTGTGTAGTGAAATGACTAATTCTTATTCTCATTAACCCTCTTAGTTAGCATATTTGAGTCTTCCTCTTTTTAAAAATTTTTATTTTCTGTTTACATTTTCATAGGCCTATAGCATGCATACCTTTTTTTTTTTTTGGTAAACCATCTCAAATCCTTTTATTAAATATATGGAGTGAAATAAATACATACACAAATAGCTGGTTGGTTTTTTTCTCTCTCCACATCCCCCTCCTTTGATTCCACATTTATCTGCTTGATTTATGTCTTACTCACCATCATGCTATTCATTCTCCTAACTTCTTTCCTCTACTGTGCAATTAACAGAAGTCATGAGGAGAACCATGCAGCTGAGAAAAATATTCAGATAAAGGTCTGCATGCCACACCATGCTATTAGGAGAAACAGTCCAAACGAATCTAATACATAAGTAATACACTGGGTCCCAGGGAGCTGTGTATGAACTTGGGCAGATATGCCCTCAGCAGACACTCGCCACAGCAGGAATGGGGTACCCTTGAATGTGAATCTCTTCATTCTGCAGTAAAGATTAATAAAACCTGATTGTCACCCAAAAATTGTGACATGATACACTGTAGGATAAACAAAATTGTTCTCAGAGCACAGGTAGATTTTCCAGCATTAAATAGAAGAACTTCTGATAACTTGCATAAAACCAGATCTCTCCTGTTTCAGCAAACCTCCCTTCTCCAGTGCAGCTGCACCGTTCACTTTTTGTCCTTCAACATGTGCACACCTTGAACCCAATGGATCGGTGATAATTCCAAGCTGTGCTTCTCCCTGGGCTACCTATGATGGGGACTTTTGCATTTCTAGCTCATCTCATGGCAAATATTCCAACACTTGGAAGTTAGGCACGCAGTCTGTGCATGTACTAGGCATGTGGCTTTCTGCATATGTCTGCACATCATTTTTCAGGAAACTCTATTTCACACTACACCAGCTTGATGAGTAGCTGTTGTTCACACCCACTGAGAAATAACTTCATGTGAGAATAATACCTTTACAACTTTGAAATGTCCTCAGACAGACTTCTCATCTCCAGGCCATCAACCTGCTGTGAACTCTCATCCTGACTTTTCACACTTACAGGCAACAGTCGTGCAACATACTGTCAAACAATATGAAGGTTTGGGGAGATGTGGAGGAGCGCAAAATTAAATTGCAGCCAGAACATCTTTTTAGCTCAGTAGAATTTTTAATAAAATTAATTTAAAAATCCACCATATATGCAAGTGTATTCATATTTGGTGTTTATTTAAAACTTATTCTCCGTGTCTCTGAAGTGTGTCTAGATTTCTGATCCTTATTGTCATTCTTTCTGTTGAAGGATAATGTATGAATTCTGCATCTGTGGTCTCTGTCCTCAAGATACTTCCTAATTCCATACTCTTTAAGTATTTCTGATCAAAAATATTAGTCTTTTCTTTAAGACACAATTATTATATTACTGAAGCAATTAAGAGCTTGGTGGGGGTCTGAATTTTCTCTTTGAGAATTATCCAGAAATAATTTTAGTCCTGTTTGTTGAAAATCCAGCAAAAGTTAGGCATTCAATGAATAGCTCTGTAGGAAGAAATAGAGTAACCAGCTCTTTCATTCAACAAGTAATTCAACCCCTGAAATGTGCCAGACTGTGAGCCTGCTTAGCAAGGTGAGCCTGATGTGGATCTGGGCCTCAAGGAAACTCACTGGAGCTCAGTGGAAGAGCTGACATGTCAATTACAGTCTCCCCAGTTCGACAAGAACACTTCTTAGCAAGGACTGAATTACACACACCAAATTTCTCCTATTAATTTTAGTTAAGTAGAAAGTTCAATTAAGTGGAAATCAACTCACTCTTAGTGCTTAATTCTTTCAGTTAATGTCCAACTAGCTCAACATCTGGAGCTCAGTTCAACTCAACAAATGTTATTGAGTGATTTCCATAGGATGCAGCATGCAAGGTGCTTCGTACAGAGAAGACACTGGTAGGAGAGAGGATGACTGGTTAATGACAATCTGCCAACCTGGACAGAAGAGTGGGCTAGTACACAGTACTTTTCATTCAGAGCAATAAGAGTCACAACAGCAGAATACAGGATATGGGCACTGATTATAGAGGTTCAAGGAAAAAGCAGGGCAACAAAGAATTAATTGAGCAGCCTCCTTCCCGTCTGCAGATGCACAATCAGGAGGCCTGAATGGGTCCTGATCCAGGACACCTTCTAGAAGTTATTTCAAAAGTGACCAGCATCAGTCAGTTCCCTTTCGATTCACGCCTCTCATAAAGAGTCAGTAGAGAGAAAATCTGATAAGTTAAAGCTCTGAGCAGTTTAATTCTGTTTAATAAGAGTTGTCCTGAATACATAATTTTAGATTTCTTTAGACTTACAAGGTACTTTTTAATGTAAATTATTGTTTGAATGTGAAACTTAAAAAATGTGTGTACATATAAGCATAATAATATATGCTTTATATTTATATAATATATATCTTATATGTATATAATGTATAATATATACATTTGTATGTACATACAGAACACAAATAATAAGTATAGACAGAAGGTTCTTGAATATTAACATTTTGCTCAAAATCATTTTGTTATAACATTGATGAGAAAAAAAATTGTATCCCACCCAGGGCCACTGTCAGTGTGGAGTTTGCACGTTCTCCCTAAGTCTATGTGGGTTTTCTCCCACATTCAAAAGATGTGCACATTAGGTTCACTGGCATGTCTGAGTGGTCCCAGTCAGAGTAACTGGGGGTGTGTGTGAGTGCACCCAGTGATGGGAATGTGGTCTGTCCATGGGAGGGCGTCCTGTCCATGGCAGGTTCCTGCCTTGGGCCCTGAACTGGGAGAATAGGCTCTAGCCACCCACAACCCTGAACTGGAATAATTTGGTAAGCAATAATCTTACTTGTTTTTATTCATCTTTCTTAAATGTGAATATACCTCACATTTATTTCAATGTTTAATATTAAAGTGTTCTGATCTTTATTTATTTAGAAGTTTGTTGATGTTTTTTGTGACCAGAATATATCATAGGAACTTAACTCTTATTTATATCAATTAACCTATGGTAAAATTGGTTCCACATTATACATCATTTTCCTTAAAGATACAGTTTCCAAGAAACTGCCAACAATGTTGAGGACTTACTGTATATTTATATTAAGGATATGTAAATATACATTACATATACATACATAGATAGGAATATTCCTGACTGTATATTTTAAATAACTATTAATGTCAAATATTAAATAACTATTAATACAAAAATTTTAAATAACTATTAATACCAACTATTAAGGAGAACACTTTCACTTTTAAGTTAGCATTTACACAGAAAGTTCGAAAAATGACATATGGAAACATACGTGCTTTGAGTAATTTGTGGTCAACCAACGAATACAATAATACAATATGCTTCAAAGCACAGCCACTATTAAAAAAAAAAAAAAAAAAAAAAAACCTTGATTTTAGCAAATTTTTCGTTCACATTTCTCAAAAAAAAAAAAATAATGGCAGAGTTTTCTTTCCAGCTCAGCTTGAGAAAATGTCTTGTGGTACTTTATGATACATGAACAGACACGTCTTAGGGAAATGAAACTGCAGTTACCATCATTTATGAATTTAAGAAAGCCATTTAAGATAAAGGGAACCAAATTTCTCATCAAAAAGGAACACATATTTCATGACAGTAAAAACTTTGAGATATTGCATGAAGTCGTTTTGCAAAGACTCAGCATGGGAACTGTAAAAGATTTCCAAAAGAATTCTGAACACCAGGATGGAAAGTAATCCAGAAACCATGATGCTATTTAGTTGGTACTTCTTAGCAGCCTGGGTAATCTCTAGCACAGTCACCTAGTCAGGAAGTGGCAAATGTCTAAGATGTACCTATCAATTGACTAATAATAAACTCTTTGACAAAGTTCACCAGTAGCTGTGTACCCCAGTAAAACAATAAAATACAAACACAAACTTCTCCTTTAGAAATAGCACTTTGTGTATTTTTGTGAAGTAACTCTTTTAAAAAATACGCACTCATTAAAAAAAAAAAAAGAATTAGCAGGTGACATACAGTATTTCAGAATGCAAGTAATTCTACTAAACAGATTCTCCTCCAATACTTAATCTATTAATCCTGAGGACATGAAGAAAGTAATTATCAAATCCTCTTAAAGTTATCAATTCTCCCCAGTAGTTCTTCTGTTTAGGAGTGAATAGTTTTTCTCAAAGGAGACAGAAAAGACAATGGATTTCCAGTGAAAAGTCCTTAGGACTCCAAGTGGATCAGGTGGAATTACAGGGTAGTGTCAGCTGGTTTGGGTTCCTGAATTGCTGATTCACAGCTGACGGTCATGATAAAGCTCGTCCATCAGAGAAGGAAGTAAGTGTGACCACATTTTAGAATTTACTTCCATGGCCCCATCATTTTGATATAACAGATACTTTCTGGGATTCACATATGTTTTCTGGTCTACGTCCTGTCTGTTCAGGGAGATATAGGCTCCCTGAGGGCAGACTCATCTTCTGAGGAGCTCTGCATCTTTATCTCCAGCACTATGCATATCCCAGGTTTCGAAGGAATGAAGGAAATTCAGAGCTGGAAAGCAGCCAAGAGGTTAGTCCAAATGCTTCCTTTATAAGTAGGAAACCCTTTCTAAATACTAATATGGGACAGACTCAGTGGGGGCCAAGAGGGCCCAGCAGTCCTGTGGATGCTCATGGAAAGCAGCGTCCTAGCCTGACTGCTCCATGCCACTCCCACCACCCCACACAGTGCCGAGCAAGAGAAGATTCTCAATAAATCTCTGCTGGCTACAATTTCTGGATTATTTTGCAAAATTATTTAAAAGAAACCTTGTGATCCGTCTTTGTTAAAAGCTGAATATTATGCAGTTAGAAAATAAGGCACAAACAATTTGGAAAATGAGAAATTTCTTCTCTCTCTGCAGTCTGTCATTCTTCCCCACTTGCCTTTCCTTTTGTTCGGATTGATTATAAAACCTGCTCCTATCTTATAGGGGCATAAATTAACAGAATTACTGTGCTAAACATTACTCCTGGTAAATGATCCTTGTATCTGTAGGTTTTTTCTCCTTATCTGTTCTCATGAATGATTTCAATGATTTTCAGATTTTCCACAATTAATTAATTAATTAGCCCATCAAAGACATTATTGCGGCTAACACTGAACACCTCCTACAGTGTATCACTGCCAGGGTTTCAAACAGTTGCCGAGTGATGACCTGATTGTTAGAGACATCTAATTTATTTATCAGCACTGAGCTGAAAAAAATAAGTTAGCGCTGTCAAATTATGCAAGTAAACTTTCAAGTGATAGAAGCAAACTTTGCAATTTCTGCCTTTAGCAAGGGCTTAAGCCCCCTCCTCACCCCTTACAGATGACAATTTCTGTCTGTGTTTTACAACCCCAAAGCCTATTTTTGGGTATTGGATCAGAACAATGTATTCAGGGAGCCATATACAGCTGCCAACAGGATGGCATCTGTCTCTTAGTGGTGCATGAATCTTCAAGGTCTTCACTGAGTGCTGCTTTATCATTTATCCAAAACAGTGGATGTGGAGGCATAAATTGGAGCATGTGTGTTGTTCTTCGAATGACTATATTGCAGAGATACTTGAAGATTGAAACAACTATCTAAAGGGTGGAATACATGCCTAACCACAACAGATAATCTGAGGAGTTTTGCAACGGGAACTCTCTTATGATCTTGAGAAATGTCTTTTGCTAGAAAACTAGATTTCATTCTGCAAACTCAGTGAGCATCTTCTCCAACAGTGTGGTCTTCTGGAGTATACAGAAGATTGTGAATGTTGCAAAAGAATATTATTGACTGAAAGGGTCAAAATTCTCTATTTTATAGAATAAGAAGTATTTTATACACTCTGGAGCAAATTTTATGCATTCTGGAGCAAATAAACCACAAATTTACATATCCACATGGATAGCTTATAAGCATACCTGTTTTAATATCTATGAGATCACCTACCAACATTAACACAGATCAGTTTCAGAACATGCTAGCTCTGTTTGGCCTATTTCCTTGTATTGACTCATGACTTTCATGTGCCATTACCCATTAATAACCTCTTCTTCGGTTCATCTTACATTTCTCATCTCTACTGGAAACTCAGTGATAATATCATGTTCAAGAGAACCAGGAAGCCTAACCATTATGCAAAATTTCAAAAACATTTTTCACAAGACAGGGAAATGATGCATATGAAGGATCCTAAGGCACCATTCGTCTTGGTAGATGCAATGGGCTCATGATTTTTATAGCCCAAGTAACCAATAAATAAGTAAGTAGATAGATAGATAAATAATTCCAAAGAAGAGAAATGTTTTAAAGTGGACTTACCATCTCTAGCCATATTTATTCTAGTAAGAAACAAAAGATGGACATAACTTATCTTCCTCTCCCTGATAAAATCCTGCCTTAGGAAAGTTAATTACAA
>NW_012106709.1:1098257-1112346 GCF_000951045.1 Mandrillus leucophaeus
GAAGAGCTCAGTGTCTTGCCAGTTGGCCAGGAGTTTCAGCACTCAAATACAAAATACACAGATTCTCAAAGATTAGTCCTCTGTGTGGTTCTTATTTGAGTCTCTTGAAATCTCAATAGGGCCAAAAAATTATTCATTGAATTTTTGACTAATGAAAATTGCAAGTTATGGCCAACATCCTATTGGTGGTCCCCTGTTGTCCTTCTGGTCAAAATCCTGGTGAATAAATCGAAAAAAAAAAAAAAGATACCCTTTCTGTTCAATATATACAACAAATCAAGGCTGTTTATGAACATTTTCTTCAATGAATAGATTTCTTTTAACCATTTCAAGGAAGAAATGTTTTGCAATAATACACAACTGGAGCCTTTAAGGAAACAGCAAAGCAAGGACAAGGAGGCATAAAAATTAATTTAGCCTGCCACATTCATAAAATGCGTAATGGCATACTGGTGCTCCCAGTTTGTGGACTGGAAGGTAGACTAACAGATTATCATTAATGAGAAAGCTTAACAATTTGATTTCATTTTATTCTGTTCCATTCAACAAATAGTCATTCTATTCTACTAAGTGCAAAAGCCTTTTCGAGGCACTGAGAGAAAATAAAGGTGTACATTCCCAACTATGGAATAGTGTTTCTCAAGAAGTCAACAGAAACAGCTGTACAAATAATTCAAACGCAAGGCAGTACCGTAAAAGTGCCTTACTTATATGTGTGTGTATAACCTCTAAAAAAGTGTTTATATATTTTACAATTCCCAACTTGAGTAACAAGATCCCCATCTTGCACCACAGCAGTATTTTACAACCTAAGTCCCTTCAATTAGATAGCAAATAGCTTTTATTTAGGATCTGATTAATAGAGTGCCTATACAATTTATCATCCAAACAAGGACACTTTGAGAGTGAGAAGTTGTGCTATTAATAATTATGCCAGGTCAATAGGAATAAATTGGGACTGTCCCAGACATATGGTGACTCTTAATAATTTTAGTATTATCAAAACAATGTGATTCCCCTTTTTCTTCTTCTTCTTGCTACCTGCCTTGAGTAGAGCATTTTATCTCTTATTAGATAGTATTCCACAACAGACTAGCCAGGAATAAAATGACACTGCATCCTTCAGATCCATCAGTTTTACAACAAAATAAAGACTGGATGGGGGATCATTTAATTTACATTTATAGGCCAGATACTGAGCCAGGTGCTAGTGATACAAAGATACAAACAAGTAAGTTTCTGTCAATATTTTCCTCCAACAAAACTGGAAAGCATATGTATATTCAAAAAATCTTTTAATATTTTCATTTTATTTTAAAGTACTTTTTAAATTATTATAAAATATTTTCATAATTTTTTCTTAAATTGAAGTGCATATGTTAAGATAAGGAGAGAAGGGAGTGGTGAAATGGTTCTTCTGCAAAAGACTTTAATCCAATTTTCCCATTACTGAGTCGACAAATTCCTCCAGGATGTTTCTACCTACTTCCTGCCTCCTTTCCCCCTTCTCCTGTTACTTTTCCTCCCCAGGTTCACCACAGAGGACTATGGAGGGAGAAAAAACAGTAAGTCATGCAGTTAAATTTGTGGAAACAGTTCAGTTTCTTCTTGCCCCATCTCAAATCCAGGTTAAAATGGCATATATATATATATATATGAAAACAGACACACAAACCAATTATTTACAAAACTCTTAAGGAGATTTTTAAAATTATATCTGTAATGAAATAATACTTAAGGAAGGAAAATATTTCATCCAAAATAGAAAACACAGAAAGGCAGAGCTCTAGGGAAGCAACAAGTCTTTTGGGGCAAATAAAGCATGGATAACACATTCAAAAACCTACAGGGCTGGGCAGGTGATGTGAATGAGTGAAGTGACCCAGGCACAAGATGATCAGAGACACGTTAAGGAATGGTGTGGACTGTGGCAAATCACAGAGTTATGCTGTAGATAAAAGTGCAGCAGCTACTCAGCAACAGCCAATTACTATATGAAACTGTAAATCCAGTATAAGTTCAGCCGACTTTCAAGAGAAACTAGAAAACCAAGGTTTTCAAAAAATCCTCTTGTTGTTTAATGCTGGCAATGAAATCAAATGAAATACTCTGCAAAGCAAACCTGGTCTTTGGACCTGTCAGTCTAAGAATTCTGAAAGAAAATCCTTTACCAGCACATGGCGGCAGAAGAATATAGGGCTCTTCCTCCCATACCCAGGCATATTTGCTTCTGCCTTGCATCTGATCCTTTCAAAAAGGAAACCTTTTAAGAGGAGTGTTTGTGTGCATGTGATATGCAGGCTTTAAAATATTTTAAGTATATAAAAGACATGTGTGCCATGTATTTTTAAAATGTATACTATGATTCAAATGTGGAAATTTTCTATATTAAGAATTGTAATTAAGCCGAATCATACATAAAGGTGAAGTTCATTTTCAAGGATTTTCAAAGATTCTATCAGTCTTCCTCCACTCTCCCCTGTTAACAAAATGCATTTCCTATTCATTCATTTCTTCAGTCAACAAACATTTATAGGGCACCCTGTGTGGCAGGGCAGGCTCTGTTCTAGATGTTAGGGATACAAAGAGACAGAGAAAATGACCTGCCTTCATGGAACTTACATTGGATAGGAAAGAGAAACAAAAAAATAAACTTAAAAAGCAAAGCATACCAAAACATTAGGATGCAGATAGGATTCAGGTCCAGAGGTTTCAGTCCAAACGTGGAAAATGTCTAAAACTAAGATATTATCTGACTAGTGTTTTGAGACATCTTTGAATATCAAATGCTGAAAATAAATCATATGAGTATCAATCACCAGCTCTGCTTAGGAAGTGACATAAAATGTTGAGATCGCTGGGAAATAAATAAGAAGTGAATTATTATTGAGTGTGTGATATAGGAATAAGAGTGCAAGGACTTACTATGTTCATTATATTATTATTGTTCTATTGTACTACTTATTTACTAGAGGAGTGAAAAAGTAATTGCAGTTTTTGCATTGTTGGAATTTGCCGTTTGATATTGGAATACACTCTTAAACAAATGTGGTTATGTTATACATCATTTTAATCGGCATTTCTTGATTTATTATTATTATTACTATTATTATTTTGCTAGTGACTTATTACTTGCTCTTATGTTTATTTTAGATTATGGAAATAATGTTAGACTAAAAGCAAATTCAAGCAATTTTCTTGTTCGAGTTCAAAATTGGTCGTAAAGCAAAAGAGACAACTAGGAACATCAACGATGCATTTGGTCCGGGAACTGCCAAGGAACGTACGTGGTGGTTCGAGAACTTTTGCAAAGGGGACGAGAGTCTTGCAGATGAGGAGTGTAGTGGCAGGCCATTGGAAGCTGACTACAACCGATTGAGAGCAATAATCAAAGCTGATCCTACTACAACTACACGAGAAGTTGCCAAAGAACTCAGTGTCGAGTATTCTATGGTCATTGGGCATTTGAACCAAATTGGAAAGGTGAAGAGGCTCAGAAAGTGGGTGCCTCATGAGCTGACCGAAAATCAAAATATCGTCATTTTGAAGTGTCATCTTCTCTTATTCTATGCAACAACAAACCATTTCTGGATCAGATTGTGACATGCAGTGAAAAGTGGATTTTGCCGGGTGCGGTGGCTCACACCTGTAATCCCAGCACTTTGGGAGGCCGAGGCGGGCGGATCACAAGGTCAGGAGATCGAGACCATGGTGAAACCCCGTCTCTACTAAAAATAGAAAAAAATTAGCCAGGCGCGGTGGCGGGCGCCTGTAGTCCCAGCTACTCAGGAGGCTGAGGCAAGAGAATGGCGTGAACCCGGGAGGCAGAGCTTGCAGTGAGCCGAGATTGCGCCACTGCACTCCAGCCTGGGCGACAGAGCAAGACTCCGTCTCAAAAAAAAAAAAAAAAAAAAAAAAAAAAGAAAAGTGGATTTTATATGACAACCAGCGATGACTAGCTCAATGGATAGACTGAAAAGAAGCTCCAACGCACTTCACAAAGCCAAACTTGCACCAAAAAGGGTAATGGTCACTTTTCGGTGGTCTGCTGCAAGTCTGATCCACTGCTATTCAGCTGTCTGTGTCCTGAGGAAACCCTTTCATCTGATAAGTATGCTCAGCAGATCTTTTTGCAGGGAAAATCCTTCCACAAGCAGCAGGATGCGGAAAATGCTTTCCAAGAGTTTGTCGAATCCCGAAGTATGGATTTTTATGCTACAGGAATAAACAAACGTATTTCTCACTGGTAAAAATGTGTTGATTGTAATGGTTCCTACTTTGATTAATAAAGATGTGTTTGAGTCTAATTATAATGATTTAAAATTCATGGTCCCAAACTGCAATTACTTTTGCACCAACCTGATAATTGATTTGTAACATCGATAAAATATTATTTTTTAAAATTCAAGCAGTACGGAAATGTATAAAGAAAAAAATCTCATCCAGAAATGGCTAATTGGATGAATTTCATCTCTGCATATGTAAGGTGGAAGGATAGATGAATGGAAAAATTAACTCTTAATAATTGAGATCAAATTATATGTTCATAGCATTATAGAATATGTCTGGGCTTAAAGTCTTGTCTCTGCCACTTTCTAGTGAATAGACATATGACTTAACTACATGTGCCTCATTCTTCATTCAATGATGAAGATACTACTTACAGTATTTTTGTAGGGATTAATGGAAGTAATCCACATACAGAACTTAGAAAAGTACATGGAACATAATAAATAATAAATATTAGCTCTTATTATTATCTGATTATTAGCACCTTAATGACATTGATTCAATCCTAAATTATTTTTCTTATCTCTGCTATCTCCCTTTCCTTCTCATTCTGTTGTTTTATTATTTTTGAGCGATTTATTTTCTCATTAGGGTGTTCTAAAGTGAGAAACACTCATGATGTGTTGTTTTTAGTTCCTTGACAGAATGCATTTAATAATCATCTCTTCGCCTCCCCTGCCCTGGGACCCTTGCCTGTTTGCCTTCCTATTCCTTTTCACTTTGCTCATGCTTAATTGCTCTTTTCTGTTTTCTGCTTTCTCTGATATGGCATGGATGACTTCCCTTTCACATGTCTTCTGCACACAGCGGCATTCCATTCCTTTTCCTCACACCAGTGTTTTAATGCTGAGTACTTACTGTTGTGTGCACCCTTTCATGGCCTGAGGGAGGGCACCTGTGAGAGGAGAGGGACAGCTCAGCCGAGCCTCTGAGCCTCTGTGCAGTCCTGACTGGAGTAGTTGCTCTCTGCTCTCCCATCCTAGGCTTAGGGAAATGATCTGCAGTACTTGTGTTCACTCTACTTAGTGGGCGAAAGGGATTATCATTCCTGCCGGAATGCTCCTTTGCTTTAGATCACTTCTCTGTTCAGCATGGTGCCTGGAGTTCTTCATCACCATCTGACTGCGTTCCCATTTTCCACTCCCTTGTTCTTTATTTCTCTTAATGCCTCCCCACCAGTCAGAAGCGAGAAAAAGAAGAAATGAGGACTCCTTTTCCTCCCTTCAGATTTTCGGCTATTAGTGAAAAATCTCAGGCCCTGGTCAACTCATCAGTCTAATTTTGTATGATGTGGGGGCTGGGGGGAGGTGCTTAGATATTGCATAATACCAGAATCTTCCTTTCCTTGGCTTGTTCTCTCCTTTTTAAAATCAATAGCACTTAGTTATGATCTTTTCTTTGTTCAGTTACTTTTTTATTCTGCCTTATTTGGGGGACAGTTTTGTTCGGCTTTGGAGGAGGGAGAGTCTATGGTCTGGTTTTATTCTTCCATCTTTCCCTGGAACTCTCTACTAATGATATTTTTATTAACATGCTAGCACTTAGCAGAATTAGTTCCTACAAAGAAGACACAGGGTTTGTGTCTTAACCAAATTTTGCCTTGTGTGATACACACTAGCAACTGAACGAGTGAATGAATGATTCAACTACCAAAAATCCTCTATTTTAACTCCTTGTCTTCATAACACTTGAGCCCAAACCAAATATTCAAGTAGGTCTAGAATAAACATTTACCCAAATTATTTTTTATTCAAAATCATCAACATGGACTAGATAACCATAAAGGCAGAAGAGCTCAGCTCAGTTACCACTATTTCTACAAGATTCCAAATTTTACTTTAACTGGTCAAAGTGAACTTCGTTTGCTTTTCCAGCACACAGTGCTATCTTCTGCAAAAAACAGGAAAAAGGAAAATTTGCATTACTTGTCACTGGGTGGAAAACAAATTTAGAAAGAAATCAAATGCCAATTCAGGTATTAGGAAGTAGTTAACAAAGAAGGGAACATCCTCTCAATAGCATACATGGAACTATTAAGAATTATATTTATAGCATAATAATATGGCATCAACTATGCAAAGTTATGTATATACATCTATTCATAGTATAGAAAAATAAAGCAAAATATTTTAATATTATCTTCATATTAAATAATTATGGGGATTATGGGGATTTTTGTTTTCTAAGTTTGCTGCAGTTTTCAAAATTTCCAGATTATATAACTTATTTAATCAGTAAACAGAATCCATAAAATATTATTTAAAGAAAAAGTAAATTTGTCCAGTGCAGCATTTTCAAATGCAAAATGAGACAGAAAGATATAATTTAAAAAGAACAATCCTCTCAACATCCTAAGACTAAATCTTATTTATTTTTCTTCTGACATATAGATTCAGGCATTTATTCCCTACTAAAATAGGCATTATAATGCACCAAATATGAGTAAGAAAAACCTTTTGTGTGACAAAGCCAATTCTGTGAAACTGATGATGACTTTGGTGAGAACTAACAGGTCTGCCAATATACCCTCCTCTCCATTTGTCATTCAGCTAGATACTTAGGTTCTTTCAGAGGGCTGTTTTTACCCTAAGGGCCAATTTCATTAAAAAAAAAAAAAAAAAGGAAGAAAATAGGAGATGAATTTTATGATTTTCCTGTCTTCTTCCACTTCTTAGAAATCAAGCCAAGCAATGCCAATGTTCTACCTTTTGGGGGTTCGTGTAGATTGCCCCCACACAAATGAAAATCTTGGACTCTGCCTGGTCTTGAAGAAAGCTCCTACTTGTCCAGAGAAAGGCACGAAATCAGAAGTTGACAGAGATTCTCATTCAGGAAAGAATTGTCACCATTTTTGCTGTGCTCCGGCCAGAACAACATATGGCAGCCCAGCTGACAAATATAATCTTTTCCTCTTTTTTCCCATTTCACATGCACATTTCATCCATGGAATATTAAAACTTCACACAAAGTGCCTGTTAACCCCTTGGCACCATAGTGTCCCTTGTCTGGGATGTGCTATTTACCAGAACCCGGGCATCCAGCTGTGAGAGGGTTAAGGCCAACAGAAAGAGACCCTGGTGGTCAGAGGCCGTCTGACTCTTCCCTGCCTCCATTAGGAAGGGCCGAGTCTCAGCATGTTGGGACAGAGTTGTCTTCGTGTTAGAAAATTCATAGCTTCCTGGCTTCAGTGTAAACCGCCTTGGTACCCTGCATCCCAGAGCCTTTCGGTTTCCCAATCAGAGGTGTTTTCAGAAGCAGCTGTCCTTACATTCTGTTGTCCATGGGGACCCCAAGTCCAGCCTGCTCTCCACCAGAGAAGTACACTGCCCGCCCCAGTCTTGATGGAAGAAAGCTTGCACATGTGATTTAAATAGAAAAGGCAACTTTGTTAAAGTTCTCAACCTCCCTCCCTGGACATAAGCATTGGGTTGAGGTTTAGGTGTCTTTGTTGACAGATACAAAGTAGGAGTCCTGCACAAACCCTGCTATATTATACTGCTGAACCACCTTGTAAACCCAAGCATCCCAAACCACTCCTGATGACCTGTTTCTAAGCATGTGTCAACGTATGATTTTCTGACTTCTACCTGTTGTCTCCTTTATATTTGGAGTTTTTAATTTAGGAAAATTGCCTGTCATAAAATAAGGCACTAATATATTTTAGTTGAATATATTCCAAATGTACAAAACCTGCAGAAAATAATATATGACACAATCCATGGATTCACCACTGAGATTAAGTAGCTGGTACCATTTTGCCATATATGCATCAAATGACTCTCTCTTTTAAAAAAAAATAAGATAATTATAGTTTCAGGAATGTCTGCCCACACTCCACACTCCTCCTCCACCAAGTAACTACTATTCTGAAATGTGCATGCATCCTTGCCTTGCAAGTGTTCATAACACATATGAAGGTATTCATAAGAAATGTACGCACTAGTGTTTTGTCTCTTTAAAATTTTCCGTGGGTAGTATCATGCTATATATTACAAAATATTTACATATTTTTGTACTTAACAGTGTTTCTTTTTGCAATTTACTCAGTTGATAGATATCTACAAGTGTAGTTCACAAATTTTAATTGCTATATACTTTCTCATCATTTCAATAAACAAAACTTTACACATTCCCTTATTAAGGGATGGTTGGGTAATTTCATATTTGTGCTATTACAAACAAATCCTTCTTTGACCATCCTCTATCATGCATCCTATGCATCTATGCCAGATAGATGCCTTATGTATCTATGTCAGATATCCTCCAGGGTGGACACTAGGAACTAAAACCGCTTGGTCCTAAACCCTGAAGATTTCAGCTTTAATAGATGGACAAATCGGTTATTCCAATCCTTGTTTTCATTATCAATTATAAAAATGTCTGTTTCCACATTCTCACCAACATTCGCAAAGAAACATTAATTTTTGCGAAATTGGTATGTAGCTGGTAGTGTATTGTTGGTTTAGCTTTCAGCTCCCTAATTATTAGTAGGATAGAGCAGCTCTTCTTATGGTTATTAGACATTTGTTTCATCTTCTCTGTAAATTGCCTTTGCCATTTTTATTTTGAATTGTTTGCCTTTTTCTTATCAATTTGTAGAAGTTCTTTATAAATGAAAGTATTATAATTGTCTTTTCCAAATCAGTCAATAGTTTATCTTTTTACTTTGTTTTAGCTATCCATAGATAGACAGATATAGATAGATAGATAGATAGATAGATAGATAGATAGATAGATAGATAGATAGATATTCAAATAAGGCTATATATACACACATATATATAGATACCCAAATATATATTCAGATAATATATATGGATATATGTTATTATTATTATTTAATGTCATCAAATTTATGCCTGTTTCATGGTTTGTACTTCTTGAATCTAATTTAGGTAGTTTTTTCCCATACCTCAATGATAAACAGTATACACGCCTATGTTTTTTATACAGTTAGTTCTGCTGTTGTACTTGTTTTGAAAACGTAAATTTGTTCCAAAACTATTGATATAATAAAAAATATGAGCATAACACAAATTTCCAATTTGGTTCTGTGCTATTTTGTTAGTGAGAAGCACTTAGGGAATGCAAAGAACTACACACAGCTTAACCAAGCCATATTGGAATTCACAAAATGCACACACACATGTGTCTCCATA
Source organism: Mandrillus leucophaeus (assembly GCF_000951045.1). NCBI lineage: Eukaryota > Metazoa > Chordata > Mammalia > Primates > Cercopithecidae > Mandrillus > Mandrillus leucophaeus. Next base: position 1,107,707 of record NW_012106709.1, read on the forward strand.
TCTACCAGTTACTTCAGTAGGTTATAACACCAAATATGGATAGATGTGTTATAAGCCACATCCAGCCATATCTGGTATGTTATGAGCCACATCTAGCCATATCTGGTGTTATAACCTTTCATCAGACTTCATATAATCCTCCCTTTACTGCTTCACAATAACTCACCAGCTGAAACTTTTTCATGTGCGGTCTCACAACCAACTTTTTAGCTTGTTTCAAGGAGAAGTGCCATGTCTATTGTAGTATTTATGTAATGTTATCATCATTTAAAATGTGAAAAACTGTGCTTTTAGTTATCTTTTTCTATGTTTCTTTTTTTATGTAACTGCTGACGTTTTTGAGTGTTGAGAAGTTTTAAGTTTGAGTATTATCCCACTGACCTCATTTCTCCCCTAAGCCCTGTACTTTTACTGTGAGATTTTGCATGGTGGAGTAATTTTTAGGAATGCATATGTGGTGGGCTAGCAAACAGACCATATGAAGCTTGTAGTCTTGCACTTTATGTTTAGATCTTTAATCCATCTGCAATTTACTTTTATGAGTATTTTATGATTGACATTATTTTTTTCCAGGAATAAAAAGCTACTTAGCCTCCATTTTAATTATTAAATGTTTCTTTTACTTTTCTTGCCTTATTTCACCAGCTAGGACCTCTGGTAGAAAGTTACATTAAAGCAGAAATCAATGGTATCATTTACTCTTTCATTAACTTGAATGCTTCTCAAGTTGTATGATTTAAAATGTTGTTTATCCTAGGTTTTTCTTAAATGTATTTTCTGAGGATAAGGAAACTCTTTTTTATGCATAGTTTACTAAATAAGATTATCATAAATCATCGTTGAATTTTGTTGGTTACTTTTTCTGTTATCTATTGAGATGCTAATATTCTTTAATCTCTCAATGCAACAATTTATAATATTGAATTTGTTTAGTGTTAAATTATCCTTGTTTTCTTGGGATAAATCAAAATCAACTATAAAATAGATATATGTGATGTGTGTGTGTGATATTATGTGTATGGTATATTTTTCTACAGTTTTATTTCGGTATACTTTAGATAAAATAAAATTCGTCCTTTTTAACTATACAGTTTGATGATTTGGGAAGCTATAAGCTATATTTAGTCATGTGACCACCACCATAATAAAAAAATTTCATAACCCCACCAAATTTTTGTCTTCCTGTAGTTTTACTATGAGGTGTCTTGCTATGGTTTTCTTACAGTTTATCATACGTGGAGTTCATTGAGCTTCTGGGAGCTGTAAGTTAATGTTCTTAACCAAATTTGGCATATTTTCATCCTTTATATCATTCTGCATAATTCTCTCTTCTCATTCTCAACTCCAATAACATGTATGTTAGAATTATTGATATTGCCTCAAAAATCTCTAAAACTTTATTTTTCTTTAATTTTTTTTCTTTTTGTTTTTTGGATTATGCAATTTTTATTAAACTATCTTCAGGTTCACTTATTATTTTCAGTGATAATCAAATACATTTTTTAATTTATCCTGTGAATTTTTTATTTTAGTTATTATGGTTTTCAGCTCTAATATCCATTTGGCTCTTTTCATAGTGTCCATTTTGCTGTTGTGATTCCCTATTGATTCTATTATTTTTACTATATTTTGCTTTAATTATTTGAGCATATTTTAATATACTTCTTTAAATATATTTATAAATCAGCTTTAACATTTTTGTCTGCTAAATCCAATATCTGGGCCCACTCAGAGTAAGTTTCTATAGATTATGTGTTTTTTTCCCCTGAGTGAACGTCACAATTTTCTATTTCTTTGAATGTCTAGTAAGTTTAGTCAGAACTTGAAGTTGCAAATAATAAATTGGAGAGACTACAGATTCTGATTTGTTATTCTGACAATTGGCAATTCACTTCCTAGATTCTAACTGAAGTATCTGTTCCTCCCATGGTATGCAGTCACTGAGGTCTCTGCTCAGATTTTTTCTTCCAGCTTTGATTTTTAGCCTGGTCCCTTAGTGATCTTTCCTATTCCTCAGTGACTTAATGATCAGCCACAGATTTGGGAAGAGATATACTCAGTCTGAGCTTCGTGCTGGTTAAGGAATGCAATCTTTCAATGTCTCAGCAAACTCCCACTCTCATCTGGAGCACTCTTGCCTTTCAAGGATACACCTCTATGTTTGCTTGCTTTTTGTCTGGGCTCCGGGGGAATCTCTCATCTACATGAATATCTTAGCAGACAACTAGAGATTCAGGCAGAATTTTCTCTTAGGTTGTCAATCTCAGTTTCACTAAAATACCTTTATGCCTACAATCTTGACTTATAATTTAGATATGTGTTAAATTCTAAGTTGACAGATATTTTCTCCAGCATTTTGAAGATGATATTCCATTGTTGTCTACATTCTACTGTTACTAATTAGAAATCTGTCATCAGTTTAACTTTTTTTCATTTTCTGAAAATCTGTCTACTCCTTCTGGCTACTTTTATGATCTTCTCTTTGTCTTTGGAGTTCTGTAGATTTAGTATGATATATTCATGTGGATTTCTTTTATTTATCTTGCTTGGAATATGTTGTGCTTCTTGAATTGGTGGGCTCATATATGTGTTTCAGTCATGGAAAATTCTCATTGCCTTTTTAAAATATTGCCTCTTCTTTTTTTAACCTCCTTTTCTGGAATTCCTGTTAAATATATATTAATCTTTCTAAATCTGTTCTCATTTTCAAAACATAATTTTATGTGTGTATCTATTTTACACTATCTATATACACTATCTAATATTTTAGATAATTGAACTATTTTTCTTCTATTTCAGACATGTCTTTTAGTTTGCTAATTGTTTCTTCAACTTCATTTAGTTATTCACATAACTTATGAAGGGATTAATTGAATTCTTTTGTTTTCTGATCATTTGAATCATACAAAATCTCCCTCCAAAGATGATAGGTCCCATGATACAGGATCTCACGATTATGGCTCCACTACACAGCACAGACTTACTCATTTATAGATGCAAATCAACAGATTTGCCAACACCTAAGTTTTTAATTTAACAGACTGATTTTATTTCTTCTAATTTCTTCTTATCTGTTTATTTCTCATGGGTTTTTTTTTTTTTCTGGATCTTCTTTACATCTTTAATACCAATAAATATGTAGTCTCCATCAGATTGCTCAACTAAGGAGCTAATCTTCCTGTTTATGTGTGAGTGGGTGTGTGCACGTGTGTTGGATGACTCTTCTTCATTATGGATTATTTTCTTACATGTTTTATAATTTTGGATTATGAGCTCATCTATACTGAGGTTTTCTTCATGGAAACTCCGTGTGATATGAGTTGAGAAAATTTTCCCCAGAGTTTAATATTTGTTGCATTCTGGTACCAAATTTCATGTTGATTTATTGGCTTAAGAGTTCATAAATAATGCCAAGAGTATAACTGTAAATTCCAACTCTTCATGAAGTTTAGTTTTAGGGTTTTAAATTCTTATAGATAAATTATTATTATTCCAAACACAGCCCAAGCATGTTCAATCAACTTCTTATTCTTTTTTTCTTTTTTGTCTCTTGGTAATAATAGGTAGACTTTTTTCTAGTTATCACTTTCATTGATGATATAGTCTGAACTTTATGTAGATACCTTAGTTCCAACTCCTCACCTAACACAGTCTTAAGTTCCCATCTTCTGTTTCTACACGGTTATTAAAACTGGCCCCTAGATGACTGAGTTGGATAGCCCCTCCAAAGCTAGCCACATCATTTGTTCACACACTTACTGCTTTATTTTAATTCTCAAAAGAATTTCCAGCACTTGAGAATACTAATTTTATTTACTGAAAGCTCAGTTATGCATATAAATATGTGTTGTTGTAGTTTATCCAGCATATACATATGTTTTTAGCAGATAAATTTTTCGGTCATTTGTCTTATTAGAACCAGAATTCCCATTCACTTTTCTACTCACTCCAATTTGTTTTTCAACCATATCATACCATTGAAACTGTTCTTGTTGAGGGTTGCTAATTATATTCATGTTGCTAAATCCAGTGGATGGCTTTTTCCCTTACTAATTTTTTTATTATTACTTAAACTTAACACTTCTTCATTTTAAATGCTCTTGTCTTGGTTCCCATGACAACAAACTCCTCTGGTTTTGACATTTTTATTAGCTGTCCTCTTCTGCCTTTTCCCATCCTCTTTCTCTCCCTGGTTCAATCCTAGGTGCTCTTCTCTTATATTTACCTATTTTTTTCGAGGTGATATCATCCATTCCCATGGCTTCAAATACAGTGTTTATGTCAACGGTGCACAAATATTAACCTCTAGCTTAAACCTCTTCTTTGAACTCCATACCCATATGGATAAAATCCTCTTTTTTCAGGAGTAAACTTAGATGTCTCACAAGCATCTCAAATATGTTCATAATTGAAATCTTGGTCCTCATACTAACCAAATCAATTTTTCTCCTAAACTTTTGCTTTTTAGTAAATTCTCCTTCTCTCCACCTTATCAAAGAGAGATAGAGAATCATCCTTCATTCCTAATTCTCCCTTGCCATCTGCTTACATAAATATATCATCAACTCCTGGCAATTTGTAATTCCATACACCACTTTTTCTCCAGTCCCACAGCCATTTATTCTCTGAATTCCTGTAAT
>NW_012106709.1:1112596-1130823 GCF_000951045.1 Mandrillus leucophaeus
GGGAGGCTGAGGCAGGAGAATGGCATGAACCTGGGAGGCAGAGCTTGCAGTGAGCTGAGATCATGCCACTGCTCTCCAGCCTGGGCAACAGAGCAAGACTCCATCTCAAAAAAAATAAATAAATACAAATAAATTTAAATTATGTTACTCTGCTGGTGAAAACCCTATAGTGACTTTCCAATGCATTTTAGATAGCAAATACATGCCTTTCACAGCACCTACCCTGTGCAACCTGCTCCCTGATGCACCTAGGGGTGCCTTTCATGTCATTCTCTGCCTTGCTTCCTCACTATGCTACAGGACACCAGCCAGTTTGGAGCTCCTTGAATCGCCACGTTATTTTCCAAATATAAACATAGTGTTGCTATATTCAAAATGCTTTTATTCCCCCTCTACTCATGAATCTCTCCTTTTCATTGTTTAAATCTCAAACAAAATATCACTTCTTCCACAGTTGAAATGTGATCTTCAAGGAGAGGTTTCCTCTGTCATCCTACGTAACGTAACATAAAACCGAGGGTTTTCTTTATTATTACCTATTATTGTACCTTGTTCTCTTTCTTTATAGTAATTTCCACACTTTTTAAATTACATGTATTTTTGTTTCTTCATTCCATTTTTGCTTCCCCACTTAATTCTTACTGCCATGAAGATAGGGGCCACACTATTTTGTTCACTCAATAACCGATTGACATTTAATCATCCTTGATAAATATCTGTGGAATAATAAAGACATTAAAGAAGAAAGCATTGTAGTAATGGTATGTTCTCAAAGCCAGAGAACTGAAAAACTCCCTGAGATCATGAGCTCTCAATGTTTGTTTGCAAAAGGACTTGATGAATGAGGGAAAACAGCACTTTTTCCTGAGTGTCCGTAATGTACCAGGTTCTTTTGCACTTTCTATCTCATTTAATCTTCACACAGTTGTTTGAGGTGGATGTTATTTTACTTAATTCACAGAAGTCAGTAATTTGAACAAGAAGCATGAAGATTAAAAGGGGAAGATCCAGACTTGGAACAAACTCTCTTGAGTCTCCTTATTACAAGTAGGGAACTCTTTCCAACAAAGCAATGCTCCCTTCTAAAAAATGGTTAAATTGGAAGAAATGCTTTATGGCATCTAGATATTGGAAACACATGATACCTTTTTTCTGATCTCCTTCATGGGCACCCACAGTTTCTAATAAAATTCATCAGCATAACATGTTAGCCTGTGCCTAGACATGAGATGCAGCACTGAAACATACTTGTGAAAGATGCATTTTCTAATACCTCAATATTTCTTGGCTAACCCTAATTCATAATTAACTTGCTAGTGTTTTCTATGTTCTTAATATTGTTCATCTTATAGATGCTTAGACTGCTGAAATAAAGTAATTTACAAGATTTTGGATAAGGGAGCTCAGAGAATTTTGACACCATGTGAAGCAAAGCCTTTGAGGTAGAGTGAAGAGACATAAAACAATAAAGCATATGATGTCTTGTTCAAATCCAGCCATATCCTGATAGAAAACTAATATAAAGAATGCAAGCTGAGGTTGAGTTTAGAACTAAGTCTGTTTTCAGCAATTGGAAACTTTATATATTTGAACATATTTGACCCTTATTGCTTATTTTTTTTTTGTATGGAAGGAAAAAAAAATTCATTTAAAACTAATGGTTATGATGACCACATATCTGTTCAAACACCTTATAACCAAGTCACTATCTCCCTTAGGTAAATTGATTCTCGGGATTCTGAATTAACAAAATAACCTTTGTGGTCTTTTTTCTCATTAAACAGGTTGGAACTGTTTGAATTCTGAGGTGTTTTGGACCCACTGCCCCTGGGGAGGCTGTGAAGGAGCTAATCCTGCGTTGCCCTCAACACAAACCTCTCACCACTCAGGGAAGTTGCAGGTTTGCACGCACAAGGTCACTATACGTCTTTGTCTGCCTCCAACAGCCTTGGTTTAGGCCTTTTTCCCAGCATAATTATTAAGTGGTGTTCCCTATATTCAAAATTATCCCAGTTTGGACAACAATTTTTATAGAAATCCACCTATACCATCTTAAAAACCATGTTCTGACATAACACCTGGAGAGAAAAACTAAACGTTTTCTGAGAAAGAAGCTGTCAATCAAATCTAGGCCTTCATGGAAGCAGAAAGTCAGCTTGGAGCTGATGATCCTTTTCATCTCATCTACATAGACGAAAGGCCTCTCTCTGCCGAACACATATGGAGTGTAAAGCCACCCATATCCCTGGAGGAAAGGTACAATGGGACTCTTCATAGCTTGTCAAAGACTGCCCCTCACACTCCTTACTAGACAAACTGACTCCTAAGAAAGTAGACAAATTTATATAAAGGTCAAGGGGCCTTCTAGGGGGGAAGAGATTAAAATTCTTTCCTCTTCGTTTTTAGGGGTTCACACTATACTTCTCTGATGGGTTAAAGTGCTTCTAGGTGAAGTTTGCTGGCAGGAAAAAAAAAACCCTAAGGGACTTAAAGATAAATGTTTCATAAAGGGACAAGGAGTATAAATTGGGGATCTAAAATCAAAGTCAAGGCCTAGAAGTTCAGGAGTGAGGAGGAAGCTGTCAAACAGTAGCATGATGCTTGTACCTCAGAAATGGCAGCACATGTAAAATATAGATTAAGGCCTTTAGCCTTATAGGGTGAAAACCTTATTGGGCAGTGGATGAGGACAGAGTAAACAAGACAGCATCAGCTTTCAGCAGCCTGAAATCAGGATATCCAGAACTGGGACCTCTTGGGAGACAGATGAGAAATTCGAGTTCTCTCCTTGCCTAGAGCAGTCATGCATCACCTAACCACAGGGATACATTCTGAGAAAAGTGTTGTTAGGTGATTTCATTATTGTGCAAACATCACAGAGGGTGTTTATACAAACCTAGATGGCATAGCCTACTACACTTGTAGGTTGTTTGGTATAGCCTACTTCTGCTAGGCTATAAACCTGTATAGCATGTTACTGCACTGAATACAGTAGGCAATTGTAACACTATGATAAGCATTTGTCAACTAAACACAGAAAATGTGTAGTCAAAATATGATTTTAATCTTATAAATCATCATTTACACCGTCCATTGTTGACCAAATGTTACTATGTGGTTTGTGACTATACTTGGAAGCACAAGTCATCTTTGGAGACTGAGTAATGCCTGGGGTTCTTAGATAATTCAGGTACTAAACAAAAAAAATCACTAGAGGCAAAAATGTGCTTTCTGATAAAATGAGTAGAGAAAGGAGATTTCATGATTAATTGGGAAAAGTAAATGGGATATGACTACACTGTTCCCCAGAGGAAAGGATACAACTCCAAACCATCATCACTTATATGTGAGACAGTCAGGGCATTTTCAAATGTTTAAAGAATAACCAATTGTTTATGAGGAATGGAAGAAACCTTTCATACATGGTATCTGAAGCAGAAAGGCCATTGCTCTAACCAGCCTCCTTCACAGTCAAATCTCCCCCATTGAAGTCCTATGGACTTCAATTTCTGACATAGAGGCAGCCATATGGAGAGAGAAAACCAGTTATAGAGACATTTTCAACTCTGACAAGAAATCTGCTTCATGGAAGAAGATAAGCAGGGAAGGCCTAATTAGTAAGTGTAACACTGGCTCCTTAATTAAAATCTCCCTTTAAATTCAATCTATTCCATGGAATGACATTTAATAATATTGAGTTATAGTTATGAATGACTTTGTCCAAATGTTTTCATCTTTGATTAAGATAACCATTGCCCATAGAGAAACAATCTTCCCCAGTTAAGTCATCTATGAATGGAGCCTTAGCAAACTGTTTTATTTGGGAGCGCCTGTGAGTATTGCCTACCAGAGGATATCTTGAGTGCACACTTTTCAAAAAGCTACTAAGTAAGACCAGATGTTCAGCACTATTGCCAGTCACACCCACTTCAAGAAAAGGAACATATATTCACAGGTATACCTGCATATATAGAATAAAAGATATCCCTCATTTTATTTATTTTTGACCTTGTATTTTTTTTGTAAGTACATAGTAGTTATATATATTTACAGGGCACATGAGATGCTTTGATACAAGCATGCAAGGTGAAATAAGAATGGGGTATCCATCTCCACAGGCATTTATCCTTTGAGTTACAAACAATCCAATTATATTCTCTAAGTTATTTTAAAATGCACAATTATTGTTGACTATAGTCACCCTACTATGCTATCAAACAGTAGGTCTTATCCATTCTTTCTAATTTTTTGTATCCATTAACAATCCTTACCTCCCCCACAACTCCCCACTACCCTTCTCATCCTCTGGCAACCATCCTTCTAATCTCTATGTCCATGAGTTCAATTGTTTTGATTTTTAGATCTCAGAAATAAATGAGAACATACTATGTTTGTTTTTCTGTGCCTGGCTCATTTCACTTAACATAATGATATCCAGTTCCATCCGTGTTGTTGAGAATGACTGGCTCTCATTCATTTTTATGGCTCAATTGTACTCCATTGTGTATATGTACCACATTTTATTTATCCATTCATCTGTTGATGGACACTTAGATTGCTTCCAAGTCTTAGCTATTATAAACAGCGCTGCAACAAGCATAGGCATGCAGACATCTCTTCGTCATGCTGATTTCCTTTCTTTTGGATATATACCCAGCAGTGGGATTGCTGGATCATATGGTAGCTCAATTTTTAGTTTTTTGTGGAACCTCCAAACTGTTCTCCATAGTAGTTGTACTAACTTACATTCCCACCAACAGTGTATGAGCGTTCGACATCCTCACCAGCATTTGTTATTACTTGTCTTTTGGATAAAAGTCACTTTAACTTGGGTGAGATGGTACCTCATTGTAGTTTTGATTTGCATTTCTCTGATGATCAGTGATGTTGAGAATCTTTTCATATGCCTGTTTGCCATGTGTATGTCTTCTTTTGAGAAATGTCTGTTCAAATATTTCACCCATTTTTGATTAGATTATTAGGTTTTTTTCCCTATACAGTTGTTTGAACTCTATATTCCTCCTTTTAGAGAACTACAAGAGAATGAGAAATAATAAGACCTTATTGTACCCTGACATTTAATAAGATAAGTAACAATAACATACAATAACACTGCCACTTCCCTGTGACATCGTCTGAAACCATGAGGACCACATTGCCCTTGCATTTGCTGAAGACATTTGGTTGATGGTGGGCAAAATATAAAAGGGGGAAAGAAGTGGTAACAAAGCTTTTTATCAATAATCAGTTGCCTTTGACAAATAATATTAATGCCCAGATCTTTGTAGCTATACCTCTATTCCACTTCACTTCCACTGTTACTTATGGTGGGCCACCTGCCAGAGGAACTGCAGAACCTCTGGGACAACAGGGACAACTGCTATGTCTTATTTGCAGCATAGGATCCAATGGTATTCTGTCAGAAACATCAGAATGTTGTCCGATTATGACACATTCAAGTCTCGTCAGGCTTTGTTCATTTGGGCTAAAATCTGGCATCAAGGATGATTTCCTTTTGATGGGATTATAGTTAGTTGTGAATGTGTCTTGTTAATGAGATGTTTAGGATCAGGAACCATGTTTGATTAATTATTATATTCCAAAATAAACATCTGTGGAACCAAAACTGGACTATTGCAATGATCTTCTAAGTAGTCTTCAGTTATTAATGACAGAAAAACTAACCTAGAAATTTTAGGTTCATAAAATTGGTAAGTCCAATAGTAGGATTGGCTTCAGGCATGGCTGAATACAGGAGCTCAAAGGTTGTCATCAGAACTTGATCTCTTGGTTTAGTTCACTTTTCCTCTGTGTGTTGGGCATGATTCTCACCAAGTTCTATCTTTTTGACCACAAAATGACTATACTTTTAGTGTCCTGCCCTCCCACATTCACATACAGCCTGTTTTCTAGTGTCCCATGAAAATCCCTGAGACTTACTCTAACTGTATAAGTAGAGGACTAATTTTCATCTCTGAATTACTCACTGTAGCCAGAGGGAGCATGTTCACCATTGGAGCCATGGCAATGCCCTATCCAGAGGTGTTCGATTATCTGTCAGCAATTTAGCAACATTTTCCTTCTTTTATGCTCTCTCCTTATGGAACGTTTGGAAGCCTGGGAGCTACATTGCCTTCAAGGTTCCAGGTTAGATTCTGCCAATGAGAAAACTAACCTGCGATTTGAAAGTCAGAGGAAATACTGAAGCTATTGTTGCTCCTGGGGCAGTAGAAGGCAGGTGGATAAACTTTGGCAGAGGGCAGATGTAAGATTTTGATGGCAGCTTACAGGCATCCTCCTGCCAATCATTAAATGTGGGGGCTGCAAGCAGCCAAGATCATTGCCAGATGTTCTGTGACTGCAGCACTTCTTGATTTCCTAACTACTAGAGACAGTTTTCTTGACACCCACTGACCCTAGCCCTCCAATGGTTTCATAAACCTCCAATGCCTATCTTTTATTTGTTATTATTTTTTTCAGTAGTTTCTGGGGAATGGGTGGTGTTTCATTACATGGAAAAATTCTTTAGGGGTGATTTCTAAGGTTTTGGTGTACCCGTCACCCAAGCAGTGTATGCTGTACCCCATATTATGTAGTCTTTTATCACTCAACACCATTCCCACCTTTCCCCCCAAGTTCCCAAAGTGCATTGTATCATTCTTATGCCTTTGCATCCTCATAGCTTAGCTCCCATTTATAAGCGAGAACATGTGATGTTTGGTTTTCCATTCCTGAGTTACTTCACTTAGAATAATGGTCTCCAACTCCATCTAGGTTGCTTCAAATGCTATGTTTTCATTCCTTTTTATGGCTGAGTGGTATTCCTTGGTGTGCATGTATGTACGTATATACACATATTTTTGCAGTTGCAAACTGTGCTGCTGTAAACATGTGTGTGCAAATGTCTTTTTCATATAATGACTTTTTTCTTCTGGGTAGACACCTAGTAGTGGGATTGCTGGATCAAATGATAGATCTACTATTATTTCTTTGCGGAATCTCTGTACACTATTTCATAGTGGTTGTACTAGTTTACATTCCCATCAGCACTGTGAAAGTATTCCCTCTCACCACATTCATGCCAAAATGTAGTTGGTTAGATCACCAGATGTCTCTCACTGTCATAATTTTCTCACTGTTATGACTTTTGCAAATGTGATTTCACCTGCATTTCCAAGACATCTGTTTTCTTACACTTTGTCTCTTCTTCCATTTGATAATGCTTTCTTTAAATAAAAAATTTTCTGGAAAATTTATGGAAAAGCAATTTGTTACTGTTTAACAGACAGCATATCTGAACTAAACATGGCCAGGTCAATTTACTGTTTTGATGCTTAACCAAAAACTTATATTCAATATAATCATGTCAGGTGCTTGGCAGAGTCTTATTTGGATTTAAAAATCCAAAATAAGTGTTAAGGATGGGTTAGCACTACATGATTAAGGCTTTCACTATCACTATTGTGTTGTTATTAGTGAAGGCATACCTCAGAGACATTGCAAGTTCTGTTCTAAACCACTGTAGTAAAGTGAATCACACAAAATTTTTGGTTTCCCAGTGTATATAGAAGCTTTACTTACACTATACTGTAGTCTATTAAGTGTGCAACAGCATTATGTTTAAATAATTATACATACCTTAGTTAGAAAACACTTGGGCTAAAAAACGCTAATGATCATCTGAGCCTTCAGTGAGTCATAATTTTTTGCCTTGCTTGCTTCAATGTGTTAGGCTTTTAGAGAAGGCAACACCAGTAAGACCAGGGTGGCTGAAGGTTGAGTTACCCATGGCACTGTCTTAAGACAACAATGAAATTTGCCTCATAGATTGACTTGTTCTTTCATGAAAGATTGTGTGTAGCATGTGATGGCAGTTTGATAGCATTTTACTAACAGAACTTCTTTCAAAATTGAGTTAATCCTCTCACAGCCTGCCACTTCTTTGATGTAATACTCTAAATCCTTTGTTGTTGTTTCAGCAACATTTACGGCATCTTCACCAGGAGTATATTTCATCTCAAGAAACCACTTTCTTTGCTCATCCATAAGAAGCAATTCTTCATCCATTCAAGTTTTTGAGATTGCAGCAAATCAGTCACATCTTCAGGCTCCACTTCTATTTCTGCTTCTCTTGCTATTTCCATCACATCTGCAATTACTTCCTTTACTGAAGTCTCAAACTCCTCAAAGTCATTCAAAAGTGTTGGAATCAACTTCTTCCAAACTCCTGTTAATGTTGATATTTTGACCTCCTCTAAGTCACATATGTTCTTAATGCCATCTAGAATGTTGAATCCTTTCCATAAGGTTTTCAATGTACTTTGTCCAGATGCATCTGAGGCATTATTATATATAGCACCTATAGGTTTATGAAACATATTTCTTAAATAATAAGACTTGAAAGTGGAAATTGCTCCTTGATCCATGGGCTGCAGAATGGTTATTGTTTCAGCTGGCATGAAAATAGCACTTACCTCCTTCTACACCTCCATCAGAATTCTTGGGTGGCCAGGTCCATTGTCCATGAACAGTATTCTTTTGAAAGAAATCTTTTTTTCTGAGCAGTAGATCTCAGTAGTAGAACTAAAATATTCAGTAAACCATACTGTAAACAAATGTGCTGTCATCCAGGCTTTGTTGTTCTATTTATAGTGAAAGGCATAGTAGATTTAATACATAATTCTTAAGGGCCCTAGGACTTTCAGAATGGTAAATGAGCATTGGCTTCAACTGAAAGTCACCAGCTACATTAGCCTCTAACCAGAGAGTCAGCCTGTCATTTGAAGCTTTGAAGCCAGGCATTGACTTCTCCTCTCTAGCTATGAAAAGCCTAGATGGCATCTTCTCCCAATAGAGGGCAGTTTTATCTACATAGAAAATCTGTTGTTTATTGTAGCCACCTTCGTCAATTATCTTAGCTAGATCTTCTGGATAACTTTCCGAAGCTTCTTCATCAGCACTTCCTGCTTCACCTCGCACTTTTATGTTATGGAGATGGTTTATTTCCTTAAGCCTCACGAACCAACCTCTGCTAGCTTCCAACTTTTCTTCTGCAGTTTCCTCATCTCTCTCAGCCTTCATAGAATTGAAGAGTTAGGGCCTTGCCCTGGATTAATTTTTGGCTTAAGGGAATGTGGCTGATTGGATCTCCTATTCAAGCCACCAAAGTCTTCGCCATATCAGCACTAAGGCTGTTTTGCTTTCTTAATCTTCATGTGTTTAGCGAAGTAACATTAATTTCCTTCAAGAACTTTTTCTTTGCATTCACAATTTGGCTAACTGTTTGGCACAAGAGGCCTAGCTTTCAGCCTGTCTTGGTTTTCAACATGCCATCCTCTATAAGCTTAATTATTTCTAACTTTTGATTTAAACTGAGAGACATGCAACTTTTCCTTTCATTTGAACACTTAGAGGTATTATCATAGGGTCATTAATTGGCCTAATTTCAATTATGTTGTCTCAGGGAATAACAAGCCCCAAACACAGGAAGACAGACAGGTAATGGCTGGTCAGTGGAGCAGTCAGAACACATGCAATATTTATCAATTAAGTTTGCTTTTTTTTTTTTTTTTGATGATGTCTCACTCTGTCACTCAGACTGAAGTGCAGTGGTGCAATCACAGCTCACTGCAGCCTCAACCCCCCAGGCTCCAGCAATCCTCCCACCTCAGCCTCCTGAGTAACTGAAACTATAGGCGTGCACCATCAGACTCGGCTAATTTTTGTATTTCTAATTTTTTTTGTAGAGACAGGGCTTCACTGTGTTACCCAGGCTGGTCTCAAACTCCTAGACTCAAGCTATCTGCCCACCTCAACCTCCCAAAATGCTGGAATTACGGGTGTGAGCCACCACACCCAACCTGCTATCTTATATTGGCACAATTCATGATGTCACAAACCAGTTACAATAGTAACATCAGAGATCACTGATCACAGATCACCATAACAGGTGTAATAATAATAATAATAATAATAATAATAAACATTTGAAATATTGTGACAATTACCAAAATGTGACCCAGAAACATAAAGTGAGCACACGCTATTGAAAAAAAAAAGGTACTGGTAGCCTTGCTCAAAGCAGGGTTGCCACAAACCTCAGGTTGTAAAAACTCAGTGAAGCTCAACAAAGCAAAGCACAATAGAATGAGTATACCTGTACTGCTGTTTTTATCACTACCTCACGGCTTTAAAAAGAATAACCTTGTTAGGTAAAGCTAATTTATACTGTGTTATTCCTAGACAGTTATGTGACTACCAAAGTCCATTTGACACCTATGCTTGGACACATGACTTCTCCATGAAAATTACATTTCCTAGCCAGCTCATTGATAGATTAGAATGTGAGTGGCAGTAATGCGTTCAACATCCATATCACTATATTAAAAAGGGATCCTTTGTCCTGGATTTATTTTCTTGGTCCTCCCTGTAAGCTGGAACACAGAAGTGCCTGCAATCCAGGGATTGTGGCACTGCTATTTGCCAACCAGGACAGCTCACTTTAGGCATTTATATAATTTTTACAAGAAAGGGAGGAAAGCCCTGCCTCTTTTTAATCTACTTTAATTTAGATTCTTTTTTGTTACAAGAGATTAGGCATCATGTTAACTAATAATACACACTGACTTCAAAAAATAAAGCAATGAATTGTGTTCCCGTAAACTAAAATCCAGTATAATCTCATATTTACAAAAGTTGATCCTCACTGTTCATTTTCCATATGTGATTTTACCTATTTGCTAAAATTTATTTGTAACCCCAAAATCAATACTCATGGCTCCTTCATAGTCATTCCCGGATACGTACAGAGGCAGAGGAACAATCTGAGGTGCCAGACACGCATGTTCCTAGCTGAGGTCAAACAAGACAACGCTGTGCCTTCCTGTTTCAGCTCTCATGCTGTAAGCAAGTGCTCTTTTCATGCTGTATTTAGTGCCACACTTCACATTTTTGTGCTTTTTTTTAAATTGGTAAGTCACTTGATTGTAGAACATTCTATAGTTTTTTTTTTGTTTTTCTGTTTTGTTTTGTTTTTACTTCTGAAGTACAGTTATTTAGCAGGTGGATTTTTCTCAAATGACTTTCTGTCAGGATGTCTAAGGTTACAAATGCCATTGAGAGAAATAAAAATTCATTCCTGAAGATCAAACTGCAGTCTCCCAACAGCATTACCTCTTATGAATGGGTGGCTGGGAAAGTCTTAGAAGGTAAGTTCTTGGAGGACAAGAACCTACAAGACAAGTATCAATCACACACAATTAACAGAGTGTGAGGATTTTTAAAAAATATTAGCTTATACTGTGACTTCAGCTTGCTGCAACAATGTCAGCACAATGCCAAAAACATCCAGATGGAAGTGGAGAACTCAGCCGCTACCACATGCTTCATCTGCACCGATGTCTTATGGAGACAGCCAGCACGGATCTCTGGGGCCTGGAAGAGTTACCAGGCAAGAAGCCAGAGGGGAAAAATATCGCCAATATATGTTTAAATTAAATTAATTAACATTTATATAACTCTCTACACAGTATAAGTAACTTCTATCAAATATAGTGTCTCATTTAATCAGAACTACCACCCTATAAATTAGGTATTATTATTTGCCCAATTTTACAGGTAAAATTTAAGGCTCCAAAAAATTTAGATCACACAACTCATAAAGAATGGAGCCAAGACTTGAACCCTGGTCTTCTTATGTAATCAACAACAATGATTGAGAGCTTACCTGTGCCAAGAACTTCTGACTCCAGTGAAACCATACCCTTCTACTGTAATTGATGTCCTCTATGTAGATGTGATGTGTTATCATACAGAGGAAAGGCAAACATAAATGGTTCACATTTCAGTATATATACTGATTTTCATATATATATATATATAAAAATATATATGTTCACTTTTCTATCTCCCTATGAAGAACATGAAAAAGAAAAAAAAAGCAAAAAAAAAAAAATACCCAATAAAAATACCTGATACACGTGGAGGGGTAAACTGGATCTATTTAATATTCCTGGATTTTGTTCTGTATGGCCTTAATACTGCAAACATGAGCCCAGACAGGTTTTGCACACCTTCTTGGACTATCCGCACCTAATAAGGCATATGCTTCAGTGAAGACAGACAATAATAATACAATATGTTTCTAAGATTCACAGGTTGACAACATGGGGCAAGTTGCCAATTTTGCATTCCTGAAAATTATTCTAACTAATGGGCCTACTTTGATGGTATTATGCTCCAGAATGACAGTTCTGGGTTTATTCTTGCTTCTAGAACCATCCAGATCAACATAATTCTGTCTGCACGTTTTTCATCAGTACATTTTTATTCACCTTGGGGTTCTTCACTTTGGCCATAAGTAACCACTAAAGTATCTTGGTTTAAGGGGCATAAAGACATGCCTAGAAGCACAACACTGACCTGGGGATTGTCAGTTTCTACAGACCGAAAAGAGAGGAACCAAAGTCACCTTCAGAAAACAAAGAAAAGTGGTATCAAATGAAAGACATCACAGCCACGTACAGCAAGTTTCTGAAGTTTCATGGTAACCAGGAGACAAAAATCAGTGGATGTATAAAGGACAGAGTCACTTACTCACGTGCTGGGGGAAATAGAACTTCCCGAAGCCTCATGCTTCAAAACCAAATGTCATATCCGGGGCAGGTTGATTTTTCTAGAATGTTAGTCACCTCTCCCCAACCACTTATACTTTCACTTGCTATAAAATAATTTTTTATATCAACAGATATTCACATATGCCTACACTCAACCCCTGCCTGAACTTCCAAATTCCACCTACTCAACAAGTTTAGAAAAAACAACATTGTCAGTTGTTTCCAGTCAGTCAGATATGGGTGCCTAAACTGCGCGCTATATAACCCGATAAGAACATATAATTAATGCCACACTTACAGAGGCATTATATTTTTGAGTACCCAATGTAACTTGAATTATACATATTAGAATTTCTAATCATGCATAATTTCATGTCATGAAATAGACACCCTGTAACCTCAGAATAACATTTATCTACCAAAGATTTCCATGGTAAAAACTATCACCATCTATACATATTTTAGAGACACAATATCTTAAATCAGGAGTCACCAGTATATTACTAATGGGCCGAATACAACCCACAGCCTGTTTTTTATATGGCCAACGAGTTAAGAATAACTTTTATAATTTTAAGTAATTGTTTTTTAAACAAAGAAACAAACAAAAACAAAGAAGACTATGCATGAGAGAGCATATGTGGTCTGCAAAGACTAAAATACATACTATCTGGCCCTTTAGATAAAAAGTTTGAAGACCTGTTTTAAACGATGAGTTGCAAATATTTTTTTTCATTTGTGGTATGTAATGACAGTGTAACATTATGATATCACACACCTGAGTTCAGTGATAGAGGCTTCTATTGCTTGCCATTGACAGTAGCTGCCTGAAGCACCATGGAGAGACCTGAGGCCACACTCAAGTGTGCAAGAAAGCATGCTAGTATCAAATAGTCGGGATCCATGGATGTGGGAGAGTGAAATGGGGTTACAAGCCCTATGCATTGCCCTCCTTGCCTTAGCTCCTACGGGGAGATTTTTTTAAGTGTAGCTATAATTACATATGCAATTAAATATGCAAGCATAAGAAACAAACATGTTAACAATGCAAGACTACATGAAAAAAAAAAAAAAGTCAGACCTAGCCTGGAATATATCATGCCACATGTTCACTGGGTGACTAAAATTAGCTTGTAGAGTTGTATAAATAAAATACTTATACACTCAGAAAATTCAGGTTTTTCAATTGAACAATTTCCCCAAGTGTGAGGGTTGAGCTTAGGTGCTCTGGAACCCCAGAAACCTTGCACTTGAGTGCTCCAATCAAGCATGTAGATCATTTTAGCAAATATTCATAAATAATAAAGGCATGTTATCATACCCAGGGATGGCCTAGCTGGCAGCTTCCTTATAGCAGATTACACATTTCATGTGCCAATTCTCTTCCCCTACCCATGAAGGAAGAGAAACAAATCTCCAAAAAGGAAGGTTCCTTCTTGGGTCTGCAGTTACCAGGATGAGACCAGTAACTCCATTCCTTCTAACTCTGACAAGGACATAAACCAGACACACAAAGTCTCGTTGTACTCCAGTCTCAAAAGCACAGCACGGTATATTTCTGTGGCATTGCTTCAAAATGTATTACCTCATCAATTCATTTCTGAAAAAGTCAAAATAGTGGAGGCAGTCTATTTTGCCAACATTTTGAATCAAAGCTGTTTTGAGTTCTTCACGCACCAGAAAGCAGCGTTACTTAATGAGCTGCATCCTCTCCCAGTATTGGTGCAGCTTTTGGGTTCAGAACTGAACACAATATATTCATTCACTTGTTCACTTATTCAATAAATACTAATCAAGGGTGGACTGGCTGTCAGATGCTTTAGTTAGATACTCTTGGGGCACAGGAGGGATCAAAACACAGTCCCTGGCTGGGCTTAGTGGCTCATGCTTTAATTCCAGCATTTGGGGAGGCTAAGGAGGGAGGATCATTTTAGCCCAGGAGCTCAAGACCAACCTGGGCAACACAGTGAGACCCTGTCTCTAAAAACAATGTAAAATTAGCAGTTTGACGCTGCAGTGAGCCCTAATTGCACCACTGCACTCCAGCCTGGGCAACAGATCAAGAATCTGTCTCTAGAGAAATAAAAAATGGAAAAAGTAACAAATAAACAAAACAGAGTCCCTGGACTCAAAATCTAGGAGAGCAGATATAGATGCAAACAAACTAGGGGCCGGGTGCTAGGTGCAGTGACAGGAAAAGCTAGAGGCGTGGCAAGAGTAACTGGAAGGGGCACTTTGCCAAAACGTACGGGGACAGAATCAGGACAGGCTTTCTGGACAGGTCAAAGCCCATGATGACCAAAAATACGAGAAGCTGGACACTAACTATGGCTTGACTTGCACCTGCACCTGTGTACTCAGGACAAAAAGAAGGATAGGTCACTCTGGATCTCCAGAGGTCAGCAGAGACCTCAAGGGGGGCCCACTGCACACAAGGTGGGTCCAGGTAGGACCGCAGGCAGCTGTGGGACCACAGCTGTGGGACTGCAAGGACTGAGCCACACCCCATGGCTCACTTGTGTATTCTTTACTCGAGACCTATTTTTTTTTAAGTCCAAGACATAAAAATTATAGCATAACAAAAAGACTTATAACAATACTATCCCAGGTTCTGGGGAGGAGGGGTCTCTTTTTCAGTGGATTCCACGGGTTCCCTCCTAGCAGGCAGAGTGAGGGAGTCTTCCTGCTTCTCTCCACAAAACAGCAGCAGCAATGACAACCTAATGATGAGTCCAGCCCTCAGAGTTGGGCTCTCATAGTGCCAAGTGACAGGGACAAGGAAACCATGGGAAACAGCTAGGGATCCTGATTGAAATCTCCCCATTTCAGCTTCGATCCCTAAATAATTGATTTTCCAACCTTGTCATTTTACCCGTCCTAGTCATTGGCCACAAGAGAAAGAATGAGGCTCGCAGGAGGTGAGTAGGTTCCCGATGCACCCCTGCACCCCAGAATATCCATTAGACCTTCTTAACCTGCAAAGCTGGCTCGTTGCTGTTGTCAGGTCAGGAGGGGCAAAGCAGGACACAGGAAGCAGAACCTGCAGGCTACAGTGAAGATGAAAAAGGAGGACGGGGGAGGAGAGGAGGAGAGGAGGTCACCTACAGTGTCCTGTTTGAGAGGCTGAAGCCCACGGCTGAGTGTTATTTTAGAATTTGGTATGTAATGCCAGCGCAGCATTGCCTGCTTGCCGTCACCCCCTACCAGGGGGGAATTAGGCTAATTATGTCTCCAGGCAGGTATTCCCCTAGTTAAGGGAACACAGAAATAAGTAGGAAAGTTGGTGTAGACGGGAAACTGTGAGCCAAAACAGGACAGCACCTCGAAGGCCTGTGCTCCCCAGAGCCTTTGTGTCCACATTTCAGAATGAACCATGAGAAGCAGGACAGAGAGGACTCTAAATGGGGTCAGTGAGGAGGCTCACACGGTACAGGTGTCAGAGCTGGGAAGAACCTTGGTCAGCTCATCTAGTCCTAATCTCCTTTATTTACACATGAGGAAATTGAGGACTCAAGACACGACAAGGCTCGCCTTACATCTCCCAGTGGGAGAAGAATGATATATACCCTATTGCCAAACTCTCTGCTCAAAGCTCTTTTTACAACACCATCGTGCTCAAAATGCTCGCCACCCTGAATTTGATTGCTAGGGCTGCCATAATGAAGTGCCTCATACTGGGTGGCTTAAACAACAGGAATTTATTTCCTCACAGTTCTGGAGGCTGGAAGTCCATGATGGAGGTGCCAGCAGGGTTGGTTTCTCCTGAGGCCTCTCTCCTTGGCTTGCAGACAGCCACCTTCCCCCTGTCTTTACACACTCTTTCCTCTGTGCGTGCCTAGGACTACATTTCCCATTGTTTTTAAAGTCACCCATCATATTGGATTAGGGTCTGCCTACTAAATTCATTTTAACTGAATCACCTCTTTTAAGGCCCTATCTCCAAACCTGGGCCCATTCTGAGGTACTGGGGGTTAGGACTTCACCATATGAAAGAGGGGGAAATTCAGCCCCTATCACCCCTACAGCCTTTCCTCAGTCCCTTCCCCATAACTTACTTTAATGGTACCACACAACCCTGTCACTCTGATGAAAGCCAATTGGACAGGGACCACTGAGAACCCAGAGTTTGATCTCCTGCAAGCCCAGATGCCCACAAAGCTGTTGGTTGTGATGTCCTTACCCAGTACGGGCAATAAGCTGGACCAATCCAGGCTCTTTCTTGGGAAGTTTGAATCGAGACATGCAGAGAACTCTAAGTAGGATCTCAATGAAGTAGAAGCAAAAGGAGAGCCAAGTCCACAGAACAGCAAGCACAGGAGCCGACCCACAGCCCTGCTGCTACTGAAGACAGAGAAAGCTTGGACACCAGACCTGCCTGGACTCCAGATGAGAGTCCAGCGACCAAACTGCTCAGCCTTGGTAAGGCCTGCATACAGCAGGGCCTGGCTTCTGAGGCTGCCAGTGTAGGATCTTCCTTATCTCCAGTAGCATCCTGATGTTAAAAACCCAACTGACAAATCAATGAAACCAGTACTTGGAGGAACCATGGTAAAACAAAAGATTCTGACTCTAGGTCACCCTTTAATTTTCTCTGTCTGGGAAACACATGTTTCCTGGGACAAAGAAAAAACTCAAGCATAGGCTTTCTCTTTTCTCTAAGACTGAAAGTTCCAAGGGGTTGACACAGAGCTGAAATCACCCTGCTTCTCCCTAAAACAAGGATAAATAAGAAGCAAGAGACCAGAGAAGCGAAGTCTAAAATGCCCACACCATCGTGGGCTGCTTTCTTTCTAGTTGAATCCTGAGTTGTATACAAAATAAGCCTGAGTTTAAATGCACTGGAAAGAAGGAAGAATGGTGATTCCTTCAGCAAACGTTCTGTGAATGCCCTCCCTGCCTGTACTCCTCACTTACCTTTTGAGAACATTTCACAACAGAGGAGTTTCAAGAGTCCCACGTCATTTATATATTAAGGTATCAACCAATTGGATGCTGCTCACCTGCCAGGCACAGGGCAGATCTTCCTTACTCAGTTCACTGATTCGAATGCTGATCTCTTCCAGAAACACCCTCACAGGCACACCCAGAAATGGTGTAGCAGTTATCTGGGCATCTCTTAGCCCAGTCAATTAAACACATAAAAATAGCCATCACACCCTTTATATGACAATTAATCACCTATATATATCCTTTACCTAAATTGTACATTTAGCTTTTTAAGCAGTTAAAGCTCATCATTTGCCATTTCATTCAAAGGAGTACTCTTTTTAAAAATTTCTTTATAATTTCCCCATTTAGATTAAACCCTCTGTTTCTTTGCCAATTTCAGTCATTCTACTCTAGACTTACATCAATTTGTTTTTCTCTTTCTAATAGACATGACCCCCAAATGCACAACAAGGTTTCAGACTCATTCGGTGCAAGGCCCTGCAGTAGAAATCAGGTCCCTGGTTTTTGTTCTATGACCCCCAACACCGAGTGCAGTGCCCCTCACATGGGAGGCAGGCACAAATGTCTTCTGACTCATTTCTTTATTCAAGCTATTTGTGGCAGAAGGGCCGTTTCTCCCCCAGAGCAATGAGACTCTTCGCCTATCTCACGTGGAAACACTAA
>NW_012106709.1:1130873-1144410 GCF_000951045.1 Mandrillus leucophaeus
AGAGACGGGGTTTCACCGTGTTAGCCAGGATGGTCTCGATCTCCTGACCTTGTGATCCGCCCGTCTCGGCCTCCCAAAGTGCTGGGATTACAGACTTGAGCCACCGCGCCCGGCCCTGACTCATTTCTTTATTCAAGCTCTTTGTGGCAGAAGGGCCGTTTCTCCCCCAGAGCAATGAGACTCTTCGCCTATCTCACGTGGAAACACTAAGATTCTGGACTTCTCTTACCTTTTAAACAATGGTTAGTTACATTACTGCCCCTTGCAATAGTGTCTCTTGTTGACCTGAAGCCACATGGAGTCTATCAATTCACATCTCATCCCTGAGTCTTTTCATCAGCTCTGGACAAAAAACCAAATATGTAACACAAATTCCTCTCTAACCCAAAACTCAGCTGCCAATGAAGGAAATGGAAGTTCATCAGAAAAACATTTTAACCTTGGCTCTTCTTCCTCTAGCAACTTAGATAACCCTAGATCAAGCCTTCCTTTTTAGAATTAACAATTTCTTGCCAAGAAATGCCCCAAGAAGCTTCAGAGGCAAAACCGGACAATAGCTGATGAGGCTGCTGCAGGGTTAACTGAGCAAATACATACTGCATCTCCTATGGGAGAGGGTTAGGGGAACAGGGAGAAGCCTGTGTGGATGAAAAAAGAAAAAAGGTGACTTTTTCTAATCACGTCTAAGTATGCCTTTTTTGTAAAACAGTTGAGCTGTTAACTTCTATGCTAAGGCACGTATGCACTTTGGAAAGGTAATTTGAGAGCGAGTTGAGCCATGACAAATAGGGACAGCTGGCCTAATTGAATCATTTGATCTAAGACAGCTCAACTTGGTTATCCTCACTGCAGCCCACACTGATATTAGGGAGTGAATCATTAGCCATGAAATCATGTCGACTTTCCCGACTGCAGCGTTCTTGACATGACAGCAATCGCAACCTGCCTTTCATTAGAGCCCCAATAAGTGCTTTAGTCTGTCAGGAAAACAACAGAGCAGCTTGGGAAACTTTTAGGCTCAGCCTCAGAAAGTCATTTGCCATGGAGAGCATTTCCCCATGCCACGGAGAGCATTTCAAAGCAAGGCAGGGGATGAGTTGGCTGCAGGAGCAAGCAATCTCACCCAGGCAAAGTGCATGCAAGCTTCTTCAATGCCCGCACCTGCTGTTCCAATGTAACAGCAGCCTGATTTTTGTAAGCAACAATTTGTAATCCCTTGGGAAAGCGGGAAAGTGGGGTAATGATAAAATACTTTAACACTTGACCCACAGACATCCCTAATAAGAATCTTCGTGTATGTCAGACTTTCCTGTCATCTTTAATTTACTTTTCGCAAAAGGAAGGGGCAAATTCCTCTTTTCACTGGGTTTGTCAAAGGCAGTGAGGCATTTAAGAGAGCTCAAGAGGAGAGGCTCATCCACTGAAATGCAGAATAAGCCCTTGGGTGCACACAGCACTGAAAGTTTAGGGAAACGTGCTGTATCCTTAATATACTCTCCTACAAGTAGAGGTCTTCTTTAGGTCCCCCTCTCAAAACTGCACCTGAGAGACATTAGCCTCAATACCTTTGCAAGCAAAGCATGAGTCAAAGATTGTGAGGACCAAGAGAAGTGAGGCAGGGAAGCAGAGAAAGCCAATGCAGGGTACATCAACCTCTGCCTTGAGCAATTCTCCTGGATCTTGCTGGAGCCTTCGAAGAGCCCATGAAAGGCAGATGGAACTGTTGGCTGAAGAAGAAAGGAGGAAGCACTTATTCGCTTGCGCCTACTCTCCATTGGTTAAACATGGCCCCACAGAGGCTGACTCCTTGCGCTTCTAGGTTACATGTGTGAGTGATGAGTCACTTCCCTCGGCCTCCGCAACACCCAGGATCCTGTAGTCCCAAGCTAGGCACTGTCCCGTTGTTGTGCCCAAGGCTGGCCAAAGCCTCCCTAGAACTGGCCTGATGGTAAAAGAGGTGGACCAATAAGATTTTGAAGAAATTATAATGATAAGAGTTATTAAAAACAGGAAAAGTGTAGTTTGGATGGAGTTGGTGGCAGGTAAAATGTAGACAAATTAGTACATTAAAATATTTGAAAAAAGTCATAATAATGACATTTGCAGATAACGTTTGTGCTGAAAATACCAACAAATTTAGGGTGGAATATAGCCAAGACTGAGAAACAAGAATTGATAAGGCTCACATTCACAGCCGTCTAAACAGTAGGTGAATCTGAAAGCAATGACAGAAACTCCTTAAAACGAATGTTGAGTTGGTAAGTATGCCAGTGCTGTGTGTGTGGGTGTGTGTGGGCGTGTGCACGCATGTATGTGTGGGTACAACAGTCTGAACTGTAAAATTTCGGAGCTGGAAAACAGCATCGAAGTCATCTTCTCCAAATTCTCTGTCATTACATATAGGAAAATCAAGCAACTTCAAATTCTACTGCTTGGTGGTGGCAGAGTTGATTCCTAAAACTAGACCACGCTGTGCTTTCAAGCCAACTTGACCCACACAACCAGTTTCACTGTTTCACGAGAGCAGTGGCAAACAGAGTGATGTGATGTTGAGAGCTGGTCATTTTGTAACACCCCATGCCTCCACACAACAAAAATATTTCATAGTAATCATGACAGGAAACAAGGATAACAGCCAGAAAAGAATTGCTGACAATGAAAAACTTTTAATGTACTCCATATGTAACTGTGCCAATAAAAATCAAAACTTAAAAATTTAAATAAATATTACAGTACACAAAGGAAAAATGCAGAACTATGTATTCAATTGTTTTTTAATAGAACTAATCACTTGAATTTGATCCACTGGTCACAGTTTGATGTAATAATATTTTATGTAAATCATTGTCCATAGCTAATTTGTAAATTTTAATAAAACCAAAATGTCTGAAATAGGTGAAATTTGGGAATTTATTAAACAGTGTCACTTATGCAGCTTTTTATTTTCCTGATTTTTTAATAATTTTAAAGCAATTAACTATTTTAAAAGAATACATTTTAATTTTAAATGTATCTTCAAATTCAGTAAAACATTCCATGCAGAACTAAATTTTCCCTTACCAACAAAAATCTTACACTTGTTGTTGGCACTCAGTTTTATTGTCCTAAAATGTAAATACAAATAAAAACTCCAAGAAATCACATGGATTGTTAGAGTTAAACTCAAGCTCTCTTCCTTCATCTTGGCAATCATAATGCTCTCACTGCTTATTACTAATCTATGATTGATTAACCGTTTCCCAGGGACGGGCACACAAACTTTACTCACGGCAAGCCAGAACACTCAAGTCATTTCTCCTGAAATGAGCACGTTGCAGAGTCTACATGCGTTGGCCTTACTGTATAACCGGGAATTCTTTAACTTCTGTGTAGAATACCATGTTAATAAGAATAAGAACAATATGCCAATTTAGCTGTGCTTTGACATTGGGTTAGGCAGTTTTACTTAGATATGACAACAAAAACATATATGACAAAAGATAAGATACACTCCGTTTCATCAAAATGGAAACATTTTGTGCCTCACATGATAACAACAAGAAAGTGAAAAGACAACCCACCAGATGGGAGAAGATAACTGCAAATCATACATATGACAAGGAGCTAATTTCCAGAATATATCAGGAAGACTTACAACTCAATCACAAAAGGACCAATAACCCAATTTAAAAATGGACAAATGATTTGAATAGATATTTCTCCCAAAAAGATATGCAAATGTCCAACAGACCTATGAAAAGAAGCTAAATGTTATCTGTCAGGGAAATGTCGATCAGAACCACAATGAGATATCACCTCACACACAGCAGGATGGCAAAAACATAGGAGATAGAAAATAATTCTGGGTGAGGACGGAGAGAAACTGGAACCCCCAAACATTGTTGATGGGACTGCACCCACTTTGGATCACAAACTGGCAATTTTTTAAAATGTTAAACATAAAGTTGTCATACGACCCCACAATTCCACTCCTAGGCGTAAACAGAGAATACTATAGGCATATATAGAGAAATGAAAACTTTAGCTATTATTTAAACTCAACATTTACTCTAACAATTGTTTAGAACCTAGCTCACAAAAGACTTTTTCAGAGAGTATTTTGTCACTAACATCATTTAGAATTGCTGGTCCGTGGTGATAATAAAAAGCAGACTGGGCCAGGCATTGTGGCTCATGCCAGCAATCCCAGCACTTTGGGAGGCCAAGGCAGGTGGATCACCTGAGGTCAGGAGTTCAAGACCAGCCTGACCAATATGGCGAAACCCTGTCTCTACTAAAAATACAAAAATTAGCTGGGCATGGTTGCACGCACCTGTAATCCCAGCTACCAGGGAGGCTGAGGAAGGAGAATCGCTTGAATCCGTGAGGCAGAGGTTGCGGTGAGCCAAGATCATGCCATTGCACTCCAGCCTGCGCAACAAGAACAAAACTCCATCTCAAAAAAAAAAGAAAAGAAAAGAAAAGAAAAAAAGCAGACCAGACTATGGTCCATTTTATAATTGCTTTTGAATTTTCTACAGACAGTTCACCCCTTCTTGCATGCACCTAGGTGGAACACTCTGAATTGTGAGTGTCATTCTTACATACTGTCACTGAGTGGCTCTGGTTTAAGGGCATAGGGTCCAGCCTCACGTATGTCAGGAGTTTGTTGTCAAGACAGACCTTTCCCTGCCATGCAGTCTCCCCTCTCTTTGTCATGTTCTGAGATAATGGAAGGGTTTTATTTCTATGCCACCTACTTCCAAGCCTTGGTTTCAGCCATTTTTTTTCTATCAATAAATTTCTTTTATAAAGTGTTTTGATCCTTACACTTCTGAACAGCACAGAGATGAAGAAGCCAAGCAGGACTTGGAACTCCAGCATTTAAACTATGATTTTTATTTAATCCCATGCATGCACACATGTAGAAACTATTTTCAATGTTCCATTATCCTGCTCATGTTCAGAAACCTAATTCATTGAATAAGGTCAACTCAACCATCTTCACTAAGTATGGACTAGGTGAGGCATGGCAAAACAACACTTTCTGAATGATTAAAGCACCTTCATGTCATGAAAAATCCAAGAAACACAGAGGTTAAAAGACTTTCCTATGATCACACAGGACTTAGTTGTAGACCCAGTTTCCTTATCCTCTCCTTAGATAGCTTTTCACTTAAAAGCTGACACGTAACACTTAGTATCTGGAGTGGGAAAGTACCATTGAAGTACATGAAACTACTCAGACTAACAGTGCATAGTCAAATGCTATGAGAACCCTGGAGATGTAGGGAGGTAAAAGGTGGATGGAGATGTCAAGAAAGGGCTGGTAGGTAAGATGAGGGTTGAGGCTGTTCAAAATTAAAGAAAAAGGAGGAGGAATCAATTCCCCCAGTAAGACCATCAGAGAGGACAGAGAGCCCTGGCAATTCAGTGAACTACGGCAGGCAGGTCACTTTGCCTCTCTGGGACCACTTTATTCTCTCCTAAATGAGGGAGGGGCAAAGCTGTAATGGCAGGAGGAAATTTTATCTACCAGAATCCTCCAAAAGAACGCTGTGTATATTAGAAAGAAATACCTTGAAAATCAAGAGCATACTCAAGCACCAAAGGTGTATTAGTCTCTAGAGGGTTCTCTACAGGGACAGGACTAATAGGATAGATGTATACATGAAGGGGAGTTTATTAAGGGGTATTGACTTACACAATCACAAGGTGAAGTCCCACAATAGGCTGTCTGCAAGCTGAGGAGCCAGGAAGCCAGTTTGAGTCCCAAAACCTCAAAAGTAGGAAAGGCCGACAGTGAAGCCTTCAGTCTGGACTGAAGGTCTGAGAGCTCCTGGTAAACCACTGATGTAAGTCCAAGTGTCCAAAAGCTGAAGAATTTGGAGTCTGAGGTTCGAGGGCAGGAAGCATCCAGCATGGGAGAAAGATGAAGGCTGGAAGACTCAGCCAGTCTAGTCCTTCCATGTTCCTCTGCCTGCTTTTATCCTAGCCTCACGGGCAGCTGATTAGATGGTGCCCATCCAGATTAAGGGTGGGTCTGCCTCTCCCAGTCTCCTGTCTCAAATATTAATCTCCTTTGGCAGCACCCTCACAGACACACCCAGGAACAATACTTTGCATTGTTCAATCCAATCAAGTTGACACTCAATATTAACCATCACCAAAGGGATTACATTACTGCATAAAAGAAGAATTTGGCTGGGTGCAGTGGCTCATGCCTGTAATCCTAGCACTTTGGGAGGCTGAGGCAGGCGGATCACCTGAGGTCGGGAGTTCAAGACCAGCCTTGCCAACATGGAGAAACCCCCATCTCTACTAAAAGTACAAAATTAGCTGGGCATGGTGGTGCATGCCTGTAATCCCAGGTACTTGGGAGGTTGAAGCAGGAGAATCACTTGAACCTGCGAGGTGGAGGTTGTGGTAAGCCAAGATCGTGCCATTGCATACCAGCCTGGACAACAAGAAGAGAACTCTGTCTCAAGAAAAAAAAAAAAAAGAAAAGAAAAAAAAAAAAGAATTTACTTCTTTTCTGAGAGAAGGTGGGTAGGAGAGTGAGAGGAGGGAAGATGGAGGGAGAGAGAGTCAAAGGAAATGACAGAATGTGGTGTGGGATACCATGTGACCCCCTTTGATGCCCTCCCCAGTGTTCACGAAAGCAGTGTGCTCAGTGTGGTGAGACTGCTTATGGGAACTGGCAGGGGACGAAGTTCTGCATCCCAGGTGGTCCTCCTGGGTAGGATCAGGTGTGGTACTAAGGATGCAGGAACCAACTGACTTCTGCGTTACACTGTGTGAGGGCCCTGGATTAGTCTCTTATGGCTGCCATAACAAACTCAGTGGCCTAAGGCAATAGAAATTTATTATTAAAGTCCTGGGGTCCAGGAATCCAAAATCAAGGTGTCAACAGGGCCATGCTCCATCTGAAATTTCTAGGGAAGAACCTCTCCTTGCCTCCTCCAGCTTCTGGAGGTGGCCAGCAATCCTGGGCATTCTTTACCTTGTAGCGGCATCGCTCCAATCTCTGCCTCTGTGATCACATAGCCTGCTTCCCTGTGTGTCTCTACTTCCTTATGTATACAGTCCTATACAGTCATCAGATTTAGGGCCCACTCTAATCCAGTATGACCTCATCTTTACTTGATGATATCTGCAAAGACATATCTTTTTGGTTGTTAGCAGGGACAGGGGTTGCATTTTTAAAAATTTTATAATTTCAACTTTTATTTTAGATCCAGGGGAACATGTGCAGGTTTGTTACATGGCTATATTATGTGACACTGAGATTTTGGGATATAAATGATCCTATCACCCAGGTGGTGAGCATAGCACCCAATTGGTAGTTTTTCAGCCCTTGGCCCCTCCCTGTCTCCCTCTTCTAGTAGTTACCATTGTCTGTTGTTCCCATCTTAAAATACACCTTTTTGAAAGACACAATTCAACTCACAGAGGGCCCTGACTTGTCCTTGAATACTTTGTAAGTGCTTTACTATGAGAAGCCCAAAGTAGCTATATAATAATTGGGTCATTAATTGATATGATCAACAAAGGGCAATCCACTTTAACCTATTTCCATCTGCAAGCCTTTGGCTACCCTTTGCTTCCTGGAGGAACGGTTTTATCAGGGTGGAAGGGCAGGGTTAAGGAATCCTTACAACTTCCCCGTTTTTACAGCCTTTCAGAGAAACACTGGGTTCAGGTGACATTTTTCAGGAAAGAGTCACCTTGTTAATAAGCACACAATAAATAGGTCAATAGAGCCTGCTTGGCCTCAAAACTTCCCAGATATCTCTCTGGGCATGTAGTGTACACAAAGGGCTTCTCCCTTTAATTCACTACTTGATCATTCTCTCTCCCATGCCAACATGGTTTGAGTATGTGGACCTCAAGTACAGTTGATAATTTCTTCTTATACTAAAAAAAATCACTCACCCCAGTATTAGACAATCCTAGTGTTCACCAAAGTTGATTGTGCTTTTACTTCTCAATTATAATTGTTATAAATCCTAATCAAACATTTTCATAAAACCCCAAATGTAATATATTGTCTGATGGCTTTAGATCACATGCCTTTCTCCTTGATCTTCAAAACTCATCCAATTTCTCTCTTCTGGCATTGGGAGAGTCTGATGAGTTTTAAGTGGTCTTAGCCAGAGTGTCTCTTTTCTCACACCCCCTTTCACCTCTGTCACTAATACTTTTTGCAGCTCCACTTCTCTTGCCCTTTCTATTTAAGCCATCCTGGAGCATTCTCAATACTCCCCTTACTAAGTATTTGCATTGTACACCTCTAATTTGCTGCTTCAGCCTATGCTATTACTCTTCTGTCTGTCTGTCTGTCTGTCTCTCTCTGTCTCTCATGCACGCACACACACACACACACACACACACACACAGATGGTTTGGATCTGTGTTCCCACCCAAATCTCATCAGGAATTATAATCCCCACGTGTCGAGGGAGGGACCTGGTGGAAGGTGATTGGATCATGGGGGGTGGTTTCCCACATGCTGTTCTGGTGATACTGAGTGAGTTCTCATGAGATCTGACGGTTTAAAACTGTGTGTCAGTTGCCCCCAACCCCTGCTCTCCTGTCTCCATGGTAGGACTAGTTTGCTTCCCCTTCACCTTTCACCATAATTGTAAGTTTTCTCAGACCTCCCAGTCATGCTTGCAGTGAAGCCTGTGGAACTGTGAGTCAATTAAACCCTTTTTCTTATAAATTACCCAGTCTCAGGTAGTTCTTTATAGCAGTTTGAAAACACACTAATACATGCGCATGCACGCGCACACACACGTAGCATTATCTCAACTGGACCGTCAAATCCTGGAGGGCAGGAACCATGCCTTGTTTCTCCCTGTATGTCTTATAACATCTTTGCACCGTGTCTTACATGTACTAGGTGTTCAAAAGAGTACAAGTATTATTAACATGAACTAGAGAGACTTATCTTCCACCTTTTCAGGTCCTGGGATCCCATGAATCACAAAATTGTAAAGGCAACGAAGCTCACTAAGAGACTTGCATGTATTTCTTGCTTATTCAGATACGCAAGTATATCATGCTATTCATCTCTGAAGAAGAGAGTATGTTGATTGGGACTGTGTAATTCTTTCAGGTATGGGCCAAAATTGTGCTAAAGATCTGGTGGTAAGAGAGACACAACACTGCATGTCTCTGCCAAGAGGAAACCAGGCCTAACAGAGGAACCCATTTCAAGGCCCATCTTAAAATGCAGCAACAGAGACCCAGCTCCACCTATAGGGAGACCCAAAGATGTTGCTGTTGAAAAAAAAGTTGAAAAAGTCTTACCCAGGCTGCCTTCCTCTTTTATATTTGAAAGAAGATTAGTATGCTCACACTGACCCTTCTAGGCCCTCTAGTTGGCTTCCTGTTACCTTGTAACAGGTCAGTCTGAAAAAGCAAACTTTTGAATCAAGGAGAAGTGAATGAGTCCTCCAGACAAGCCCCTTTAAATGCCATGTCACTTGACCAAAAGTTAGGAATAATAGAAACTCTGGCAATGAGATCATCTGTTTCCATTTTTCACAATGCAAAATCCCCTCTGATTTTTCAGGGTTAATTAAACAATTTGGAAGAGAATATGCCCACCTTTTCAATGTTTTCCCCAAATATCTCCATTTCTTATTTTTCCCTGATTTGCACATCATTTTCTTCTGAACAGACAGCATCTTGCATGCCAGCTGGATACAGACTAACGCAGGTTTGTTTCCAAAGTAGGTTCATGTCCAGAGCATTGATAAAAAGACCAAGGAAAATTGACCAAAAGAAGGTGTTCTAGAGATATTCAGAGTAAAACAATCCATATCTAAATTGTTATTGCCATATAGTGAGGTGGAAAAAATTTTAAAGCAAAGTATCAAGTTCAAATGTCCTCTGTCTAGAGAATTTTATTTTCCAGTCTAGTATTCCAACACCTCCATACCTCCATTAGGAGATGGAAATATGGCAATATTAGACTATCCCATACCAAAATGAAGAAAAAAAGGAAGGAAAGGGAAAAGAAGGGGAGGGAAGGGCAGGGAAGGGGAGGTAGAGCAGGGGAGAAGAGGAAAAGGGGAGGAAGGGAGAGGGGAAGGAGGGGAGGAAGGGAGAGGGGAAGGAGGGGAGGAAGGGAGAGGGGAAGGAGGGGAGGAAGGGAAAGGGGAAGGAGGGGAGGGGGAGAAGAAGGGAGGGGAGTGACAGAGGGAGGAAGGAAGGAAGGAGGGAAGAAAGGAGGGAAGGAAGGAAAGAAGAAAGAGAGGGAGGGAGGGAGGGAGGGAGATGAGTTAATTGGCAGTAATTTAGTAAGACCAAGTAGTTGTAGTTAGATCCCCCAGTCTTTCACAGCATGTTGTAAACATCACTAACTGCTTTATGATTAATAATGTAAGAATTTACCCTCAATCAACAACACAAAATACTCCAAACATTGTCAATGAGCCACTTTTATGTTATCTGCTACCCGGATCTTATAAAAAATCCTGCTGTTTAAAGTTATGTAAGCAAGCAAACAAAAAGACCATCTGAAGCTTCTGCAGCAGCTGTCATTCTGGTCTACTCTTCTGCCCCTGTGCATTCTGTTACTGAAGTCCCCCTTGGACTTGCTCTCCTGAGCTGCAGTTTCACAATAAGGCAAACTCAGCATCACTGCATCTGTTATTAAAATCAAGGTGAGATGAAGAACATTGTCCATTGTGATATGCGAGCTCCCTGCCTAGTCTTATGTAAGCAATTTGTTTTGGAATTCAAGGCAAAGAAAAGGTTTGCTGCATCTGGGGCAGTAGATCGGCCACTGTAGCAAGGCATCTGACTTCGTTGTTTATCTTTGGCTTCTGACAGCTTTTAAGCCACCCCTCCCTCTTTCCCTCTTCCCTTTGTGCATTCGAACATGCTGATTAAAAAAGGACCCTCCTTCGGCACCTGCAGGATGTTGAAACCACACAAGCCCCTTCCAGGCTCAGGAAGCTTCACCTGGCCCCACCCCCAACCACGATGGACCCCAGGCCAGTCTACTTTACTGACTCTCTTGCAAGTCACTTCAAGCCTGCTTGAGAGCCTTGCCTTGCTCTCTCCCAAGCCCTTCATTGTGTAAGGAAGGTATTTTCACTCCCTCTTTCTTGGTGTGTGTATGTGTGGCATCATCTGTCTTGACATCCTTACAAAATTGGGGTATTGCCAAAGGGGAAGTCCCTCCTTCCCTCCTGTTTTGGCATAGTGACCATAACAGCTACCTTCATTCTGAAGTCAGATAAAGTCCATCTTCTTGTTGATCTTGACCAATCTAAGCACCAAGTAATTATGCAGGGCTACGTGGTTTGTATATTTGTGGGAACCTCCGAGTCAAGCAGATGGGCCCTCATGGTTACAGAAATTAACTCCCAGATCCAGCTGGGGGCCTCTCCTCTGCACACTCCTAGTGCCCTGTACTCTCTAGTCACAGGGGCAGTGACCAGTCTGATGCTCCAGGAGGGCAAGTATCTGGCTGTCTTGTTCACCATAGCATCCCAGCTCCCTGCACAGTGTGGGAACTTAGCAAATGCTTGATCCATGAAGGATTGAAAGCATGAGATTTAGGTAGAGAGGTGATTTACATAAAAGCAGAGCAAAGATTAATAAATGTCACCGGAAAAAAAAGATTTCTGCTCTAGCTTAGAAGTGAGAAATATCAAAAAGAAATCCTAACCAAGGGCATTCTAATGCAGTGAAGCTGCCAGTGAGGTGTCTAATTGCCCAGACCCTACACTACTACAGCCACCTATGTTGAAATACTGGAGCAAATCACAATTTACTTCCCAAAAGTTAAACTTCATTAAATATTAGTTTAATTTAATGTTTTCCAAATTAATTTAAGATTAATTTATATCCAGGCATTTGCACAGCCCAAGCAGTATCTCTCCTTTCTGTCATTTCTATCATCCCACAGACAGCAGAAAAAGGGAAAATGTATGGTTAAGAAGCACCATGATAGAGTAAGTAGGGGGAGATTTAATTAAACTATTACATATCTTTTCCTTGGGTGTGAAAAAAAAACCATAAATTTGCCAGCAAGTAGAGTTGTATGCATATCAGCAAGCTTGATAAACAAAAACTTTGCAGCTATAAAAAGTGATGCTTATAAAATGCCTTGAAATAAAAATCTGATATTGTACTTAACCCTACATTTTCTTCCTAAATCTCATGTGTACTTGTAACAAAGGAATCTTTTATCCCTTAATTTGTTTTCAAAGACAATAAAAAGAGATTGTTTATTAATATTCAATACAACTTTTGGCTCATGGCTGTTCTTTTCAGAATTATAGGACTTTAGAGCTCAAAAGCACTCTGGAGAATGTATACTCCCATGGAATTCACACCCTTTTAACACAGTGCCCTTCACTCAAATGAGATCTTATATGGAAATCAATGCTTAAAACAGATCAAAGCACAACTGCTTTGGTGGGATTGGGAGTGGAAAATCTGAGCTTCTCCCTTCAGACCCCCTCATTTTCAGGAGTTGCCTCCCCAGGTATTTCACCATCAGTCTCAGAGCTCTGCAAACAGTTTGAAATTCACCAATTTAATCCAACCTCTCTATTTTACAGATGAAAGAATTGAGGCAGCAGAGCCAAAAGACTAGTAAGTTGCACTGTTCAACATTTTTTTTTTTTTGAGACAGTTTTGCTCTTGTTGCCCAGGCTGGATGGAGTGCCAAGGCCCCATCTAGGCTCACTGCAACCTCTGCTTCCCGGGTTCAAGCAATTCTCCTGCCTCAGCCTCCCAAGTAGCTGGGATTACAAGCCACGCCTAATAATTTTTGTATTTTTGTATTTTTAGTAGAGACAAGGTTTCACCATGTCGGCCAGGCTAGTCTCAAACTCCTGACCTCAGGTACTCCACTTGCCTTGGCCTCCCAAAGTGCTGGGATTATAGGTATGAGACGCCATGCCTGACCTGTTAAACTATTAACAACCAACCGAATGAGTTAGATCCCCAGTTCTTCCCTCCTGACTCACTGCTCTTCCAACTACCATGCACTTCCACAGGGGAAGTAAGCAAAGCACGCCAAGTTCCTATTCCACAAGGACATGAGGCCAACCTGATCGTTCAGGCCTGGGAGAGGCTCTAACCAGGGCACATGGCCACAAAACATGACTGTGAGCAGAGGGGCTGAATCTTTGTGTAAGGAGACTGCCTCCTGGTGATTTTTTTTTTTTTGAATCATTAATATCTGCAAATGGTTAAAAAAAAAAAACTATTACCCAACTCTAAAAAGAAAAGGAAAAGTTCTCCCCATCTCACAAATTCTACATCTCTGAGATAACCACTTTTATCTTCACTAAACACATGTGAAATCCTATTTTTAAATTTGTCAATATTAGACTGAAAGATGAGGAATTTAAAACTTGAACTACATTCCACTTCTTTTCCCTTAAAAGGTGAAGTTTCATGTTATCAAGGTTTTCAATATTCATTTCTGTAATTGTGCTTACATCTTCTGTGCTCTGTTGATTCTCATGCATTTTCAGGGAACATGCTTTTGTTTGTCTGATTGGTTGGTTGGTTGGTTGGTTGG
>NW_012106709.1:1144621-1163855 GCF_000951045.1 Mandrillus leucophaeus
TGGTTGGTTGGTTGGTTGGTTGGTTGGTTGGATGGTTGGTTGGTTGCTTGCTTGGTTGGTTTCATTTGTTTTTTCTCCCTTCTTTCTGGAAACAGTCAGGATGTTTTCTATCCCTTTAGTGTTCTCAATTTTCACAAGTTATATTTAGTGATAGGACTTTTATTTATTTATTTTCATTTATCCTGCTCAGAACTCAGTGTCACTTTTTATCAGCATACTTATGTTTTTCTTCGGTTTAGTGAAATTGACTTCAAGATCTCTATTATTGTTATCATTATTATCCCATCGCCAATAGAAATTCTAGAGGGAGGGATGCTGAACCTCTTAAGTCTTTTACATCTCATGCCTTTTTTCATATACTTTTTTAACAGCCCTTTTTCTCTACATCCTGGGAGAGTTCCTTGATTTTGTCAAGGTCGTCAACTTGACTTTTACTCTAATTTTTCTAACATTTAGTCATTTATTCAATCATTTATTGAAATTAACTGAATATTAATTTATTCAGTCGTTTATTGAAATTGTTATTTCCACAACTATTTTTTTCCTAAATAATCATTTATTGTAATAGATTGTTCTCATTTATATATGTGCAACTGATATGGTTTGGTTCTGTATCCCCACCCAAATTTCATATGGAATTGTAATCCCCATGTGTTGGGGGTAGCCTGCTGGAAGGTAATTGAATCATGGGGCTGGACTTCCCCCTTGCTGTTCTCCTGATAGAATTCTCACATGATCTTGTTGTTTAATCAGTGGGTGGCTCTTTCCCTTCGCTCTTGCTCTCTCTCGTCACCATGTAAGACATGCCTTTTTTCTCCTTGGCCTTCCACCATGATTGTAAGTCTCCTGAGGCCTCCCCAGTCAGGTGGAACTGTGAGTCAATTAAACCTCTTTTCTTCATAAATGACCCAGTCTCAGGTAGTTCTTTATAGCAGTGTGAAAACAGACTAATACAACATCTTCTTGAATCTCTAAGAATCTTCAGTTTTTAAAATTCTTTTCTCTACTTTGAGTTATCTCTTTTTCCAGGATCATGATTTTTCTATTTATGCATCATGATCTTCTTTGATGATTGTAACTTTCTATTTATGCAACATGATCTTCTTTGATAATTGTAATTAAAAGCATAGTGATCCTTGATTGCCAGTTTACATCTGTGGTGTCATAATCTAGATGGACAAATGAAGGAGGTTGTCAATACTTCTGACAGGCCCCTTTTCTGAAGGCAGGGTGACCATAGACACTGCAAGTGGGTGTCTGTGTCCACATGAAAGCTTCTCCAAGGAGTGCCCTACAGGAAACCAAATAAGGAAGGTTTGACTCATGGCTGGAGAGCATAGTGTATTTCATTTTTAGGTAGAGTTGCCCTTTCGTTTTAACTTTTCTATTGTCTGGCATGGCTGTCCTGACTTGTCTCAACTTTACTTCCTTCTCAAGCCCCATACCCGCTCCTACATCCTTCTCAGGCAGATCACCCAGTCTATTTATGGTATGTTAGTCTGGTGCTAAAGGCACCACCCAATATGCTAGGTAAGTTCACAGACTTAGAGGACTGGCCCTGCAGGCTCAGCTGTTTTGACTGCAATGCTTTTCTACACTTTACATTGTTTCTTTTTCCTTTTTTTTTTTTTTCCAGTGAATCAATACAGCAAAATACTTCCTCCCTCTTTACCCTCACCAATAAGTTACTGTCTTTTTATTCACCCCTTTTGCCATGTAACTGCCTCTCCACATAACATTCAAACATGTAGAGTTCAAGCTATCAGTTTTACTTTTTGCAATTAGAAGGACTAACACTATTCACTAGCTATAATTCAAGTAAGTTCTACAAATATTGTGCACCTAAGAAACAGAAAGCATTGTACAACAGGAAATACTAGAATGAGTAGAGACAATCAAGAGAATTGAGGGAGAGATAAAGAAGATTAGCTAAATGCAGCCAGTTATTCCAGTCATTGAGAGGACCAGGGGAGAAGTATGGCAGATGACCAGTGTCCACGAGCACCTGGGTCTGCTCCCACTTCAGGCATTTCTCAGCCCCCTTGCAGTTAGGTAGACGCAGGTGAGTAGTTCCCGCCAATGGACTATGAATACAAATGGCACGTGTCACCTTCAGGCTGAGGAGAAGAACAGCACAAATGATTCTCCAGATATTCTTTCCTGCTGTGACCATGTGTTTCACTCATTCAGCTACAAGGTAAGGGAGTTTCTCTGAGCTTGGGACCCCAGTGACTGTGTGTCACACAGCCTCCTGTCAACCCACATGGCACTGGCAGTGTGAGCTGGAAATAAATATCTGTTCTGTTAAGTCACTGACATTTTTGTTACCAGGGCATAACCTAGTCCATCCCAACTAAAAAGAGGAACCACTTAAAGAAACTGAGGAGGAGTCATAGAGAAATGAGAAGATAGAGAGGAAAAGGGCATCGTGATTCCAGATAATCATTTCATCAACAACTTGTCCTTCATACAGCTTCACTCTACTTCAACTATTTCCTTGAATCCAGAAAGTATGTACAAAAGCACTACATCACAGAAGTATAAACCCGAAATGTGAAAACCAAATGCGTATTACAATCAGACCAAAATATTTACATGATGTAAAACATTAAATAAATAAACCATTAGAATAGTCCTATTGAATTGAGCAAATGAAATCCAAAAGAACAGCTGTTAATATTGCCTTCCCTCATAAAGAGAAACCTTGATGACTCATTTAGAGCTTCATAAATTGTAGCTTTTTCTCTGCTTGTTATAAATAGAGTTTTTCCATCCAGTCTGTTGTTTCGTATATATTGCTAGACTTCATATACATACTGTTAACAGCGCAAGATCCTACTTGCCCATTCTGTCTCCTAGATCTGGAAATCTGCTGTCCCCCAAAGTATCATACATCTCATCCAAGCAAATCCACTAAAATCTGACTGAAAAACTCAGGCATATTAGTGGCAACCAATCTAATTCCTCCTATTTATTTCTTCATAGGCCTCAATCCAGGATAGTACGCTTTTTAAGAAAACGTGTATTTATCGTGCATTACAGAAGAATCATAAGAAGTTTATTTTTAAGAAATAAAATGTTACCAAGACAGTTGAAAGCTTTTGTGTATTCCTCTGCAATTGCATCCCTCTTTCTTCCTTTGCCTGACATAATCGCATTTTTATATTGACCCTATCTGCCTAACCTCACTGTCTTTGTGACAATTCAGAAGAAACACCTCTGGCCTTGTTCTCCAGCACCCTGAAGGGTTCACTGGACTGCATCCTCCCTTGGTTTGAGCTTCCCAAGGAGTCTTACATGAGAGAGCTTTTGTTCTAGTGCCAGCCCTCTGATACCTCTGTCAACCAAGTAAGCACCTTGTCAAGGAGGGGAGGATTTGTACACAGTCCTACTCTTTACAATATAGGTAATATGACAAAGGGTGAAGACTAGTAATATATCACCTATATTTCCTATGTTGGAAATGGTGACCACTAATATTTCTGAGTGCTTTAGTCTGAAATTAGGCAGAAAGAAAAGAGAAAAGAAAAACATTTGTCGCAGGTTTACCATATCCTCTTCAATAAAAGCACTAATAATGCTCAATTTTCAAAGGGCATATTATTCAGTGTAGAGCTTGAGGATGGACTCCATGAAGATTTACAGTGTTTTCAGGAATTCAGAGTGGAGAAATCCAAGCCACTGCCACAAGGTTGCCAGAAGCAACCTTTGCTTTTTACTAGTTTTCTATAAAAATGAATTTTCACCCATGAACAGAGGAGCTGAAGACCAGAATAATACACAGAAAGTAAGATGTTAAAGATCTCAAGCAGAAGCTTCTGTATTCTAGATCTTTAAATGTTTGAGTTTTTCCCTCTGACCATGTACAGTGAAGGCAGGAACAGGATTCTTTGAGAAAACATTGACAAGATGAATGCAAACAGAACCATGCCTCCTTCAGTCTCCCATGTTTTCTTGAAAATGTGTGTAGTAGTAATCTAGTTAGAATCCATAAAATCAACAGTATTTCTTATATTTTTATAACTGATACAACCACATTGAAGGAATATTGGCATTATCTAGTGATTTGAACTTGCCTATATTACATAGTAATTCTACACCTAGGTTATATACCCTGGTATGTATTCTAAGTATATACACATAACTTTTCCACAACTAAGATACATACATACATATATATATATATATATGAGAATATTCATGGCAGCATTGTTTGTGAGAGAAAAAACTTAAAACTACCAAAGTCCATAAATAGAAAACTGGATAAATTTTGGAATATTCATGCCTGGATTATAATACACATAAAAACGAATAAACCATAGTTATACATTTCAACATGGATGAATCTCATAAGCCTAAAAAAAGATACGTAACAAAATAGTATTCAGAGTGTAATTTCACTTATTTAAAGGTCAAACTCAGGCTAAACCAAGCAATACATTGTTTAAGGTTAACATACAATCATATAGGGGAAAAGAGGAAAGAAAAGCAGAATAAATCACACAAAATTTATTATAGTAGCTCCTTAAGGAATGAGGAAAGAGGAGGATGGAATTTCTGGAGGGACATACAGAAGGCCTCAAAGGAACTGGCAATTTTCTATTTCTGGGTAGCAGGCATATGGTTTATTAGTCCTTAAACATACATATGTTACATATTCCTTTATAAGTAAAATGAATTTCATATAAAATTGTTAAATTTAATGTGAATAAGAATTTTTTTGTGTATATTCATAAGCCCAACTGTCAGGGAATCTGTTTCAGTAGGTCTTGAGGGCAAGGGTGCCCCTCAGGTTCAGCTTTTTAAAATGAACATCCAGGCGAACCTGCAAGTGTCCCACACAAATACATGGACCATCCTGTGAGAAATACTGAGTGGTTCTTCCTGAGTTATAAAGCTTTATATCAGAGGTTTACAGATTTTCTTTTTCAAATAAAATCCTACATGATACCCCATTATATAAAAAGGATTAAAACAGGAGTTTTGGTTAAAGATGGGGAGAAGTCCCTAAGACTTGCTTATTGGGCCTTCCTCTCTCTCCGCAATAGCAGGTTTCGAAGCAACTCTAGAAGTCACAACTTTATGACCAATGGCAGCAAAACCCCCAGTGTCAATCCCATTCAATATATTTCAAAACAAAAAGAAATATCTTTGTAGGATTGACTATAAGGCAAAGGCAAGCCGGGAAATAAACCTTGGATACATTTTAACTACAGTTTATAAATGTGTGTGCTAGTGTGACTTGATTATGCACACAAAATTTGCATATATGAAAATAAAATGTCTAGCACATAGTAGGTATGTGATATAGCTTAAGTGAATCAGTACCTGATTCATTCAGAGCTCTGCATAAAGTTTGGATAAAATAGGATTTAAGGCCAGGCACTTGCTACTCCGTGATTCTAAGTTTTGGGTGCAATTCACAACATGGTAATAGCCATAGTCACAATTTCTTCTACTGGAATGCTTCCAGGCAACAAAAGTAATGGGTTTGTTAAGTTACCCGTGGCAAACCACAGCACCCTGAACACCTGCTGAAAGAAAAAATTTTCTAGTTGCAAATGTAGTTTGAACATGTTGTCTAGAGCAGATCTACTCTGCATGAAGCATGTAGCCAAAGTGAGAAAGGAATGGAATGGAATATTCAAATAGGAAAAAATAGGTGGGTGGCTACATATTGGTGTAAATGGAACATTATGTAGAGAAATGTGTTCTTTCTTCTTGAATTTACATTTTATACACAAATCCTATAATTAATACTTGGCCATAAGCAGAATTTCACAAAATGACTTTGGGGACAATTTGCTAAATGGTTGCCACATACAGACCCCCTCCCCACAAAATACTGCCCAAGAC
Organism: Mandrillus leucophaeus; assembly: GCF_000951045.1. Lineage (NCBI taxonomy): Eukaryota > Metazoa > Chordata > Mammalia > Primates > Cercopithecidae > Mandrillus > Mandrillus leucophaeus. The sequence continues at coordinate 1,150,478 of NW_012106709.1, forward strand.
TTATAGTATCTACATAGCAAAAAGAACACAAAAGTTGGTATTCTGGGTGAAAACTCTTACCTCATATGCCCATTGGTTTCTGTTGATTCTCTTGGCCTTCATTCAAGAGAAGCTGGCATGGGCCGTTGCCTAGCAACAGCATGCAGTGCACTTTTCTACTAGCCCATAGAAACACTGTCTCTCTGGACCTCATGCCATTCAGCATCATGGTTTTGTAAAAGGATGACAATCTCTTAAGAACTTTCCTTCCTTACTCCAAATAAGTGCTGCTGAAGGAAGAAGCTATTTCAATATTCAGCCCTTCATCACAAACACTGTACTTGGCTTAACAAAGACCAGAAAAATAAGAAGGGAGAGCCATCATCAACCCCCGACTTATCTGACCACTAGCAGAATAAACAATATAACCATACAGCCTATGCAATATATTTTCATTGAATTAACTGTGGCTGTTTAATGCCATCTATATATTCAACAGATATTTAATGAATGTCTTCTAATATGCTGACATAATACTAAGTATTTAGGATATGGTAACTCAACAAGACAGACACTGTTCCTATCCTCATGGAACTTACTTGTTTGTTCTTTAATCTCCCTAGAGACTAAATGTTCACCCACAAAAACACATTCTAAGCCCTAGTGTATTTCAGGTGAAAACTAGGTGCTATATTTTTAAGTGTTTTCAAGCATAATAGAAATAACTAAAGCAATCTAGTTGGTCAGGGTCAGTGGAATCCAAGTTAAGAAGTCCAGAAAATCTAAGTTAGGAAGTCAGATGACCAGCAGTCCTATCTGTGTAAGATATTATGTCCCACAGAAATGGTAACAGGATCTTTGAGACTCATCATTATGTCACAGGATTAAGACTTTCAATCCAAAATGATGGATGAATGTTTTCAAAGAAGGTATCTCTAAAAGGCCAGAAACTAACTTGCCCACAGGTAGAAGAGAGTTAAAGACCTGTGCCCATTTGAGGATGCAGTTTCAAGGATACATGGAGAATGCAAGGGGAGCTTCATTCAAATATCCTTTAACCCATCTAGTGAGAAATACGTTCTCAAATCCTTGACAGAGGTAGGACTAAGGGATCATGACAAAGGTTTAAAAACCCAAAAGAACTCTAGCTACTTAAGTCTTCCCAAAGAGCCACATCACATAGGAGAAAATTCCTGCAACTTGAGGAAAAACAAAACAAAGCAACTTGCAGGCATCTGGGATTATAAAACAATGACAATATTAAAGAACCACAATTAATGAATAAAAGCGTGAGTTACTAAAACCCATTGAAAAGGGAACAGGGTCACTGGGTCAGGGAGAAGAGAATTAGAGCCAGACACCTAGTGGTTGTTTCAACTTATATGATATGAGTTTCACTGGAAATTTATAGATCTTGAGAAAGTAGTATAGCCCCCAATTTCTAAATATAAACAGCCACTGTTCAGATTTTTTACAAGGTAAACCTAGATCCAAAGAACCTACCTGCTCATGAAAGTCTGAAAAGCATCTTGAGAGCCCTTTGACTGGATCTGACTAGAAACAGATGAGATGGATGAGATAACTTCTAAATGTTTCAGGGGAAAGAGAAAGAGAGAGAGAGAAGACAAAATTTTACCAGAAGATTGCATTATGAAGGGATTTCTTTGGATACATTCTAGCCTGGTTTTTTTTTGTGTTTTGTTTTGTTTTGTTTTGTTTTGTTTGAGACGTTGTCTTGCTCTGTAGGCCAGGCTGGAGTGCGGTGGCACGATCTCGGCTCACTGCAAGGTCCGCCTCCCGGGTTCACGCCATTCTCCTGCCTCAGCCTCCGGAGTAGCTGGGACTACAGGCACCCGCCACCTCGCCAGGCTAATTTTTTGTATTTTGAGTAGAGATGGGGTTTCACCGTGTTAGCCAGGATGGTCTTGATCTCCTGACCTCCTGATCCACCCGCCTCGGCCTCCCAAAGTGCTGGGATTACAGGCGTGAGCCACCGCGCCCGGCCTCTAGCCTGGTTTTTATCTTGTTTAACCCAAGCTGGGTGCTTTCTCCCTGAGAGAAAGCTGCATCCCCACCCAAATCTCATCTTGAGGTGTAGCCCCATAATCCCCACGGTTGTGAGAGGGACCCAATGGGAGGGAATTGAATCATAGAGGCGGGTCTTTCCCGTGTTGTTCTCATGATAGTAAATACGCCTCACAAGATCTGATGGTTTTATAAAGGGCAGCTCCCCTGCATGTGCTCTGTCTTGCCTGCTGCCAGGTAAGACAAGTCTTGCTTCCCCTTCACCTTCCACCATGATTGTGAGGCCTCTCCAGCCATGGGGAATTGTGAGTCCATTAAATCTCTTTCCTTTATAAATTACCCAGTCTTGAGTATGTCTTTATTAGCAGTGTGAGAACAGACTAATACACTCCCCAAAATTGTTTAACTAAAAAATAAGAGGCAATACAAAGTCCTGTGAAACTTTTTCCCCTTTCAGGAAAGAAACATAGTAACAAAGGAAAAGCAATCTCCTCCTTTTGCTTACATGATAAACAATTTCTAAAAAAGAGGGAAAGATATTGAAAGAAAGAGAAAGATGCAAAGGAGAACACTTGTTTCCATGGCCTGCATGTATCCAGCTTTATTCTCTCTCATGGCTTTCTTTGCTTAAGGAATTTCAGGTTGAAAGTAAAACCAAGACAACACAAATATTTATTATCTTTTGTGGTGACTTACTTCAAATAAACTCTGAAGATTATCACATGTCCCTATGCCAGACTGGTGAATCACTTCAAATAGAACTTGCTAAATTCAATAGGCCACAATTAGACTGAGTACTCTGAATTTTTCTCTAAATCCTATATTAAAATCACACCCTTAGAAAAACTTCCACATTAACCTTACTATAGAAGTACATGGTCCAGGACACAGGGCAGATGTCAGTGCAGTCATGATCAGAGCCTCTAGCCAAGGCATTACAATCCCTCACCCAGTCTTCTCCCAGACAACCTTGCGCTAATTACTTTTCCTTGGATTGCAAGCAACAGAAATCAATTTGGGCTAAAATATGCTCTAATAAAAAAGGAAATGGAATGTACTAGAAGGATATTGGGATATCTCACAGAATTGAAGGAAGAGTTAAACAATCAAGTCACAGGAAAGGAGGGATCCATGTTAGCCCCCAGGCCCTGGGTTGTAGAAGTTTGGGATGCTTGTCTCTAAAGAGCTGCCAGAATGAGACGACACTTTCCAAGCTTCATTTCTGTCCCTGCAGCCAGCCATGGGTGAGTTGCCCATTGTTTATATCCCTGGCTACCACCACAAACATTTCAGAATCCTCATCCCCAAAACACCCCACATCTCTTGTCATTTTCAGATTACAAAACAAGTCATCAGAGATTTTATTATTTTTAAGACCCCTGTACAATTTTATCTCCTTCCACTGAACTGATAGAGCAGTCATCTGGATGCTGGAGTGCCTGAAACCACATCGCTTCTGGAGGTGAGGCAGTCAAATAGCTTTTATTGGCAGAGAGTAAAAAGTCTCTCCCAGTGGTTGCGGGGACGGCGGGGGGAGGTGCCAGGGGGCAACTGAGTGACCCTCCTAAGTCACATGAGCTCTGAGCACTCCTGCCGGGCTATGCCTCATCATGTAGCCGAACTTGCAGGCGCTCTTTATTCACTATGGAATTATGTGAGCTCGATAACATACCCATAATAACGTATTGTGTTGTGTTGTGTTGTATTGTATTGTATTGTATTGTATTGTATTGTATTGTATTGTATTGTACTGTATTGTATTGTCTTTGTTTTTGAGACAGGGTCTCACTCTGTTACCCAGGCTGGAGTGCAGTCATATGATCAGAGCTCACTACAGACTTGAACTCCCGGGCTTAAGTGATCCTCCCACCTCAGCCTCCTGGGTAGCTAGGAGTACAGGGGCACACCACCATATCCAAATAATTCATTTTTTGAAGAGATGGGGTCTTGCTATGTTGCATCAGGCTGGTCTTGATCTCCCAGGCTCAAGTGATCTTCCCACCTTGGCCTCCCAATGCACTAGGATTATAGCTATGTGCCACTGGTGCCCAACCACTATTGTATTTTTGAGAAATATTTCCCCACTGATGTGACCTTATTGGTGAGGCCTTTTTTTTCTTCCACATCCCAGCCCTCCATGAGGCTGGGGTTGAGAAGATGGCTATGGCTCGAAGGACTCAACTCCAGAGAGAAGAACAGGTGAAAAGAAACTCCACTTTTTCCAGCCCAGGAGGGTGTTGGTGGGAGAGACAGGGAAAGGAGCCTAGAGGAGCAGCAATTCAAACATGACCTGCCTCACCCCCGGTGGCACCCTGGTTAGTAAAGGCAAACAGCAGAAGCAGAGAAGATTTCCTGTTTATTTCCTGTTTAAGACTTTGAGAGGAGGCGCCTCATGGGGTAAGAACATGGAGAAAGGCCTGCTTTAGTTCTCATGGCTGCCCTCAGCTGCTATGCCCTGTGGAGGCAGCCAGAAGTTAGCAGATGGTGCTGTCTGATAAGCTTTTGGAGATGAGTGCTAGGAAGATGAGCAGGCCAGGGACTGAAGGGGAGGGAAGGCAAACCTCAGGAGAAGAGTGAGTGGGGCAGTGGGGCTGCATCAGCAGCAGGGAGCCCCAGGCCCTGACCAGCCAGGGGAACAGACTGCGAGTTCAGCTGCTGGTGCCAGAGGGCACCATTGCTGCAGAGGCGGGCACAGGGGTGCATGCTTGGGCACACACACACACACACACACACACACACGTTCTTCTGATCGGATCCTGACTAACTTTACAGCCTGATCCCCAGCCCACTGACCACCAGAGGCTCCTGGTACAATATGCTCCGGCCACAACAGAACTCTTGGTCACTTGAAGTTTCCCAAGCGTGACAATCTGGTCTGTACTCCCATGTCCCTGCACTGCAGTGGTGCCTTGTGGATCCTTTATTCTCTTGTCCTCATGATAAACTCAATTTAACAAGACCTAACCTACTATCAACCGAATATACGTGAGGAGACAAGAAGACAGCCATCTGAAAGCCAGGAAGTGGGCCCCCAGCAGACAATGGATCTGTTGGCACCCTGATCCTGGACTTTCCAGCATCCAGGACTGTGAGAAATAAATGTTTACTGGTTAAGCCACCCAGTCTATGGTAATTTGGTATAGCAGCTCAAATGAATCACAACCTAACCTTAGCCTGTACATCTGTAAAGACTCCTGGTCCTGCAGGCACTGAGGTATTGATTTCTCACATCTCTATATTTTCACTGTAGCTTGTATGTCTTTACAGTAGAACTCATCGGTTTGGATTTAGGTCTTTACTCCCCACCGGGTTGAAAACCTCGTATTACTCATCTCTGCATTTCCAGCTCTGAGCACAGCACCTAGAAAAAAGTAGGCAGGCACTCATTAGGTGTTTATTAGGTCGATTTATAAAATTTGACATAATAGAATCAGTTTAACTTCAGTTAAAAAAAAAAAAAAGTCCCAAAACTGCTTTTGTTAAGATTCACTTTACGCCAGGCACTGCACTATGCAGTTTTATGTAAACGATCTCATTTCATCCTCACCCAACCCTGCAGAGTAAATGTTATCATTGTCTGTGTACAAATGTGTAATGCAAGGTTCAAGAGAGATGAGGAACTCACTCAAGATCAAATAACTAGAAAGTGAGGGGCCAAACTGAGAATCCATGTCTTCCAACTCTGACAGGACTCTTTTCACAATGCCAGAGTTTCTAAGGAGCTTTCTACAATGTATTCTATTCCTTGAGAGGTTCATATGCAGTAAAAAATGGCATCGTATAAACCATGGTTTATGCCTTATCATTAACATCTCTTCCTATGTTGTAATTTAACAGTGTCAATTCACATTAATCACTTAAATCTTCTACCTGATGGGGTAAAGGCGAGACTAGAAGACATGGTGCTAATATCCCCACTTTATCACAGGCAACTGATATAACAGTTGTTGTGTCAACATGTGACTATGTTCAAAAGGGCAAACAGGGAGGCAGCAGTTACATGGAATAAGGATGGGACTTTAGCAAAACCAAGTAAAGTGTTTTAAATGATGGATACATTTTTAAATGAGATGAGCTTCTTCAAGGCCCTACTGGGTGTTTCTTGGAACTATCATGGTGAGTTGCAGGTTTGACAGAGCTTTTCCCCACAACTTTGAGGCTTTAGGAGGTTGTCAGAAAATTCACCCTTGCAGTGAAGATCTGTTTTTGAAGTTATACAGGATTCCCAATTAATGAGTTTTCACATTATTCTTTTATAGCTGGATGCATCTGGATGAGGCTCAAGCACAAAGGGACCCTGGCTTGCATATCATTAATTCTGACTTCCAGAGACATTTCTGGTCTCACAGTCACCTACTCCTTTTGCCTTTGTATTCTGGAGACCTCATAAATTAAATTAATAAGCTGATTAGCAAAATTGTTAATTCTTCTCAAGTAGCTTTCTTCATTACTGCAGATGCATCAAATTCTCTAAGCAGAGATATAAAGCATTTGGGCTGTCTGTCTATAATAAGCTCTGCTGGGCAAATGCCCATGTGCCAAGCCGTGGGCAGACATGGAATTGTAGAATAGATCATAAGTTCTGAAAATAATTTTCTTGGTAGTAAAAAACCCTCAAAAGAGAAAGACAATTGGTTAATATATAATACTCAAAGAATCAGCTTAGTGTATGGCACATAGTGGATGCTTTAAAAATATTCTTCAGATAAATAGTGCTGTTAATACACTCTCTACCACGACATCAATTGCAGTATTCTATTTGCTTTCAAGTCTCTACAGGAGGTAGATAATAGAGAATAGATTTACTTTTGCTCAGAATAATGTTTAAAATTGCCTAAAAGTACCAAACATAATATAACAAATACTTATATTCCAACTACTCACAGTTAATCAATGTTAATAGTTTGTCACATTTAATATTTTTAATAAAAGAAATAATGATAACTAACACTTATTGAGGATTAACCATGTACTGGCAATATTCCAATTGCTTTACATACATTAATTTGATTAAATCTTATAAAACCCTATGAGACAGGTTGTCATTATCTCAATTTTACAGAGAGGAATCTGAGGTATAAAATCTTCAGCATGTGCCAAGTCACACAGTTTTACGAGGCTGTATTAGTCAGCTAGGGCTGCCATAACAAAATACCACAGATTTTGTTGCACAACAGAATTTATTTTCTCACAATCTGGAAGCTAAAAGTTTGAGATCAAGGTGTCAGCTGGGTTGGCTAGTTCCAAGGCCTCTCTCTTTGGTGAATAGATGGCCATCTTCTCCCCATGACTTCATATCTTCCTACCTCTGTGTGTCTCCACTTCCCAACCTCCTCTTCTTATAAGGACTCCAGCCATACTGAAGTAAGGCCAAACTTAATGACCTCATTCTAACTTAAGTAGAGCTTATTTGCAAAAGCCAAGATATGGAAACAATCTAAATATCCATTGACAGATGAGAAAGAAACTATGAGATATATATGTAATGGAATATTATTCCACCTTGTAAAAAAAAGGAGATTCCACCATTTGCCAGAACATGGATGAACCTGGAAGCATTATGCTTAGTGAAACAAGCCAGACAGAAAGAAAAATAATGACTTTGCTTCTATGTGGAATCTGAAAAAGTCAAATACATAGAAACAGAGAATAGAACAATGATACCAGGTGGAGAAGGTAGGGAAGTGAGGAGTTGTTGATCAAAGGGTAGAAAGCTGCATTTATATAGGATGATTAAGGCTTGACATCTAATGTACAGCACGAGGACTACTGTTGGCAATACCATATTGTATACTTGAAATTTGCTGAGAAGGTATGTTTCACGTGATCTCACTACCCCCATCCCCACTCCATGCACACACAGACAGGCAGTAACTATGTGAGGAGATGGATATGTTAGTTTGCTTGCCTGTAGTAATCACTTCACTATGAATATGTATATCAAAACACCATATTGTAAACCTTAGATTTATACAATTTTTTAAAGGTTTTTGAAAATGTATCTCCGTACACAGTCATATTCTGAAGTACTGAGAACTTCAACATATGAATTGTGAAGGACACGATTCAACCCATAACAAGAGTAGAGCTGGCATTCAGGCCAGGAAGCTGAGACCCTAAGTCATGCCCCGTCCATAACACGTGCCTCTGATAACAATGACCCCCTCACAGCCCACTTTCTCAAATACAGTTTCCCTACCCGCTCTTCACAGAGGCAATCTCTTCCTAAGGAGGCAACATCATCACAAAGTTGGTGTTTCTTTTTAAAGTTACCCTACATAAACCCACATAACATGCATGTTTAATGTTATTTTTTCAACAAACTATTAAGTTTAAAACATCTCCACCTTGCACCCAAACAAGACATGCATCTTAAAATGTCTCTACTTCTGTCCAAATAGCATTACATGCTCAAACCTTTCATGTTACTGATATCTAATATCTTAACCATCATTTTAACATTTTAACACCCCCCTCCAAACTAGCGAATAGTGCCACCATTTATTAGTCAATATACATTTAGGATTGCCAGTATGTTTGATTTGTTTCTTTGCTTACAATCTCTTATTGCATTTGGGTTCATTTTCTCTCTTTCTGAAGTATCTAACCGCAGAACCAGTTCAAGTCTGATTCAACTTTGTCAGTAACATGATGTGACAAAAGGATGAGTTGTTTCTCAGTGCAAAGGACCCTCAGGTTGCAGGTCATGAAAACTGTGCATGCCCAGATGAACCAAGCATGCCCCATTTGTGACCCAGGAACCAGCCAGAACGAAAAAGTCAATCACATGCAGAACCTAAGTGCTCAGATCACCGCAGAGGGGTGGAATTAAGGAGCAAAGAGTGCCCTATTTTGTTGCAGAGCAGAACTAGAAACCAAAGACTCATCATCACCTCTTTGCATGACCCAATCAGATCATGACTCACTGCATTTTTCTGTCTCTCTCATTGTTACTCTCTGCCTATGAAATCTCCTAGGCTCCAGGGCAGGCAGACAGATTTGAACATCACCTCCTGTCTCCCTGCCAGTCAGCTCTCAATAAAGCCTTCTTTTCTCAAAAGCCAGTGCTATAATGTTGGCTTCTATGTGCACCAGACATAGAGCCCATTGCTCAGTAACCTCTGCCTGAGCATTTTATTCAGTGGCGGAAATGGGAATGTGCTTTGTCTATGTACATCCGGAAATGTCTTTGTCACTCTTACATGATATAATTTTAGTTTCAAGTTATTTTGCCTCATTGCTTTGGGGTAGGCGTTCATTATTTGCTAGTATCTATTGTTCCTGGCAATTAATTCCTGTATTTTGAATTGTTATTTGTTTCAAGATCAACTTGCCTTTTCTCTCTGGCACATTGAAATTTTTTTCCTTTTTTTTTTTTAAGAGTTCTATAATTTCACTATGATGTGCCTAGATATAGATTTGTTTATATCTACCTTGCTTGACATACACCTTTTTCCATTTTAGAAAACTCTGTCATTACCTCCTCAAATATTGCCTTTCTCTTTTCTTTTTTATTTTACATTCTAAATGTCCTAATATAAAATATTGCAGTTTTCTATTCTATCTTCTATAACTTCTATGTCTCTTAACATCTTCATTTTATATAACTCCTTATCTCTCAGCAGAGATTTCCTCAATTTTGTCATCTACTTTACTTCACCAGTCCTTTCCCTTCCTATATCTAGACTATTGTTCAACTTATGCAGTGATGGTATATTCTTTTGTTGCTATTGTTTTGATAGATTTTTTCATTTATAGAACTTCTACTTTTTTCATGTCTGTTTTTTGTTTGTAATTTCAGTTCTGATGAATTCTATTACTTCCCATATCTTTTTGAAAATTTTAAATATATTCTCTTTCATGTTGTCTTGTCATTTGTATTTCCTTGAATGTGACCATCTATTGCATCTTTAGACTATCTCTCATGATATTAGCTTCCCTTGTGTGCTAAGATTTGTTTCTTTCTGTGAATTCATCACATTCGGTGGCACTTATCTTCTGCAAGATTAAGCACTTGTCCTGGATTGTAGAGATTGTTTCACAATTTCCTCTGCTATGACTTGTGTTCTGGAGAAGATTTTGCTTGTATTTCTGGATCAAGCCATGGATGAACTCTGGCCAACATCCTAATGCTACAGGGGTCTCAGTGTTCCAGGGCTGACTCAATTCTACCCAGTCTGAGTTGAGCAGGCAGCTTCTGGTGTATACTGGGAGCTGTGTTCAGGCTCTAATGCTGTATGCAGGATTCACAGCCTGATTTCTCAGCCCTACGTCAACTTTCCAAGTATATAACCAATTTGACTTTCCTAGTAAGCCGTGCAGCCTCAATTGCTTCTGAATGTCATTGGTTCCCTCATCATTTCTGCCACCTGGAAACTTGTTTTGAGTTCTGCATTATTATTATTATTACATTATTATATCTAGAATGAAAGGAGGACTTCTTATGTCAGTTCAGATCACTGCCTAGTTACTAAAGTCATCCAAATTATATTATTAGAGAACACACAAGTACAGAGCCATCATGTAACAGTCATACAAAATAGAAACTGAAAAGGAAAGGAAGAACTTTCAAGAACATCTAAAAACAGGGCCGGGCGCGGTGGTTCACACCTGTAATCCCAGCACTTTGGGAGGCCAATGTGGGCGGATCACGAGGTCAGGAGATCGAGACCATCCTGGCTAACATGGTGAAACTTCATCTCCACTAAAAATACAAAAAATTAGCCAGGCGTGGTGGCAGGTGCCTGTAGTCCCAGGTACTCGGGAGCCTGAGGCAGGAGAATGGTGTGAACCTAGAAGGCAGAGTTTGCAATGAGTCAAGATCACCTCACTGCACTCCAGCCTGAACGACAGAGCGAGACTCTGTCTCAAAAATAATAAAATAAAATAAAATAAAAAAGGACATCTAAAAACAATGAATGTCTAAAGGACATACCACATGAGACTTCCATTTTACTAACAAAGCTCTGTGATCACATTTCCCAAACACCAAGGGGAAATAAACTGGGTAAAAACATTAGTTTAGGCATGAAGCTATACATTTACTGAAAAAGAGATAAATGAAAACAGGTTTCAACTACTGGAAATTCAGGAAGTCAGTCAAGTTGATCTGGTAACCATATTTAAGCACAGTATAAAATTTTAGAAAGACAGCTACTCGGGAGGCTGAGGCAGGAGAATCGCTTGAACTCGGGAGACAGAAGTGCAGTGAGCCAAGATCACACCATTGCACTCCAGCCAGGATAACAGAGCAAGACTCTGTCTCCAAAAAAAAAAAAAAAAAAAAAAGTTCACAAAAAAAAATTTTAGAAAGAATATAAATTTGTGATATTAGAATAAAAAAGACTTAGAAATGAATTTTGCTTCAAAACTAGGATAAAATATCATATTCTACAACATGGTTATAAATACTAAAGGAGTTATAAATCATTTTGCTGTGTGTGTGTGTGTGTGTGTCTGTGTGTGTTTAGAAGTAATATTATAGCATATTCAGAACACTCTCTAAGAAACAATTTGTTCTTTCAGCAAATATTTATTGAACTCCTCTGAAGTGCTCAGCATTGCACACAGCCTGGAGGCCCAGAGCACAACACAAAATCTCTGTCCTGACAAAGCATACAATCTAACAATACAAGATCACCTCTGATTAAACCCCGATGTCTGTCCTACTGACAAATTTGTGCCATGAGACTCTCCAGGAAGGAAGCTCAATAGCTATTTCCTTAAAAGACCAAGACTTTGGAAGAACCTCTGTGTACCAGAAAATTCCTAAACCCCCATTTTCAGAGAATAAAATAAGCATTTTCTTCCAAGGCACAACTTCTTTCAAAAATCTTCACTGCCCAGCAGTCTGTGATGCGCCAACATCCATTTCAAAGAGTTTTCTTAATAAAGCTCAAAACACTGTAGTAAAATGCTTTCCCAGATGCAACAAGAACAACGAAGTCCAAAACCTTATTCAAGTAGTCATTTTTAAAGTGGCAGATAGAGTATCTGCTGTATGCCTTGTGTTCACTGAGAAGCTGTACTAAGAACACAAGGTACAGTAAAGCAATGCATATCCCCAAAATGGTAATGAAGTGCAGCCAAAATAGAGATAATTATTTTAATTAATGGTAATGATTTTAACGGTTGAACATTTTAACTAATTAATTATGATTGATTGCTTGTTACTAATCAAGGAATACGATTCAAAGTTGTAATTGAAAAACCAGGAGCAATAGGTTCTGCAGAGAGCATATCACAACCCTACTGAGATCAGGGACATTATTTTTGCCTTGAACATTTCATTCTGGATTATTCCAGTCCTTTTTCTTTAATATATCCTTTTGATAAACTAGTAGGACATTGTGTTTTATTTGGTATTTAGAATCTTTTACCAGAAACAGAAACAAAACATGAAATGTGAATATAGTTGGAGAAATATATACATTATTTTTAGAGCTACAGCTTTTGTTTGGGACATGGGGTCTTGCTCTGTTGCCCAGGCTGGGAGTTCAGTGACGCAATCATGGCTTGCTGCAGCCTCAAACTCCTAGGCTCAAGTGATCCTCTAATCTTAGCATCCTGAGTAGTTGGGACTACAGGCACACACCACTATTCCATGACAGCTTTTTTTTTTTAAAATAGAGGCAGAGTCTCATTAGGCTGCCCATGTTGGTCTCAACCTCCTGGCCTCAAGCAATCCTTCCACCTCTGCTTCCTGAGATGCTGAAATTACAGGTATGAGCCACCGCACCCAGCCCAGGTATGACTTTTAATGCCACATTATTCATTTAAATTGTATTCTTGTTCTTCTTCAAGTCTAAGCTTTCTTTCTGCAGATAAAGACTTTAGATATAAGAAACTACTCAATTAGACTGTTTGAACAACATGAAACTTTTTACTTTTGTAAGCATATTGACTGAGAATTCGTTTTTCACAAAGTGTATATTTGGTATTTTGGACACTGGTTTGTTAAGCCTTTTAAAAATATCATGTAGAGAACACTCAAGACCAGCAATAAGCTGTTTCTCACTCTTAATCTATTCTTCTAATGGCTTTATCGAATAGAGGCTGTATTAGTCTGTTTTTACGCTGCTATAAAGAACTACCTGAGACTGGGTAATTTATAAAGAAAAGAAGTTAACTGATAGTTCCACAAGCTGTACAGGAAGCATGACTGGGAGGCCTCAGGAAACTTACAGTCATGGTAGAATGCAAAGGGGAAGCAAGTACATCTTCACATGGTGACAGGAGAGAGGGAAAGTGAAGGGGGAAGTGCCACACACTTTTAAACCACCAGATCTCAGGAGAACTCACTCACTATGATGAGAACAGCAAGAGGGAAGCCTGCCCCCATGATCCAATCACCTCTTACCCAGCCCCCTCCCCC
>NW_012106709.1:1169620-1171733 GCF_000951045.1 Mandrillus leucophaeus
ATATTAAGAGCTGAAATAGTATACCCATAGTTCCTTTCATGTGCTGGATTAAAATTGATATGGCTTAGCGAAGTAGAAAAATGAGCACTGGATGCCCTTTCCGTATGGTAAAAGTAAAAGCTTGACAACATCTCCTTCTCTTCTGGATCACCGTCTTTTCAGTGTTCCTAATGACTTCTCTCTTCAGAAGAGATTTGGATCTGAAAGCCTAATCAATGAGGTTTTTAAAGTTCTTATGACAATGTCTTCAAGATCCCTTTGAAGGCTGAAGATCCTCAGATAGAGCAAAAATAGATGTACATGTACACATATATAGCTAGCCATACTCACAAGCCACAATGAGTTAAGTATTTCACAGCAAATAATCCTGACAAAATAAAAGCCTTAATTTTCTCAGCCCCAAATGAAATGTAAAAATAATCCATTCACCAATTACAAATGTGCCAAGAGAAAGCTATTATAGTGCAGCAAATGTATACCTTATATCTAAAGATGATGTTATTGTTATATTCTGTGACAGAATTTTCTCTTTAGATCATCACTCCAGCAGTGGTAATGAGTTCACACACAGCTGTTCACATACTTTCTTTTTTTGTCATTGATGACCAAAATCCCCATTTGTTAGACAGTTGTCCAGAATTGGTGCCATCACAGCAAACTAGATCAAAGCTTGTGGCTAATAACTACTATCAATGCTAATTTTTTTACTACTACCAAAATTTGCAGTCTATAGAGTGAGGTTTTTGAAAAATGTTGTATGTGAAGTGCTAGTCTTTTGTGAATCAAGTAAAACACATTATTTATATTATATCACATATGTATATTAAACTGGTTACTATTCTTGTAAATAATTCCTTATATCAGGGGGATAATTATATTGAGTTATAAAAAGAACCAATCGACTCTTTCTCTAAAGGTTTATTAATATCAAAAAGTCCTAAATTTACTGCTTCAGAGTAAAAACTAATACAAAACTTAGAAAATAAAGGTAGGTACCCATTGATATGCAATTAAATTATAAAAAGTATATACAACAAAATAAAGTTAGAGTGAACGATCAGCATCCATTCTGCAAACAATTAACGATGAAACTATATCAGCATCTTTTTTGAACTCTAGATTTCAAATAAATTTAGCCTAGGCTTTTTAAGAAGCCAATGAAAATAGTGTCTCTAAACTTGGAATGTTGTAAAACTGTCAGATAGACCTTACCACTCCTATTTTTTTCAAGAGTAAATGCCAGTTAAAAATCTATTCAGCATCTGTTCCATGGTTTTAGATAAACAGTCAAATTAAAGATGACAAAGAAGTTTCCCTATCTTGCAAGTTCCAGATACAGGTTCACTAGCTTAAGAAGAAATCTTTTACTAAAGCAATATACTACTAGATAAGGGTGTGGATTAGGTGATCCTCCTTAGGATATTCTCTTCTCTTCCAGTTCTGAGACTATATATTTAAATAGTAGTCATTAGAAGAAAATTTAATATCTTTTTAATTTGATATTATTATTCTCCTCCTTGTCCACTGACTGGACATGTGCTTTGAAGCAGCATCATGTAATGGACGAAAACAAGAAGTTCATCATCAGGAAACACAGACACTTTGCTCTGCCATTACAGGCTTAGTTTCCTTATAATCATAAAGAAAATAATAGTGATACTTTCCTTACACATCTCACATGATGAGTTTCAAATGACACAGAAATAGGAAAGCAATTTGTAAAACTTAAAGTCCCATATGAAGGGGTTAAAGTTGCACATTTATTTGGTTGTTTATTTTAATTGTCATAATGATAAGTAGACATTAAATTAGGCCTTATTAATATTGATAAAATGCATTTCCTTAATGGCTAACCATGATTTAGAAATGTAATCTGTGAAAAAAAAATTAAGGAATTATTTAAAGCTAAGGGACCAAAACAGGATATCTAAAATTAAAAACTTGCTGGATGAGTTTGTCAGCAGACTGGACCCATCAGAAGACAGGATTGGAATGTTCAAAGAAAAAATAATAAAAAATATTCACACTAAATCACTAGTAGGAAAAAATAATAAAGTAAAAAAGCAAAATACATATGTAAGACATGATCAATAGTTATAACATGTATGCAATT
>NW_012106709.1:1173923-1207492 GCF_000951045.1 Mandrillus leucophaeus
CCCCAACATTGGGGATTACAGTTCAACATGAGATTTGTGTGGGGACACGGATCCACACTATATCAGGAGCACATCAGTATCTCAGTATAACCTGCGATTTGTCTTGTGATGTATTAGTAATTTATTATGCATCAATGTTACCTTACTATAGTAAGGTGGTTCTTTTCATCCTAGATAATTCTTTTACCATAAGGAAAAAGCCATGTTGTCCCACTTCTATTTGGTAAATAGAGAGTGCAGGGAGAGGGAAATAGAAAGAATATCAGAGTAATAATAGGCCAAAGTCAGTTTGGAAAATTGGAGAATGTCAGTGTAACTGTGGTGCAGAGTGGGAAGATACAAGAACAGCAAGAAATGAGGCTGGAGGGGTAAGTGGAAGCCAAACTGTAAAGTCTCTTGTTTGTCACACTGAATACTGGAGATCACTAAGGAGGGAACGACATAATCAAATGTGTTTTAAAGAAGAGCACCTACTGGAAGATTGTTGAGAATGAAGGAAAAAAAAACAAAAACAAAAACATGAAAGAGGCTTGTCCTACAGTCCAGCTGATAATGAAAGCTTGGGTTAAGGCAATGACCAGGGCCATTCCTAGAATAAGATTGCCTGGAGTTGACTAACAATTAACTATATGTGTTTATGCAATTAACAATTAAATGTATGGTGAGTATGGAGCAGGTTCAAATTGGATGGAGGTGATGGAACTCATACTTTTGGGCATGTTAAAATCAAGTTTCTGAGGATATTTTGGTGACCTTGTATTGTATTTTCTTTCCACCTACTCCACCAAAAAACTGCAACCTGTTTTCAGCCATAGTCTCCAGATCATCTGTCTACCTTTCAGACCAGCCTCCACTCAAAGATACAGCCAGGTTCTAACTCTAGGGAAAACAGGTCTGGGAACAGAATCTGTGCCACGGATTGGTATGGGAGCAAATGCCCAGAAGGGGCTGATATTGGACTACTTTTTCTCTATCTCATGGTCTAATCACTGATTTTTAATCACTTAATTTACACTGCTTTCTCTGAGATTTTTTTAATAACCATTTTTTAAAACATTGGCTGTGAATCACTTTTGCAGAATGTGTTCAGAAAGAATGGCTGATCTTCCTTCTTTTCTCCTAATTTCAGTGCCTAATTTCCTACAGTTGAGTCTGCCCAGCCCAGCCTCATGAATGAGTCTAATTCCAGATTACTGAACTCCTCCCCATTTTCTCCACCCTGCCATGTGGTCCAGATATGACGAATGCCAGCATGCTGAGGCCCAGCAGACTAGGCTCTAAGTCCCTGTAATTTTTCCTGTCTATAGTCAAGATTGGACTCAGGGCTTCCAAGATCACAGAGCCTGCAGTTAGGAGTCAAGTGACTTAAATGGCAAGAGAAGAGAGCTATAGAATGGGGAAGCCAGGCAATTTCCCCAGAATGTTGTGATGCTAGTCCCATTTGCAAATATTTCTTCTTTCTATAATCTTGTGCTGAAACTCTGGAGGCATAGGGAAATGTCTTTAGTCTCTCACATATTATCAAGGTTAAAGTGCACCAAGAAGGTTTTTTTTTTTTAATTTTGTTTTGTTTTGTTTTTTTCCAAAATCAAGGGAAAGGTGGACACAGAGTTGAAGGAATAATGATATTCAGATCATCAGCTCTTTTTTTAATCTTATTGCAGATTGTCCACTCAGGAATTTACCCTTGGACATTTTTAATCTCAGGTCAGACTTCCTTCTGCCATTTGGCATTCTCCCAGGCAACCATCTCTTTCCATCAGTCAGTGGAAACATTCGCCAAGCATAATTAGGAAGGTAAATCTGCTGTAGAAATTGTCATGGTTTCATTTAGATGTAGCCAGTGTGAAACAATGGATCGTCAGTTAATTTTCCTTTCCTGGAAATTTAAAAACAAATAACAAACTAATAATTTAGACACATCTAAGCTGTGTCTAAGTCGAACCACTGAAGCTTGTTTTTCTGATAATGGTACAGTTACATTCTAATTTCAGTGCTAAGAAATGAACTTGGAGATAGGAAGAAAGAAGGGGCACAGATATTGAAGGCAAAAGTAGAAAAGGACAGCAGCAGAGGCCATTTTGTATCACAAAACTCTCACATAATTTAGAAATTCAGCTGCAAAACAAAACTCACTAGTTATATTGGTTTGCAGAACTGTCAGTTTGTTTTGCCAGAATGATCAACATTAGCAAGCAGCATCCTACTGTTCAGCTGTGGATTTAGGCTGGAGTCACAGAAGAGGATAATATGCTTACGAATAGCACCTCTCAGAGTGTGAAGTGTACCTCCTGGCTGGCAATCTAACCCTGCTTCTGGCAGGGCCCCATGAAAGGTGAAAGAAAGGGAGGGAGAAATTAATGAATATTATTCCCTTTTACTTAGGATTTGCCAAAACTAGGACCTGGCATTGAATATTAAGAGCTGAAATAGTATACCCATAGTTCCTTTCATGTGCTGGATTAAAATTGATATGGCTTAGCGAAGTAGAAAAATGAGCACTGGATGCCCTTTCCGTATGGTAAAAGTAAAAGCTTGACAACATCTCCTTCTCTTCTGGATCACAGTCTTTTCAGTGTTCCTAATGACTTCTCTCTTCAGAAGAGATTTGGATCTGAAAGCCTAATCAATGAGGTTTTTAAAGTTCTTATGACAATGTCTTCAAGATCCCTTTGAAGGCTGAAGATCCTCAGATAGAGCAAAAATAGATGTACATGTACACATATATAGCTAGCCATACTCACAAGCCACAATGAGTTAAGTATTTCACAGCAAATAATCCTGACAAAATAAAAGCCTTAATTTTCTCAGCCCCAAATGAAATGTAAAAATAATCCATTCACCAATTACAAATGTGCCAAGAGAAAGCTATTATAGTGCAGCAAATGTATACCTTATATCTAAAGATGATGTTATTGTTATATTCTGTGACAGAATTTTCTCTTTAGATCATCACTCCAGCAGTGGTAATGAGTTCACACACAGCTGTTCACATACTTTCTTTTTTTGTCATTGATGACCAAAATCCCCATTTGTTAGACAGTTGTCCAGAATTGGTGCCATCACAGCTAGATCAAAGCTTGTGGCTAATAACTACTATCAATGCTAATTTTTTTACTACTACCAAAATTTGCAGTCTATAGAGTGAGGTTTTTGAAAAATGTTGTATGTGAAGTGCTAGTCTTTTGTGAATCAAGTAGAACACATTATTTATATTATATCACATATGTATATTAAACTGGTTACTATTCTTGTAAATAATTCCTTATATCAGGGGGATAATTATATTGAGTTATAAAAAGAACCAATCGACTCTTTCTCTAAAGGTTTATTAATATCAAAAAGTCCTAAATTTACTGCTTCAGAGTAAAAACTAATACAAAACTTAGAAAATAAAGGTAGGTACCCATTGATATGCAATTAAATTATAAAAAGTATATACAACAAAATAAAGTTAGAGTGAACGATCAGCATCCATTCTGCAAACAATTAACTATGAAACTATATCAGCATCTTTTTTGAACTCTAGATTTCAAATAAATTTAGCCTAGGCTTTTTAAGAAGCCAATGAAAATAGTGTCTCTAAACTTGGAATGTTGTAAAACTGTCAGATAGACCTTACCACTCCTATTTTTTTCAAGAGTAAATGCCAGTTAAAAATCTATTCAGCATCTGTTCCATGGTTTTAGATAAACAGTCAAATTAAAGATGACAAAGAAGTTTCCCTATCTTGCAAGTTCCAGATACAGGTTCACTAGCTTAAGAAGAAATCTTTTACTAAAGCAATATACTACTAGATAAGGGTGTGGATTAGGTGATCCTCCTTAGGATATTCTCTTCTCTTCCAGTTCTGAGACTATATATTTAAATAGTAGTCATTAGAAGAAAATTTAATATCTTTTTAATTTGATATTATTATTCTCCTCCTTGTCCACTGACTGGACATGTGCTTTGAAGCAGCATCATGTAATGGACGAAAACAAGAAGTTCGTCATCAGGAAACACAGACACTTTGCTCTGCCATTACAGGCTTAGTTTCCTTATAATCATAAAGAAAATAATAGTGATACTTTCCTTACACATCTCACATGATGAGTTTCAAATGACACAGAAATAGGAAAGCAATTTGTAAAACTTAAAGTCCCATATGAAGGGGTTAAAGTTGCACATTTATTTGGTTGTTTATTTTAATTGTCATAATGATAAGTAGACATTAAATTAGGCCTTATTAATATTGATAAAATGCATTTCCTTAATGGCTAACCATGATTTAGAAATGTAATCTGTGAAAAAAAAATTAAGGAATTATTTAAAGCTAAGGGACCAAAACAGGATATCTAAAATTAAAAACTTGCTGGATGAGTTTGTCAGCAGACTGGACCCATCAGAAGACAGGATTGGAATGTTCAAAGAAAAAATAATAAAAAATATTCACACTAAATCACTAGTAGGAAAAAATAATAAAGTAAAAAAGCAAAATACATATGTAAGACATGATCAATAGTTATAACATGTATGCAATTGGAATCCCAAAATAAGAGAAAGGAGAGAATGGAGCAGAAGCAATATTTGGAAAAACAATTGCTGAGAATATTCCAAAAATATCAAAAACCTCAGGGAACCTCAAGCAGAATAAATACAAAAGAAACCACACAGGGCCATAATCTAGTCAAATGCTGAAAATCAAAGACAAAGAGAAAACCCTTAAAAGCAGTCAGAGATAATTTTTCAAAGGACCCTGGAAAGGAGCATTAGTAAGACTGATGACTGACTGACTGTCAAGAACTGTGAAAGCCAAATGACAATAAAATGACTTATTTAAAATACAGAAAAAAAATCCCATCAAGCTAGAATTTTATGCCACGCCAAAAAAATACTTCAAAAAATGAAAGTAAAATAAATATTTTAATGCAAAATTGAAGACACACAATTAATTACCAGCAGATTGTATGACAAAATTTTACTAAAAAACGTTATTTAAGCTAAAGGAAAATAATACTAGATAGAAATACAGAATGAAAATAGGATTTCAAAACCCTAGAAAGGATTTTTGTTGTGTGAATTTAGGATGCTTGGAACTTCTGCAGCCATTTGGCAACCGTTAGAGAGATATTTACTCCCAATAAACAGAGGTCAGTCAAACCAAAAGGTAGGAAAAGTCCTTAAGGCATCATAGAACTAGTGAAGCATATCTGGAATGCCTATGTAGACTTCTTAAGTTAGATAATAAATATTTTTATTGTTCCAAACAATTTTTTAATTTAAAAAACTAGCAACTTTTGCTTCTAGCATTATGGCAGGCTAGATAATGTGAGGGATAATGTTGTAGCAGAAAGGATGTATTTTGAATGGGACAAACTCCATTCCATTGCTTTTCTTGAAGGATACATGTGAGGTCTCCAAGGACCACTCTTCCTGCTCCCAAAATAAACAACTGTCAGCAGGTGGCTTTGGATTACCCTATGGGTGGATGTTAATATCACCACTGTTATTTGGATATTGAGAAGCGATTCAATGGTAAGAAGGAAAAACTGAGCCTCGCCTCTGTGCTAACCAAAACCAAGGAGAAAAGCTGAAGGAAGAAGTCCTCTGCGGAGGAAAACTACTCTACTCTAATGTAGATCCACATGACTATCATGTGATAATCAATCAATGAGTTTACAATGGAAAAACAGTCAGCAAGCATTTAAGAATACAACTCAACTGGAAGTAAAAGCGACAAAAAGTAACAAACAACAGAATTGGCTGCACAAAATACTACAGATATAGAAAATGGAACATGAGAACAAGTAAGTATACATTTTTCTAATGTTTATAGAAATATTATGCACAACAACTAAGATGAACACATAACAGGAAAGTATCCAAATGAACAGGCAGATTTGAAAAAAATGACACTTTAGGGGGGAAATTTGTAGAACTTCTTAATTTAAAAGAAAAACTCAACAAACAGGGTAAAGAGCAAATCAGGCACCGTTGCCCATTGAACATGAGCACTCTGATGGGAATATCCTTAAAGTAGCTTAGCAAGATAAGAAAATATACTAAGAAGCTAAGAGATATGATGGGTAAAATGAAACTATAACTACCCAGAGACACAAAAGGAAATAACAGAGGGAGGTGGGGAAGAAAAGGCAATATTTGAAAAGATAATGGCTGAAAATTTTGCAAAACTAATAAACTAATAAGAATATGAATTCATTGATCTAGGAAACATACTGTATTCCAAGGGAGATAAATAAAAATTGATCTACATCTAGCACTTAGAAAAGGCAGAGTACTAAAGAAGATCTTTTTTTTTTTTTGAGACAGAGTCTCGCCCTCTCTCTCAGGCTAGAGTACAATGGCGCGATCTCAGCTTACTGCAACCTCCGCCTCCCAGGTGTCCCAGTTTCCATATATCACACACATAAATCTCAATTTCATAGCAACCTATGTCACAAGATTGTGCATAGAAATTTTTTAAGCACCATGCAACCATGAAGTTTAGTTCATAATGGAAAATAATCATAATTTGAACTATAGAATCTTATCTGTGGAAGGGCCAATAACAAATAATATTTCATAACTAAGAAAAATCAGGCCATCAATATAGCCATTTTCTCTGATTTCATACTTCCAGACATCTCTTCTAGTCTCATGCCCCCACGACCCACTGCTGCCCCTTCCTTCAGCACACAGACCAACAACATGCTTTTCCCATGTGGGTCGTAATGGGCTGTGCAGGGCCATGTGTCTATGACTTTGCACACGTTCTCTTTGCATGGAATACCTTTTCCCGTTCCCCAACTGGCAAACTTCAACTCATCCTTCAACATGCTGCTCATTTTCTGTTCCTGTCCCTAAGCAAAGCAGATGGATCACTGCCTCCTCTAAAGCCCCATGGTAACTGGTGCCCACTTCCGTAGCTGTACATATCACAATGTTGTAAATGTTTCTTTACTTATCTCTCCCGCTCACTAAACTGTGTGCTCCTTGAAGAAAGAGAAACTGCATCTAATTCATCTTTGTAACCCACATGACCAGTACAACATTGGCTTATTGTCAGAGTTCAGGGAATGTATATATATATTCATTGTATAACATATAATGTATATACAATGAATAAAATGAATGGATGCTTCCCTGAGTTTACATGGTCTTAGTCAGGGCTGAAACTGGAACCTGGATTTTCTGATTCCCATCCACGCCAGTGTTCTTTTTATCACATCCTAGAGCATGTTATACATGTTCTAACACAGACCATGGTCTTGGGATGTTTGGAGCAACAACCATAAAAAGGACAATGCCGTCTTCTCAAGTGACACAGGCTATAAGGGAAACAGAGCAGTGCCATTTCAAAATTCATCTAGTTCATCGGAGGCTCCCTGAGAGATTGTGTGACACTTGTACACCTGGTGAAATTGAGCAATGAAAATCAAAAACGGGATCAGGAAAAGAACAGAAGCAGACAGTTTGTATTTACTTACACTCATCTAGACCTGTTGGGCTTGGGAAAAATGGCAGACAGTTCCAGACAGTTCCAGGAAGTGTTTGCAATGAATAAAGTGAGGATTTCAACTCCTGTTCAGAGTTCTAAAAATGCATTTCAGTGATTCCACTGCTTGAGGGTTCTCTGGGTAAACTGCCCAATTGTGATTGAGATGAGCAGCAGGTCAGTGAGAGTAGGACGAGGAAGAAAAAGAAACACACAAAGACAGAGGAAATGTATGTAGGAGAGAAGGAGAAGACAGGAGAAAGGGGAAGGGAGTTTGGATGAATTCACCAACTAAAGATGTTTTAATTAAATTAATGGCAGAACTCAGTTAAGATAAGTATATTAGCCAGGCACGGTGGCACACTCCTGCAGTCCCAACTAATTGGGAGGCTGATGAGAAAGGATAACTTGGGCCTAGGAGTTCAAATTCAGCCTGGGCACCATAATGAGACCCCATCTCTAAAACAAACAAACAAAAAAAGATATGCATATATTAACAAAGCATAGCTATATAAAAGAAAGGGAAGCCCCTTTCTTTAATCCACTATAAGATATCCTCCTCCTTCTCTTCTTGTCTCCTTTCACTTGGGAAAGTACTTTACTTGTAAAGAATAGATAAACAAAATAGGTAACCAAGGAGTTAGATATCACACACTCTAAAATAGTTCTAAGCTCGGTATTAGTTTTCTCGTGCTGCTGTAACAAATGACCACAAACTTCATTGGTTAGAACAACACAAATTTATTAGGATACGGTTCTGTAGATGAGAAGCCCAACACAGGTCTCACTGCGCTAAAATCAAGGTACAGCCATGCTGTGCTCCCCTCTGGAAGCTTTAAGGAAGAATCCATTTCTGTTCATGCAGATTGGTAGCTGAATTCAGTTCCTTGAAGTTGTGGGACTCAGGCCCCTGTTTTCTTGCTGGCTGTCAGTTGAGATCTATTCCCAGGTTCCAAAGGTCACCCATATTCCTTGGCTCATGGTCCCTTCCCTTGGTCTTCAAAACCAAACCCTCTCTCACTTAACTCTCTCCTGCCTGTTCTTCTGTTGTATCTGTCTTCCTTCTGTCATTCTCTTCCACGGTTAAGGATGCCTGTAATTACATTGGACCCTCCCAGATAATCCAGAATAATCTCCTTATTTTAAGGTCCATAACCTTAAACCCATCTCCTGAGTTCCTATGGACATGTAAGGTAACATCTTCACAGGACCCAGAGACTGGGGGCCATTATTTTACTGATCACACCCTTCTTTCACTGGACAAAGGAATCCAAGAGGTCACTAGATTCTGTCTGCAAAGATATGAGCCACGAAACAAAGCTTACACAAGACTAGGAGTAGATATAACAATAACTATGCACATGCCATTCATTCACTCTCATATTCATTAACAAAGGTTTATCAAATACCTACTGTGGTCCAAAAGGCCTATGGTGGGTACTGAAATAAAACAAGGCCATGTTCTGTTCCCCACCCAGAAGTACACCGTGAGGTGAAAGGCAGGACAGCCAATCAACTTCAATGCCACTGGCAAGTGCAATGTATGTGGTAAAGGTACACATGCAGGCAGGGAGGAGACAGGGCCCAGACAGAGAAACGCAATCAGAGAGGCTTCTAGAAGGAAGCACAGCCTTAATAATGGAGGATAATACACACAAAGCTGTGAGTGGTCTGCTGTGATGAAGTCTGGGACATGTTTGGGAGATGAGAAGGAAAGGAAGGCAGGAGACAGGTCAGCAGTATCACATATGTGCCCCATAGTAAGGAGTTTGGACGGTACCCCAAGGGCAATGAGAATTCACTAGATGATTTTAAGCAGATATATAATCAGATTGTTTTTCTAAGATCACTTATGAAGCAGATAGGAAAGAACTATAGCAGGAAGCTTGAAAATAATTTCCAACCCATTTACTCAGGAGTGAAAGAAATCTATACAGTTAAGTATAAAATTAAGCCATAGGAGCTCGTATTAAAGTCTATAAATACAACTCCTTCCTTCTGTCCCCATTTGTGATTTCTTTGTGGCAATTGTACAGGGACAATATTAAGGTATTTTTTCTTCTCAAGTAAACTGTTATGGGAATGTTCCAGGGAGATTTGAAAATTGACATGCAGGTTTCAAACTACTCCACTACCCTAGAACACACGATCTCCTTTTTCCCTATAATAGTTCTTGCTTTCTTCCATCCACTACCTTCCCCTCCCTCAGGCCCACTCACCTTCCTTTGTAGACAGATTCATGGGAAATTACATCACATTTTAAATCCAGCAAAAGAGATTTATATTTAAAGAAATTCTATATTTTCATAACATGTTTTCTGAATATAAAAGTAATACATTTCCTAGTCAAAATTTTGGAAAACTATAAAGAAGTTCTAATGGAAATTCTTTAATCTTGTTTTTAAGAGAAGGAACACTTTTAAAAGTGTGAATACAGTACAATTTTTATTTCTCAATTATATTCTAATAAAGAACATATATAATTGTATTCTGTATTAGTCTGTTCTTGCATTTCTTTAAAGAAATACCTGAAACTGGGTAGGTTTTATGGAAAATAGGTTCAATTGGCTTATGATTCTGCAGGCTATACAGGAAGCATAGTGCTGGCATCTGCTCAGCATCTAGGGAGGCCTTAGGAAGCTTACAATAATGACGGAAGGGGAAGCAGGTACAGGCAGGGCACACAGCTAAAGCAGGAACAACAGAGAGAGTGGGAGGGGAGGTGCCACACACTTTTAAATGATCAGATCTTGCAAGAACTCATTATTATGAAGGTAGCACCAGGCCATGAGGGATCTGCCCCCATGATCCAAACACCTCCTACCAGGCCCCACCTCCAGCACTGGGGATTACAATTCAACATGAGATTTGGACAGGGACAAATATTCAAACTATATCATACTCCAATGGCATATTTTATTATATAGGGTGGTTGTTTCACTTAACATATAAGGAGAATGATTTTGTCCTTAAATATTAAAATACTATTTTAATGACTAGACAGATATTTTCATGACTACATACATATTATAATGACTGTCATAATTTGCTTAACTATAATTTATCAATCTCCTATTACTGATTTTTTCTTTTGTTTCTTAGTACTCTAATTAATACTATAGTCAATTTTTTTTTTTTTTTTTTTTTTGAGACGAAGTCTCATTCTTGTCCCTCAGGCTGGAGTGCAATGGCGTGATCTCGGCTCACTGCAACTTCCGCCTCCCTGGGTTCAAGCGATTCTCCTGCCTCAGCCTCCCAAGTCGCTGGGATTACAGGTGCCTGCCACCACGCCCAGCTAATTTTTGTATTTTTAGTAGAGACGGGGTTTCACCATGTTGGTGAGGCTGGTCTCGAACTCCTGACCTCAGGTGATCCACTTGCCTTGGCCTCCCAAAGTGCTGGGATTACAGGCCTGAGGCACTGCGCCCGGCCTATAGTCAATATTTTTTAAGCATCTTTGATTTTCTGGAATGTATAGACACCTTCTGGATTATTATTATTATTATTATTATTATTGCTTTTGCATAAATCTAGAATTCAATCGAAAACTAAGAAAGCTTAGTAAAGTATACCTTTGGCAAACTGATACTCTCCTCTCAAGAAAAACAAAGGAAAAATAACGTGGAAATATTGCCATGATTCTTTTTAGTGAAAGGAAAGTTAGGACACAGGCAATGACAGAGATCTGCAAGGAGAGAATGTTTTAGACCAGGAACTCGAAACACAGTATAAAAGAAAGTAAAATTTCCGGACCCTCTAAATTTATTATGTCAAGGGGAAAGTTAAGCCTTGGGGATGGAGTCATGCAGCATGTTTGCAATGTCTGCTTCTTAGATTATAGCTTAACTCTCTTCCTTATTTTTCTTCTGTAAGCTTAACTCTCTTCCTTATAGATTATAGATCCGTTCTTCATAGCTTAACTCCCTTCCTTATTTTGCTCTATAAATGACTGGGAGAAACCAGAGACCAGACCTCCCACTTCCAGTCACCGATCTTTGTTATAGATTAACTGCCTCCTTTATTGGCCTGTCCCTAACTCAGACCAGATGGTGCCCACGACTCCATGACCATTACAACTTCAGTGTGGAATGTCACATGTACTTTTCCAGAAAGAAAAAGACCACCTCAAGTAATCAGTGATTGTAACTGTGCATTAAGCTTTACATAGAAAGACGTTGAAATTCTGTTAAGCTTTCCTAAACGTTATCTATATAAATGATCCCAAACTTCTACGTGTCGGAGCACTGACATTCATTCTTTGGACTCTGTGCTTCACTGGTGGCCTGTCCTCAAACTTTGCGCTTGAATAAATTCTCTTCAAACTAAACTCTGGCCCTTTTGGTTATTTTAGGTTGACAACAAACAGGCATACAAGTATACTGAGCTCCGGGGATACAGCTGTAGCAAGCTACACAGCCTCACCCTTCCAGAGTTCAGCGTCTAACCAGGTAGACGTACTTACAGAAATGACGCGGAAGAATGATGCTAGGACTGATGCAAAAATTGTACCTATAAATAATTTTAGAGGGACACATGATTATTAAGCCTCCTTGTCTACTATTAATTCCTCACCCTTCACAAATATTAATCAAAGATACTCCCACATTTATACTAGTTTCTTTCATTAGGTCCTAGACCCTTATGCATCAGAGAACATTTTGCCTTCATTAGCACTGTAATATCTTGTCTTGAATTTTGAAAAATGGCTCTTTTCTGTGATAGAAGGTCATTCAGCGTCTATTAGCCACACCCTGGTGGCATTTTTAGATCCCTATTTGCAGGATCAGTGTTCAAGGTGTCCGCCCTCGTTCAGCATCTTCCAGGCAACTATGATGTCATTTGTCTTTTTAAAGGTTTGTAAATTCATATATCTTAATATACAACATACCACTAATTAACTGGACGATCTGCTTACCTGTTAACATTTAAATGCAATTCTTTCCTTCCATATTGGCACAAACCTAGGCCCTTTTTAATTTAAAAGCCTCCATCTGAAAAAGAATATTTGCAAATCGACAAGGAAGGACAAATGGTGAAGAGGGGAGGGAATACATAAACTTTTTCTGAAGAATGTGCTAAACTCTTCACTATTTAATAGATAAGAATGAATACTGCTGTTTAACTAGATCCAGTCTCTGAAATATCTAATTAAAACTGATGTGCTTATTTAGTTTCCAATTCATCACAGGTGGGCCCACATTAATGTGAAAATGAGAGTAAATTACCAGCATTTGGCAATCTCAGTGAATGTCATTCACATTATTAACTCAAACCTCAAAATGCATTTTAAAATGTGGTTCATAGGTAGGGCACCATCTCTCCACACAAACAAAAATCTTCCCCCACTAAGCTTATGGAATTTTACTTTTATGTAGAAGGTTCCCAGTGACACAAGTCCACCTACTCAAAACTCCTCACCTGTGATCCAATAGGGGTATCACAGGGAAGACAGTGGGAGCAATGCCCCTCCCTTCCCAGGCGTTAGTGTCTCCTGGGAATGACTGTTTAGTTTGGCCCAACTCTCTTCTAGCTTGTCAAGTGGAACTTTATTAAAAATTCAGTTCATTTAACTTTACGGAGAGATTCTTTACTAGTAGTCCTCACACAGGACCAGAAAGCGTTAGCAGTTTCGACTCCACCCCAGCAGACAGCCTCCCGCAGCACATGAGCTCTGAACCCTTCATCCTTTCTCTTTTCACATGTACAAAATGGAAAGTCATCTTCCATGTAATTTGTCTTTGAAAGACTCTTTCCAGTAGTGTGCTGAAATGTATTTGGAAATGCGTAGATGAGAAGAATCTTCCACATTGACTTTGTTCAGTCCACACAACATACACTGGCTGGTCAGCATCTCAAATGGTTTTTTTCCCCTACTTTTTCTAAAGCTTTCAAATCCACATGGAAGATAATTTATTTCACTTTTAAAGCACCCACTGTTAGAGGCTAATTTATAAACTGAATAAATTATTCCAGGGGCACGGAAAGAAAGTCAAAAAAATTTCCGCTTTAAATACACTCACACATTCATCTCTCCTCCACCTGCTTTCAATGATCAAAATCTTACATGGAAACTTATTCTCTCAATTTAAGGTTGTGAACCCTTCAGATTGAAACATCAGATTTTTTGGCAACGAGTGTAAATGATCAATAAACAGATGATATGGTACTTAATTTCACAAGGAGTCTAGGAAATCAGATTAAAGCAGTATCAAGGTACCCATATTAGCCCACCGACTTGAGGAAAGTTTACAAAACAGGGACATGCTGTGCTGGTGAGGAAGCGGATGGTCTCCTCGTCGTGCAGTGGTGGCAGGAGTGTGAATTGCTATGAACTTTTCACAAAAACAAGCACATTTTGTCATGTATACTTTACCACATTTAAAATTTTAGAAGAGTAATAATCTGGAAGTAGGTATTATAATTAAATATATCCAAACCCTTTGGCCCATCCTCACCTTTGAATCTATCCAGTAGAAATCAATATACTAGTACCTAAGGATACACGTAAAACAATAATTGCAGCATTGTTTATGACAGGGTGGGAGGGGAGATAGCTGCATACATTAGGTTCATCTATACTATGGAATATTATGCAGGGTGTTTTTTTTTTACTGTATTGTCTATTTTTTACTAACCTGGAGAAATGTCTATGTTGCACAGTTAAGTGAGAAAAGCACATTGTTGAGTATTACAAATAAGAGGCAGGAGTATACAGTGGTTCAGAGTATGAGTAGATTGGTAACCTATGTTTTCAGCAGTTTGACCTTAGATAAGATCCTTAATCTCTCCAACACTCAGTCTTCTCATCTATAAGATGGGCATTAAAATGGAAATGATGCCATCTCACACAGTCTGAGTAAACATTAACTAAAAAAGGATGTAAAAGGTATACTAGATGACACAAAATCGGCATTTAATTAGTGCTAATTCCCTTCTCCCTCTCCCCCAAAAGTGAATCAGTTTTAGAGCCCTTTTTGCAAGGAGAAAACTAGGGAATCAATAACTGGCTCAGTAGAAATGAGTGCTGTCTTGAGGTTAGAAGGAGGTGAGTTCATGTTGGGAGCACTGGCTCACGCCTGTAATCCCAGCACTTCGGGAGGCCAAGGCAGGTGGATCACTTGAAGCCAAGAGTTCAAGACCACCCTGGCCAACATGGTGAAACCCTGTCTCTACAAAAAATACAAAAATTAGCCCAGCGTGGTGGCACGTGCCTGTAATCCCAGCTACTCGGTAGGCTGAGGCACAAGAATCACTTGAACCCAGGATGTGAAGGTTGCAGTGAACCGAGATCGCGCCACTATAGTCCAACCTGGGCAACAGAGCAAGACTGCCTGAAAAAAGAAAAAAACAGAAGGATGTGTGTTCAGAACCCTGCTGGGCTACTTGATGACCCTGGATGAATATGTAACTGTTTAGAGCCCCTCTCCCTTACCTCATAGGGGTTTTTATAAAGAGTAAATCAGATGCATGCATGTGCACAAAGTTGTGTGTGTCTGTGTGGCTACATGTGCATTGCCAGAGGTAATGTTTAAAATGTTAACATCTGGTATTGCCTGGATATCAAACAACTGGAATGAACCCCGGCTCCTGGCACATAATAGGTGTTCAAAAAGTGTTTCAATTTCTTTCCTTCTTTCATCCAATAAACAACTATTTTTAGAGTATTTGATACGAGCTTGGAACTATGTTTTCCTTGATGAAAAAGGATAATTCTGATACTCAGATTGGTAAAAGGCAAATATACATATATTTACAATTTATATATATTTATATATATAGTTGGTTCTACTACCTTTGCATATATATACATGCATAGAACCAATTTTCCAATTATATATGTGTATATATATTTAATATATATTTGTGTGTATATATGTATGTATATATGTGTATATATATACACGTATATGTGTGTGTGTATATATATATTCAAAAGTAGTAGAACCAATTTTCACTGCCTTGCAATCATTTCTAAGGTCAGCCCTGCACACGCAACAGTAAAATGAAAAATCAAAACAAAACGGAAACCTCAAGCTCTAAATACCAGTGTTGTTTTAGCTGTGCAGTTCCTGTGATAAGGTGCCAAAGCAAACCAAACAAGGGAAATCCAGACAGAGTGAGAAAGTGTACTTTGAAGTTCACAATCAAAGGCTGGGCAGGGTCACACCAGACTAAACCCAGCTGTCTGCAGCAGGGTGGCACAGCAGGCTGCAGGCCAGGAGAGGAACATCACGCATCAGAGTGAGCACACTGCAAGGCCAGGTCCCTGTATCTCTTCTCTTCTCTGTGCCTCTCTGTTCTCGTCAGTAAGTGAGGACACTGAGGGCCACAACCTTGGTAACGGCCTTTCTCCACACACAGAGCTTCTGTGAGCTGCACTCAAATCTGTCTCAGGGTGCTTTTGGGAGTACATTTTAAACGGGTGAAGACTAGAAACAAAGAATTAAGCTTTAGGTTGCAATGAGAGAGAGTTTGGAGTCAGACAAACCAGGTAGGAACCATTTTCACAATGTTAAAAACATCTCCCTCTGAAAAACTGAATGTGCTTCAGCCAGGAGAAAGCGTCTTCACTCCACAGGCATAATAGGGCTCCTCAACCAAGTCAACAGTAAGGGGATTTGTGGAAGCTTGATATATCCGGAATTAAATTCAATCACTAGAAAAGAGGAACGCTCTGTCCCAAAATACATATATACGCATATTGCTTCACTAAACTGGTAGTTATTTTCTTCATGTACTGAGAAATCTAAGGCAGGTATAATTAAACCAAGTTCTTCGTATCCTTTACTTAGCCACCCTTGGCATGAGTGTCACCTCATGGTCACAAGATAGCTGCTAGAACTCCAGCCATCACACCTATATTCTGCTGGAAGAAAGGGAAGCAAAGTGACCAACTTATTCAGTTTGCCTGGGACTGTCTGGATTTTAGGACTGAAAGTCCCATATCTTTAAAACTACAGGCAAACCGGGACAGTTCGTTACCCCAAAGGGAAGGCAAAAGCCAAAAAAGAAATTGCTAATTGGGGTTTTCCCACTGTTTCAAGGATCTTATGTAGAAGTCCTATCCAAACAACTTCTGCTCATATCTCATTTGTCAGAACTTATTTACATGGTGCCCATTTGCAAAGGAGGCACACGACCACTGAGGCAAACTGTGTATCCACTAGGAAAAGAGGAGAATGGATAGTAAACAGGCAGTCTCTTTCACACTCAGTAAGAGTGGAACCACACAGTCCATAGAACCCCACATTCCTTAACCCTGAAAACTATACTCTGAGCCTCTGCCCAAGAGCATTCTTATTGTGTTGTGAGTTCCAGCCACTCACAGAGGTAATAATGACTCGAGAATTTAGAAAATCAGAGCACTAAGTAGTTTACAAGATCTGGGATGGGCCGTTGCAGGCTGTGACTGGCTGGAGGCTCCCTGTCCATTCTGTTCGCCAGTCCTAAGTAAAATGGCCCAGTGAGGGGGGGGTAGGGACAAGTTTCCAATTACACCCCTCCAGTGAGTGCACATCTCTGCCTCGTATCTAAGCTCCAGCAAGCAGAAGAAGGAAGAAAGATGCACACTACTACCAGCACTGACAGGGTCCTGATTAGGGATTAAGCTTTCTCCAATCCCATCTCCACCCAACCACAGAGTGTCGTTTTGAAGAATCATTTGCAGTAAATGAAGGGAGAGGAGCTATAAGGGCAAGAAATTGGTAGAAAATAATAGGAAAGAAGTGCTAACGTTTGATGAGGGTAATAACCTTTCTAAACTAGTGTCCTACTGCATTAGATTTTCCATGAAATTATTTAAAACAGCAAGGAATCAAACATCCCCACATTATTAACCTCCAGTGTGTGCTTACTGAAGAAAATCCAAAAGATATTTATGCGTCTCCTGCAGAGGTTGAACCTTAATGTCCCAGACTGAGGCAATGAAGCTATGGAATTCTGCCTGTATTGTCTTCTGTTGATAACAAGAAGCACAGCTGTATTTCTTGCCTGGTGAACTTGCAAAATCACTCTTCATCCTATTGTGATAAGCATGATGTCAATCATCACAATCTAGCTTTTGGCAGCTCTTTACTTAAAAGGTCAGGGCTTCTTTGCAGCTCACTTTTCAGGTAGTCTTGGTTATGAGAAACACACAACAAAGTTGATATACCCAGTAGTGTATTTTTTTTGAGATTCTTTCCTAGGAGAAAACACACAGTGTAAAATCTTCACCACCACAGACTGATACTGTTATAATAAACATTACATCGCATACACTCATGAGAACATCCAGCCATAGCTCATCACATTACCTAGGTGTAAATCTGTCACAACCTGAGTCACTGTGGAAGCACTCCGGTCAAACATGTTGAATTACAGCTAGATTTTAGCATTAATTATAATAATTATATCATAACCATCATTTCATCATAAAAATTAGTTTCACTATGACATTTTGTTCTTTGTTCCAGGACTTGCAAAATGCCCAAATTGCAATAGGTGTTTAAAAATAATGTTTGATCAAGGTTAAAATATGTAAGTTTTTACAAATTTATGAGTTTTTCAAACAGCATTCAAATAAATGGTAATTAATATACAGAAAAGCTTGCTAAAACTGATTGCATTCCATACTCCTTATAAGTTAGAAGGATTTACTTTTTACATTTTTTGAAGAGCTATGCATGTGAATTGCAAAGCTAGAAATATACTGGAGGACCCTGGTGGTATCATACTGAACAGCTGTTTGCAGAGAACATGCCTCTTCAGTACCCTGAGGAAGGCACAGAATATTGAAATGTTGACTGAATGTTCAAATCGTTTCAAGAATGGATACCCATGAAAACAAAAGGGAACTGAATGATGGCCCTGAGTTTGTGGCTTGGCCTGAGTAAGCTCTGTCAAAAGCCATTTCCAGTCTCCCCTGCCCTTTCCCTCCTCTTCTCGTTTCTCCCCTTCTTTTGGTTCAAAAGCTGTTAGATAGAGCTGAGCAAGGTAGGCACCAGCAGTGGGTGAAGTAGGAAACAAGCCACAGGGACCAAGCACCAGGTGCTAGAGCCCAGCAAGGTGAGGAGGGTATCCATGGAGAGCAGGGCATCAGGGCCCAAGTGGGATGAACAGAGGTAGAGTAGTGCAGAACAGTGTGTGAGTCAGCATGGAGAGTGGAAGACGTCCTGCGGGTGCTCGAGCTCCAGTGAGGTGGGGGTGCACCCCACAGGCAAGGGGCAGGGGCAGCAGCCAGTGCGATGTCTGGTCCCAGGAGGGCGAGAAGGCATCTGTGTTAGAGGTCCACAGTGCAGCACATGACGCTGGGTGAGGAAAGCACCCTCACAGGTGACACCCAGGAAAAGTGAAGACAGAAGGGTGTCTGTGTGAGGGTGGCTCAGGGCAAGGAGCAAAAGAGCAAATATCCCATCATGAACAAAGGGGAAAGAGACTACCTCAGGCCCTCCCCGTTAAATGTGTAAATCTCAAATGGCCCCATTCCAAATGGATTAGTGAATGAATAATTCTCTGGAAAAGACAGCAGTATCCATTAGGATTTACCATAGGGCCATTACAAATAAATATGCTTAACTAATCTAACTAATCTCATTTCCTTTTTTTTTTTTTAAGTGAACCAGACAGACACAACAGGAGATATCTGAAGAGGATAATATATCCTCGTTTTTAGAGGGATCTATTTCACAAACTCTTTATAATATCAGAGTTATGAAGATAACAGCCAGCCAGGCACAGTAAATTCCAGCACTCTGGGAGGCCGAGGCAGGTGAATCACCTGAGGTCAGGAGTTCAAGACCAGCTTTGTCAACATGGTGAAACCTCGTCTCTACTAAAAATACAAAAAAAAATTAGCCGTCATGGTGGCGCACGCCTGTAATCCCAGCTACTTGGGAGCTCGTGGCAGGAGAATCGCTGGAACCCAGGAGATGGAGTTGCAGAGAGCCAAGATCGCGCCATTGCACTCCAGTCTGCAAAACAAAAACATGAAACTCCGTCTCAAAAAAAAAAAAAAACCATAGCAGCCAACATAATGAAGTTGCCATTTATTGAGTTATTATGTGACAATTGCGGAAACGGAAGGCTAACCTGATTAAGCCCACCAAAATTAACCTACCTCGCTTTCTTTTAATTACTGACTTCTAGTTGCTCTTAAAACCTATATAGCTAAAAGTCACATAGCCAAACAATATATAACTAAACCCCCACTAGCTTCCTCATAGACAACATCTCTAACATATATGTCACTCTGGTCATGGTTGGTTGAAGTTGTTTTTCAGGAACTGGGGGACAGCTTGTGTCCAGTTTGAATCAGTTGAGGCCACCAACCTGCCTGAGAGGTGACCCTTTGCCATCAGAAGGCTAAAAGCTCCTCCCTCAGATTATGCTAATGCTGCCATTTTCTGAACGTGCGTCCCATGAAGAGCCGTGAAGCCTGACTGCGCATGCACAAATCACTGATGATCTCACTTTTCCTTCCCCCCAACCCCGTTACCCACA
This sequence comes from Mandrillus leucophaeus, assembly GCF_000951045.1. Taxonomy (NCBI): domain Eukaryota; kingdom Metazoa; phylum Chordata; class Mammalia; order Primates; family Cercopithecidae; genus Mandrillus; species Mandrillus leucophaeus. The sequence continues at coordinate 1,193,881 of NW_012106709.1, forward strand.
CCGAAGGCTGCCTGCTTCTTTATCCCACAAATATCCCTAAATGCCACCTTTGAAGAGCCAGATTTGAGAGCTATTCTCCTGTCTCCTCACTGGGCTTCCCTGTGAATAAATCTTTTCTCTTTTGCAAAACCCAGCATCATAGTTATTAGCTTACTGTGCACAGGCAAAACAAACCTTGTTTGGTATCATTGTGATGCCAAGTGTTTAATCCTCATAACAACTCTAGGAAGCAAATATTATCATTCCTTATAGTCTCTTTTCAGATGAAGAAAATGGAACTTAATGAAGTTCAGGGACATGCCCAAGAGCACACAGCTACTAACTGGAAGACTGGAGATTCAAACTCAGCACCACTGCACCCAAACTGCATCCTCTCAACTCCTATGATGAACACTACAGTTAAACATAGTCATAGCTCGTTGAATAATTATCCTCAAACAGCCCATATTAATTAGTCAATGTGAGCTTGAAAAAAGGTCTCAAATAATGAGCAAATTAAACTTGGTGAAAATTTGAAAACATTGGTTAAATTTTTAAATTTTTTGTTGTCTGCCCATACTGAGCAAGGTGAATGGAGTTAAGAGTCTAGGTGAGCAATAATGCAGACCTGTATAAGGGTAGGGACTACAAGACAGACCTGGAAGTGCATCATGCCTTCCAGAAGCTCACAAACGGCAATTATAAAAATGCCAAATGTATGTGCCAAGACAAGAAACAGTGGAAGTTCTAAAGAGGGAGACTAGTTAAAGACATCAGGCAAGCATCATTGGAAAAGATGACTTCACAGGTCGGCAACCAGAGATGAGTGGAATTTTAAAGCTGCTCGGGAAAGAGAAACTGGAGTAATGGAAGAGCTTGACCAAGGCAAAAAATGAGGAATAAGTGCAGCTTCTTTAGAGAAAAGCAAGGTATCCTAGTTCACAGCAGAATATAATCCCCAGAGTAGCACTGTAATAGAAGTAGAAAGGTAGAAATTAGATGATACTGTAAATTTCCATCTCAGATGTGTATAATTTTGTTCAGGGACTACTAACAAAGTTAAATTTTAAGATAAAGTGTTCCATAAGTGTCCACTGAATTAATAATTGGCAATAATTTTGAGAAGAGATTAGGAAGGGGAGAGAATAAAATCTGAGGAAAGGCAATCTGAGGTACAGTGTAGTGTCTATTATTCATAGTCATTGACCTTTGGACTCGAATCTGAATTATGGAAGAGAGTTTCTATTAAAAGCCAGGGCAAACCACATGAACGCTTACTGAAATATCTATGAAATATTCAGAGCCCAAAGTAAGTTGATTTTTAAACTATATAATGATACATATTGTAAGTGGAGGTGAAGGGTACCTGCTGGATGCTGTTGGAATGTGTAGGAGAACAGAATAGGTGCAGTGGCTGGAGCAAGAGAGCCAGCTAGTCTATATCTGGGTTAAAGAGGAGTTCAAAGAAATCACCACTTCTAGTCCTGTGAGGCAGCCTGATAGATGGCTGGACAACAGATCGCAGTGATAACAGCACACACGGGAAGAAAGAAAACCAGAGTAAGCCAGAGCAGTCCAGAGAAACAGGCAGATGCCTTCCTAGAGACAAGATGCGTAGTTGATGAACCCACTGAGACACTCTCTGGGAACCTTCTGAGCGGAGAGAAACTTGATTTAACTATATCTGAGAAGTCATCACAGTTTCGGTATTCTGTTCATTTATTTGTTCTGGCTTCATCCATTACCTTTATACCCAGCTATTGATAACTTTTTGAGGATGTTAACGTAATAGAATTTGTGCAACCACCATCACAGTCAAAATTTGGAACCACTGCATCACCACAATGCTCTCCTTCATGCTACCCCTTTATGGTCACACTCCCCTCCCCCATGCCAAACTATCCTGAATCCCCAGCAGTCACTAATCTGTTCCCCTATTTAGACTTTTGTCATTTTGGAAATGAGTAAGAAGTTTCTTTCTCTAATGAAGAAAAATAACTATAAAGAGCACTATCGAGACAACTGACAAAATTTGGATATGGACTGTGGATTGGGTATTAGTATTGCATCAGTGAGAAGTCTCCTGTTTTTGATAATTTAATTGTTATTATGTCAGAAGAATGTTCTTGCTTTCAGAAAATACACACTGAAATATTTGGGAATAAGGAGGCACTTTACCTCTTAGTTTCAAATAATTCTGAAGACAGAGAAAGAAAGAGGGAGAGACAGAGACAGAGAGAGAGAGCACAAGTGCACAAGAAAATGAGGCGAAATGTAAACAATTCACGAATCTGGGTAAAAGTATACAACAGTTTTGAGATTTACCCTTAAAACTTTTCTGTAAGTTTGAATTTTTTAAAATAAGGTTTCAAGGCAAAGTATGATCAGAATGACCATCTGCTTTGCATATTTTATTTAAAGATTCATGAAAGGTTGAAAAGAATACTAGATATGTATGCAGTATAGAGAACCTTCATCTATCCTGGATCTAAACAAGAAAAATGATTTCTCTTTCTTCCTTTCCACTCTTTTTACACAAAACTATCAAAAAAAAGTTCTAGCAAAGAGATTTTTAAAGTGATGTTAAGGATACAAGTTGGTATAGACTCAGCCAACTCTATCTTCAATAACATTCTAACAGGACCAAGTGGAAAAGAGGCTTGGGAGTATGGCCTCTGGAGGCATGAGGCCTGACTTTGAATCCTGGTTCCGCCACTTACTAGCTGTGTGACCTTAGGCAAGTTGATTCACCTCTCTGTGCATCTATAAATACAGATGGAAATAAAATAGTACCTACTTCTAGGGATTTCTTGTGTTTTAAAAGTGTTTGTCTAACATGCTTAGAAGAGTGCCTGGCATATATTGAGTGTTATATAGGAGTTTGCTGCTATTGAATGGGGGAATTAAAAGCAAGTCCCTGGACAGATACAAACACTGCATGCTGCCTTTTTGTAGACATTTATTTCTTCATTCTCTCCTTCACATTTGTATCAAATTTCATCTTCTTTCAGAGTATTTTTATTTTCCTGCTCTTTGACAAAATGTTTCTTAATCTTCAGCAGTAATATATCAATATGGAGTGACAGTTTGACAATATGGTTCTCACTTTTCTTAGTATAAATTCAAAGACAAATTGTGAACAAGTCAAGTGAAACTTGTAATTCACAGCTGTGAGGTCACACTAGTGAATTATAAGCTTTTCATTATGTCAGAACTGTGAATTACAAAGGCTTTTTTTTTTCTGTACTTCCTGTCAAATAATTTATTATCTATCCCTCTATCACAGGATTTTACAGCATGACAGAACCAGAAAATACAGGGACTGCACTGTGGCATTGCCAGATAGAACAATAAGAATTCAGACATATAAGAATAATGTTCAAAAGAAAGCGTGATGAGTTTAAATTGTACTCTTGCCAAGTTTAGAGTCATTCCTAATGAGCAGTTCATTTTCTCTCAATTGGAGCCATTGCCACTAAATCTTGAGGGAGGTCATCTTTTTGTTATCTCCTTCTCATTGTTATCATCAACTATCATTTCTTACAAGTCACTAAGTGCATAATTCTATAATATTAAAAAAATTAAAAGATATTCTTGTTAATATTAACATCAGTAGCTAGAAGATAATACTTTAAATGTTCCTAGCATAAGAAAACATAAATATTTAAGGTGACAGATATCCCAATTACCTTAATTTGATTATGTAAATGTATTGAATTATCACAAATAGCCCAAAAATATGTACATATATTATATATCATTTTTAAAATATTAACATAACTTATTATTATTGCTGTTGTGAAACTCTGGAAAAATTCTTATAATTTTCACAGCACTTTCATGTCTTATTATTAATGTTGACCCAATGGAGTATGTAGGTTAGGTACTATATCCACATTCATTTATAAGGACATTGAGGTGATAGGGAGTCAGAGAAATCAGAGGGGCTAATCAAAAATTATGCCACTATTGAGTGTCAAAAGCAAGAATCATATATTCTCATTCCAAATCCAGAGATTATTTTCCACATTGCACTCTTTCCCATTCATAAGCATGCATATGCAGCACACCCAGCTAATAAACCCTGATGTTTCATAGAGCCCAGTCTCTGTTCAGTTTCACTTTTGATGAAGGGTCTAATTTTAGGAAAATTCTACAGTAATTTTTAAGATAATTCCAAAATTTGTAATTACAAATCTTAAAGAAAATTTACTGAATTTCAATTTATACCCCACAACTACATCAAGTCCTATTTTCTCTTTTATTCTCAAAACAGGGCTTTCACCATTTGCTCTTTTTCCTCTTCCTTTTGGTCTCTCCAGTCCTGTTCCCTGATTCCACATGGTAAGAACCCAGGAACTAAGCACACACAACCAAATTCTCCTTGAAATTCAGGGAGGTGGATGAACAAAGGAGACAAGAATAAAATATTTCATAAATGGTGTTGGGATAGTGAAAGCTGGTAACATTCACTCATCAATAAACCTTATTCCCATTCCTGTAGTCGTTGATCTTCCTAGCGTGAAGCTTATACTGATGACAATATTGTTATGTATGTATTTGAGTGTGATGGGAAAGACCAAAACTTGGCCAGCATCTCTTTCTACACTTCATATATTTCAACACTTGTGAAGTTCTCTAGAGGTATCATGTTCTTTCTAGCTTCTAGACCAGTGCTTTTGTATAGCTTTCACATCCTGGCACATTGGGATAAACAGCAGAAGTTGCTACAAGGAAGGAAGTATCCATGTCTTTGCACACTGATCACTTATTGGAGGTACTTTAGTGGGTCAGAGCTCCTTGATTGGGATACTCAGCTGTCTTTGAACACGTTACTTCTACTTCAAACATTCTTCGTCTTCCCTCCCTCTCATTTCTTTGTCTAGTCAGCACCCCCTTATCCTTCAGGAAACCACTTAAGTAGTCCATCTCCCAGAATGTCTCCTGCTGATCTCCCAAAGCCAGGCACAGTGATACTCCAATAGCACTGCTGGGCTTATCCTCAGCTTAGCTCCCCACATTGTAACTTCTTATTTAGCTGTATCTCCAATGAGACTTTAAACGTCTTGAGAAAAGGAACAGTATCCTATTTTCTTTTAATTTTTAGCACTTATACCTATTAAATGGTTAGCACTCAGGGACTACTAATTAATTGATTAATGAAGTCATGGACTTCTCTTGGATATATGGCTCTAGTCATCACTGATACACTCCTAAGAAAGCACTCGCCTCTGATAATTCTAGCAGAGAATAGTCTGATACAGTTTCTAGGCTCTTGCCCACAGAAATGAGCCAAGCCTGGTCAGGCCGTCATGTGCCATATTGTTCTTTCTCATAGTACCCAATTTTTTGCCTACATTATAATTTGTAATAATTGGTGTATTTACTTCTGTAATGTCTACCTTTCCCATGAGACTGTAATCTCAGTTATAGTAGAGACTATTTAGATTTATTCATACGGCATATCTAGCTCTTGGAATAAGACCTAACTTGGTGGAAATAAATGAATAAATGAAGGAAGAAATTAAGTCACTCTTTCCTTCAACAATTCAGATTGTTTGCTATCACCTTTTTTGATGGCAGTTTCTAAACTCTGAGTTCTCCCAGGATGTGGGGACTATGCATATTCTAGGAAATTAAATGCATATTTTCTATTGTCTTGGAATGTCCATTAAGCACTAAAACTGAGAACAACAGAAGACAAGCAACGCTGAGTACTAAAGAGAGGTGCCAAATACATCCACATAGGGAGGGCTTACTAAATGGCAGCAAGACTGGTCCAGAGACAATATCCCAATTCACATATATAAGCAAAAAACAAGGGTTCTTTGGAGGAAACATATGGCATCATTGTGTTGTGAGCTTAGAGGAAAATGTGAGGACATTTCTTCTCCCTTTCCCATGGGAGGGAGGATAAGGGTGTTTCCCCCTTTCTTTTGCTGAATCCAGTGGGAAGACGTTCCTAGAGAACCAGTCATACAGATAAAAGGGTGATCTCACAAAGTGGACAAAAGCATCTTGCTCCCCAGCTGGGTTATTCGCAAGGTGTGGAATCAAGGGTCCCGGTGATACTAAGAGACCCAAATGAAGCAGACTAAGAGAAGTCTTGGATAAAATTGATATTTGACTCCCGGAACTGAAAAGGCATATGTGAACACAGAGACTGACACCTGTTTCCTCCTGTCAAACTCTGTGAGAGGATAGTTCTGAACGCAGGTAATTGCAGGGACAGCTCAAGGCAATAGAGCAAAGAAAGAGGAACTGTGGGACAAGCCTATAATGCTTGTTTGTTTATTTACTTATTTACGTATTTATTGTCATGACAAGGATGAATGAATTTCCCAAGGACCAAGTGCATACCAAGGAAGATAGGCTTCTGTTTTCTTGCTGGGACCCTCACAGCCAGTAAGAAGCTAGTTAGGGTGAGGCGATGCTTTTATTAAATGGCTGAAGGGGTAGATCACCAGGGATAAGAGCTGAAGTGACTTATAAAACTTTTATAAGAAATTACAGAATTCCCCCAATAGAGTGCATTATTCACATCAGGGAGCCGCTTTGAATCATTTGAAAAGACCACAAATGTCCCAAAGAACAAGAATTTTGAGCTCCAAATATCACTATGTAAGAATATTTCTAACCCTTTTCTTCTGTGCAATCTCTATCTCCCACTGCATTCCAAGAAAAAAGAAGGAAGAAAAGGAGAGTAGAAGTACCTAAAGTATGAAAAGGCATAGAATATTTCCTTTTCCTGAGCTCCTGGTCATATTGTTGGCAGAAAAGAATCTTTGAATTAGATGTTTGATTGAGTGTTAGACTGAACTAAATTGAATATCTGAAAGTGACCAGAAAGCTATGGGAATTTGCTTGAAATGTGAAGATGTTCACAAAAGCAGGAAAAAGAAGAGTCAAGAGAAACATTTAGAGACAATGATTGGAGAAAAATCAAACCATTTCTGATTGTAGCATCACTGAGTTTAACTCAGCCAGTAAACTAATCATGAGTGTTATGGCCTCATCTTTCTAGCCAAGTCAGAATCTTAACATGTGTTTGTAAATGACTGGCATACTACTGAAAAAAAATTGTAAAATAAATCTTTAATTCATGGTAGGAATGGACATAGATTTATGCCCAATTTGCCACACAGCCCCCACTCCATGCCTCCTCCTCTTCCATCCCACACTCTGTGTTGCCACCACAATCCTTTGTATCTTCTACATGGAATCCAAACAGTGAAACCAGGCAGGTTGCAGGGTAAATTACCTGCAGTTGCTTTAAAAGCAACGGGCTAAAGCAATGATGATGTGACTCAGATCATACTTACGATCTTCTTCTTCATGAATTCTAATTCTCACGTAATTTTAAAAGTGAGGTATTTTTGTAAAACAAAGCTGAAATTATCACTCGCCCACTTGAAACTTTTAATTAATAATCTGTTGCTTGCCACAGTACGAGTACTGAGTCTTAGCTAGATATTCAAAGCCCTCAGTAATTTGATCTCAAACTGTCTTCCTAACATAAGCACCTATGTGCTTTACATTTTAGATAAATAGAACAATTTACTTTACTTTTATTCATTCAACAATCTCCGTTATGAATGAGTGAAGACAAAGCATTCATTCAGCAAATATTTACTGTGCACCTGCTATGTGCTTAGTATAGAATGCAAACAAAACCAACCCAGGTCCTTCCCTCACAAAGCTCAGTGGATTTGGAAGAAAAAAAAATTGCAGATGTTTAAGAAGTAAATAAATAATTATTGCTATGGAGATATGTACTGCAAGTACTATGAGGACAGACCATGATCAATCTAACTGGGTTTTGACATTGATTGGCATCCTATCTCCTTATCTCTTTTGTCAGTCAGTTATTCCAAAGGGCATCCTTGGCACAACCATGAGCAAGAGCTGAGGGGAAAGAGTGTCTTGTCTCCCTTTGAGAAACTCATCTATCCTGGTCTCCATCTACATATGGGAAAAGGTTCTGGTCCAAAAGGATCCAGTCAAGACCTCAAGTCATTCATGTGCTTTCCCTTGTGCTTTTCTCACTCTCATTAATTATGCACCTATTTCACTTTTCAAAACACCCTTGCATTCACTCAGCAAACATTTAAACAGCATACCACCTGTCTTTGCATGTACCGGAAAGACATCCTCTGATGTCTGTGTGCCTAAATCCCCTAACTCAATGCCATCTCATGCAGCAACTCTCCCTGATTTTCCTTAAGCCAGATGTGCCTTCTGATCATCCAGAGGACCTAACCGTGCCTCTCAGGCAGCCTACCATTTTCTACTTTGTATTATCTTTATATAGATCTCAACTTTTGAGAAAGAGAGGAGGAGAGAAAACAGGGAGAGGAAGAGGGTATTGAGGCTTGATGACATAAAGGACAGTGAGTCAAATCCCTCACGCTTAGTAACATCCCCTGTGCATTCAATATTATCATAAGCAGGATGGGGGTGCAGGGACATTAAGCTGCAGTGACTGACTGCAGGAGGCCTCTTGAGAGAAAGGGGGAAAACAGTATTGTAATCTTGTTAGACATGATTTATAAAGAATGTAAGAATACCAAGTTAATTGAGCCACCTCTAAAATTCATAGAAGATTTGAAGTGGTTAAATATATATTATGGTATATGATCCAACTTCATATTTTTAAATTGGACAGTATTGACTTTAAAGTGTTTTTCTCCAAGTTTTCAAAATAGTCAATGCTGAAATAGCACCCGTCAAAATGTATCCCGTGACTGTTATAACAAGCTTGTCCTAGATACAAGAAAACTAATTGTGGAGTCTGTTTTTCTCTCTTTTCTATAAATACATTTTAAACAAAGGATTATGAATTCAATTAAATAAATATTAACACATTACTCGAAAAAATAAATGTCTTTCATAAGATTTCAGTCTCTTGGCACCACCTCTTCAATAGCCAGAGCAATAAAGGATTTAATCTCGTTCAAAACATGAATTTTTAGTGGAACCGGGGTTTCTGGAAAGCAGTTACTGCACACCAGCTTGTTGAAGGAATGTCTTTTGCTTAAGAACTTGACTGAGTCTTCTATTGAAAAAGTTTTACACACTTATGTTTGTGTATTTAGTGGTAAACTGATCTTTTGAACAGTTAAATTACAGTCATTTCTTTTCTAAGTCCTGAGGTTAACCAACCTACAAGAAAATTGCAAGCGTTGAATTAGAATCACAGAAACAATCCCATTACAAAGTGAATAATTTTGGATTGGCTAAAAGAACACTTAGAGTCCTAAATTCAAATATTTTCTTTATCACTAGATCTGCTTGTTACTTTAGAGCTGAAATTAGATAAAAGAAACCATTTTACAATCTCTTTCTTATGGACCCTCGCCATATTTGGACAACTAGTAGAAGTGACATAAGGCAGTCTATGGTCTAGCAGTTAAGAGTGAGAATTCTGGAGTCACACCAACGTGGATCCAAGTCCTGTCTCTGCCACTCAGTGATTGTGTGCCCTTGAGAGAGTTACTTAATCTGTCCAAGACTCAATTTTCTTAGCTATAAAGTAATGACAATAACTAAACTATATTATAATAATGTTGTTAAGATTAAATAAAGACATATAGAGTATTTAGCATGGTGCCTGGCATATAGGAAGTGTTCAGTAAATGTTATTTATTATTTATCATATTATCATAATTTATCACAGTGTAATGTTATTACTTCCATATCATCCATTGTTCATGAGCTCAGCCACCTTTCATTATCCATCTATCCACCTCCTCACATCTTGTGAGAGAGTCACACCAACAGAAGCTCCATATGGATGAAGGTCAGTGAGGTGGCTTTGATAGGAAGCAATGTGAGACCCCGTCTCTACTAAAAATATAAAAAATTAGCTGGGTGTGGTGGCGCGCACCTGTAATCCCAGCTACCTGAGGCAGGAGAATGGCTTGAATCCGGGAAGTAGAGGTTGCAGTGAGCAGACATTGCGCCATTGCACTCCAACCTGGGCAACAAGAGCGAAACTCCATCTAAAAAAAAAAAAAAAAGAGTAAGTCAAGAGATGACCTCAATGGAATCTTCCGAGAAAACGAAAATGTACATCATGTTTTCAACCCTTTTATGAACCCACAGAACTTCAGTGATATACACAAGTCCTCAAATGACTTTTGAACAATTTAAATTAGAGAATCAGTCATTCAAGAAACACATATTAAGTGCCTACTATGTACTTGTTATGAATAAGAATAATACAGTCTCTCCCTCACGGAATTGATATTGTAGTAGGAGAAACAAACTTGGGACAACTATTTCCTTATAACTGTGATTAAATGTTTCAAAAAATGAGAAAGGTTAAGCTAAGAAGAATGTCTCCTTTGTGATCGCAGAATGTAGGGGTCAGAGAAGGCTTCTGTGAGGAAGCGGTGCTTAGACAGAGATCTTAGGGAGGAGCCATCAATAACTTGGCTGTGGAGAAGGCAGTCCTGGTGGGGGCAAACATGTGATCAGTCCCTGAAGCTGGAAGGAGTGTGACACATTTGAAAACTGGAAGAAGACCTGTGCAATGGAGCATGGGGGGTGAAGGTAGGAGTGATAGGAAATGAAGCCAGTGAGGTACAGGGACCACATCATGCAAGGGCTGTAGGTTGCATGCAAGGGCTGTAGGTTGTCTGTCATTTGGACAATTAATGGAGAGCAAATACTGGCTTAATGCAGCTTCAAACTAAGGCAACCAGATATGAAGAATGCTTGCCAGTGGGATAATGGTGTTGGATATAAATGAGAAATTTGTTCATATAAAATAATAGAAAATGGAATATCCTAATTTCAAATATTTTAAGGGAGGTTCCGGTATTTTAAGACAGAGAAAGGAAATATTTTTTTATAAATGACTTTAAGTAGAAAGGAGACAAAAATAGCAAGGATTGGTATTGAGACACAATCCTTCAAGGATTTCTCAGATTTCTGCACTTTTGCAAGTGAAGCTCTGATGCTCCATTTTCTCGATCATTGTTTCAAGGATGTTTGTATTTAAATAGCCAAAGAAGATAGAAGTAGAGTCTCCCTCCAGAGCAAGGGTTACCATGCTTATTGCCTACTAGAAAAGATTAGAGCTCCCTAATCTCAGGGTTCCTCTCCTTTAATGCAACATACTGCATTCACAGGTGTCAGCTGGGTAGGAATTGGCGTTCAGGGTATGCATATTGAGAGAGAGAGAAAGCAATTAAGAGGGAAATCAACATCACATTGTAATTAAAAGTGTAGACTTTGGAGTCAGACTATGTGGTTTAAATATTAGCTATGCCACTTATTAAAGATTTACTATCTCCTTTCAGGGAATAGAATAAAAGGACACACTTCCCAACTTGTTTTATGAGAACAGAATAATCTTGACACAAAACCTGTCAAGGAGGCCTGGAGCAGTGTCTCCTGCCTGTAATCCTGGCCCTTTGGGAGGGTGAGGCAGATGAATCGCTTGAGCTCAGGAGTTCAAGACCAGCCTCAACAACATGGGGAAACCCCAGCTTTACAAAAAATTTTCAAAAACAGCCAGGCATGCTGGTGCCTGCCTGTAGTCTCAGATACTTGGGTGGTTGAGGTGGGAGGATCACCTGGTAGGTCGAGGCTGCAGGCAGCTGTGATCGTGCCACTGCACTTCCAGCCTGGGTGACAGAGTGAGACTCTATTTTAAAAAAAAACAAAAAACCACCTGCCAAGGATATTACAAGAAAGAAAAACTACAGATTAATAGATTAATATATTCTGTAAACATACATGCAAAAATCCTGATGAAAATACTACTAAATTGAATCTAGATATATAAAAAGTAATTCATAACAAGTTGGATTTATTCTAGGGGTACAAAGTCGGGTTTTTTGTTTGTTTGTTTGTTTGTTTGTTTGTTTAGATGGGGTCTCACTCTGTTGCCCAGGCTGGAATGCGATGGCACAATCTCAGCTCACCGCAACCCAAACCTCCCAGGTTCAAGCAATTCTCCTTCCTCAGCCTCCCAAGTAGCTGGGATTACAAGCACCTGCCATCATGCCCAGCTAATTTTTGTATTTTTGTAGAGACGGGGTTTGACCATATTGGCCAGGTTGATCTTTAACTCCTGACCTCAGGTGATCTGCCCCACCTCGTCCTCCCGAAGTGCTGGGATTACAGGCGTGAGCCACCATGCTCAGCCTGGGTTAACATTTTATAAAAAACAATTATTATAATTGAACCTACTAACAAAATAAAGGGAAAGAATCATATACTCACCTAAATAGGTACAGAAAGAACATTGATAAAATGCGATTTCTATTCATGATAAAAGCTTTCAGGAAACTAGGAATACAAAGAAAACTTGAGAACCTCCTTAAGGTGTTACAGGTACCTTCAAAAATTAACAACAAACATCATGGTTTATGGTACAATATTGAAAGCTATCTCTTTGAGACTGGAAATGAAACAAGGATGTCTGCTATCACCACTAATCAAGATAGTGGTAGAGTTTCTAGCCAGTGCAACAAGGGCAAGAAAAATAATTCAAAGATATGATATTATATTATAAAGGAATATGCAAATGATATAAGCTATATGAGAAAATTCCAAAAGACTCTATAATAAACAATTACTAACTTTTTTGTCTAAATATACATATTTAACAGGTTATAGGAGGGGCTATTAATATTCATAAAGTTGGTACTGACACATGTATATTAAACAAATATGTATGTAACATATGACCCATGTTTATTTTGGGATGGAGACTTAACATATAAATGTATTATAATTAGACACTATATCTACACACAGATACTTGAGTGTGTAATTTCTGTAAACCAGCCAGCACTTGCCCATGGTTAGTGGCCTTTTTATGAGGAGAAATGTACTGAAATCAGTCTCTTGTCTAATTAAAACTGTAGTTACAGCTGGTGGAAGAGAGAGTAGGGGTCAGTTAGTCAACTTATCTTGACTCTAGCACCCATTTGGCCACTCATGAAAAAGAAAAGCCTTGTGGCAGCTAGAACATCACTTAACTTTTTAAGTGTAGGAGTGTGTGACTTAACTGTTGTCTGGCATGTTCTCAGATCCTGTTTATAATTTGATATCTTATTGTTACCAAGAGTCTGTTTTGTCAGTTTTATGATCTGTTTTTTATTATACTTTAAGTTCTGAGATACATGTGCAGAATGTGCAGGTTTGTTACATAGGTATACACGTACCATGGTGGTTTGCTGCAGCCATCAACCCGTCATCTACATTAGGTATTTCTTCTAATGCTACCCCTCCCCTAGCCCCCAACTCCCTAAGAGGCCCCAGTGTGTGATGTTCCCCTCCTTGTGTTCATGTGTTCTCATTGTTCAACTCCCCCTTATGAGTGAGAACATGTGGTGTTTGGTTTTCTGTTCCTATGTTAGTTTGCTGAGAATGATGGTTTCCAGCTTCATCCATGTCCCTGCAAAGGATATGAACTCACACTTTTTAATGGCTGCATAGTATTCCATGGTGTATATGTGCCACATTTTCTTAATCTAGTCTATCACTCATGGGCATTTGGGTTGATTCCAAGTCTTTGCTATTGTGAATAGTGCAGCAATAAACATACATGGGCATCTGTCTTTATAGTAGAATGATTTATAATCCTTTGGGTATATACCAGTAATGGGATTGCTGG
>NW_012106709.1:1207897-1266821 GCF_000951045.1 Mandrillus leucophaeus
ACTGTGTTAGCCAGGATAGTCTCAATCTCCTGACCTTGTGATCCACCTGCCTCGGCTTCCCAAAGTGCTGGGATCCGCACCCAGCCATAAATGTCTTCTTTTGAGAAGTGTCTGTTCATATCCTTTGCCCACTTTTTGATGGGGTTGTTTCTTTCCTGTAAATTTGTTTAAGTTCCTTGTAGATTCTGGATATTAACCCTTTGTCAGATGGATAGATTGCAAAAAATTTCTCCCATTCTGTAGGTTGCCTGTTCACTTTGATGACAGTTTCTTTTGCTGTGCAGAAGCTTTTTAGGTAAATTAGACCTCATTTGTCAATTTTGGCTTTTGTTGACATTGCCTTTGGTGTTTTAGTCATGAAGTCTGCCCATGCCTATGTCCTGAATGGTATTGCCTAGGTTTTCTTCTAGGGCTTTTATGGTTTTAGGCCTTAGGTTTAAGTCTTTAATCCATCTTGAGTTAATTTTTGTATAAGGTGTAAGAAAGTGGTCCTTTCCGTTTTCTGCATATGGCTAGTCAGTTTTCCCAACACCATTTATGAAATAGGGAATCCTTTCCCCATTGCTTGTTTTTGTCAGGTTTGTCAAAGATCAGATGGTTGTAGATGTGTGGCATTATTCCTGAGGCGTCTGTTCTGTTCCATTGGTCTATGTATCTATTTTGGTACCAGTACCATGCAGTTTTGGTTCCTGTAGCTTTGTAGTATAGTTTGAAGTCAGGTAATATGATACCTCCAGCTTTGTTCTTTTTGCTTAGGATTAAATAGGAGAGAAGACAAACAAATGGAAAACCATCCCATGCTCATGGATAGCAAGAATCAATATCGTGAAAATGGCCATACTGACCAAAGTAATTTATAAATTTAATGCTCTCCCCATCAAGCTACCATTACCTCTCTTCACAGAAGTAGAAAAAATATTTTAAATTTCACATGGAACCAAACAATTACTTACTAATTTTAATAATTTATCATAGATTTTTTTGTTATTTTTTGTTGCTGGATACAAGGTCAGTAAACAAATACATTTTATTTCCACATAGAAGAAACATAATCAGAAAATTTTTAATGTTTTAAAGGTCTCATATATAATATCAAAAATATCAAACACCTAGGAGAAAATCTAAGTAAAAATGTTTAAACTGCACAGATACTTTAGAACACCATAAGAAAAATTGAAGATCTAAATAAGTAGAATGATATGCCAAGTTCATGCTTCGAAAGACTCAATAATGTAAAGAAGTTAACTCACCCAAATTGATCTATAGATTTTAATGTAATTGATATTCCAATAAAAAGCCATTTATAGTTTTTGATGAATTTAGCCTAAAACTCAAATGAAAGAATTCTAGTTTTAGAAATATGGAGTAGCCATTATTTTTCCTATTTCTTCAATTAAGTATAAGTAAAAACCCTAGACACTATGTACAAAGCAAACAAGATGACTGGAAGGTGGAGAAGAGAAGGCAGAGTGACTGGAGACCTCAGGACCCAATTAACTACAAACTGGTAAGATTCCTGGGTTTTCTTTTTCCTCATATATCCCAGCTGAGAGCTAGAGAAGCCAGCAAGTCACGAAAGGTAATGAGTAGAGACAAAAATGAAACAAACAAGCAATAAACAAATAAATAAATAAATAAAGACTGATTTCTAGCCTATGAACAAGAAAAGAGACAGCCAAGCAAGACAGAAAACTATTAGACAATAACTGCTCTCCTACAGTCAAATATCACAGAAGAAACCTATGGCCTCAACCATTTCTCCTCCAGCAAAAGTCAGATGAAGAGCCTAGACTTTCAAAATATCCAGGTTGTAACAAGACTCTCCAACCTCCCGTCTGCAATGGTGCCAAAGGAAAGTCAAGTGGGAAACGCGAACTTTCATCTCTGCTGGGTAGTAACAAGAACCTCCTCCCACCGACAGTTCAGTGGAGACCACATGCAAGTCCAAGCTTTTCACCCCCACTTGGCAATAATGAGGCAACCCCACCCCAACCCAAGAAGACATAGCATTCCTAAATACATATTACCATACCACAGAGGCGCAAAATATGTGAAGCAAACTGATAGAACTGAAAGGAGGACTAGACAAATCCACTATGAAGACTATTCAACACCCCTCTCTCAGCAATAGATAGAAGAGAAAAAATAATCAAGGTTATAGAACTCAACGCCATCAGCCAACAAAATCTAATTGACATTTATAGAATGCTAAACCCAACAACAATAGAATACATATTAATTTCAAGTTCTCACAGAACATATATTAGATAAATAATATGCTGCTTCACAAAACAAACCTCAACAGATTTAAAAGAATTTAAATCATACAGAGTATGTTCTTCCACCACAAAGGACTCAAACTAAAAATCAGTTAACAGAACGTGACAGGAAAATTTTCACATATTTGAAAACTCAACAACGAACTTGTACATAATCTGTGGGTCAAAAAAATCTCCGCAGAAATTTTTTTTAATCCGTTGAGTTGAAAGAAAATGAAAATACACAAATTTCTGGGATGCAGTTAAAGCAGTGATGATACAGAAACTTACATTGCTAAATGCATATATTAGAAGATTGAGTCAATAATCTAAATTCCTACCTCAAGAACTTAGAAAAACAAGGGCAAAATAAACTCCAAGTAAGCAGGAGGAAGGAAATAAAAATAAGAGCAGGTATCGATGAAACTGAAAAGCAAATTTCTTGAAGAGGAAAAACTACAACTCACTTAATATAAACCTATTTCAACAGCCTAATAACAATTTTAAAAGTTGAATTCTTGATTTAAAAACTCACAAATAAATGATCTCCAGGCCCAGATAGTTTCACCGGAGAATTCTACCAAACATTTAAATAATTAACACCAGGGTCAGCCATAATGGCTCACATCTATAATCCCAACATTTTGGGAGGCCAAGGGTGAAAGGGTTTCTTGAGTTCAAGAGTTCAAGACCAGCCTGGGCAACACAGGGAGACCTTGTCTCTACAAAAAGTTAAAAATTATCTGGGCATGGTGGCATGTGCCTGTAGCCCCAGCTACTTGTGGGGCTGAGATGAGAGGACCACTTGAGCCTGGTTGGTGAGGCTGCAGTAAGCCATGTTCACACCACTGCACTCCAGCCCAAGCAACAGAACAAGACCCCATCTCAAAAATTAATTAATTAACACTAATTCCACAAAATCTATTCCAAAAAATAAAAGAGGGGTGAACACTTTTGTATCAGTCGAGGTTCTCCAGAAAAACAGAACCAACAGGGACTGTGTGTGGAGCTGGTTGACATGATTGGGAAGCTGGCAAGTCTGAAACCTATAAGGCATTAAGCTAGGAGAGAGTTGATGCTGCATTCTTGAGTCCTAGGCATTCTGGAGGCAGAATCCCTTCTTCTTCTAGGGACCTGTCTTTCCTCTTAAGGCCTTCAACTGATTGGATGAGACCCAGCCATGTTATGGAGGACAATCTACTTTACTCAAAGTCTGCTGATTTAAATGTTAATCACATCTTTAAAAATACCTTCACAGTAACATCTAAACTGATACTGTGTTCCACAGCCTAGTTAAGTGGACATATAAAATTAACCATCACAATTTCTCAATTCATTGTATGAAACTAGCATTACCTTGATATCTAAACCAGAAGAAGCCAGTATAAACACATGTCTGGAGACAAATATGCTTCATGTACGGGCAAAAATCCTTAACAAATGTTAGCAAACAGAATTCAGCAATATAGAAAATATCATATGAGTTTATTCCAAGGACACAAAGTTGATTCAATATTTGAAAAGTAGTCAATGAAATCTACCATATAATAGGCCAAAGAAAAAATTATCATGATCATATCAAATAATGAAGTAAAAGCACTTGACAACTTTCAACTTCCATTTATAATTGAAACCTTCCGGAAAAAAATAGAAATAGAGAACTTCTTCAAGCCGATAAAAAGCATCTATCAAACAACTATAATCAACAATATGCTTAGTGGTGAGTGACAGCATTTCTCCCAAAATTGGAAATAAGGCAGAGGTGTCTTCTTTCACCTCTCTTATTCAACACTGCTAGGATTTTTGCCAATGAAATGAAGCAAGAAAAAAGAGAAAAGCCCTACAGATTGAAAAGGAAGAAAAAAGTCATCCATGTTTGCACATGATGTGATTGTCTACATAGGAAAATCACAAGAAATCAACAAAAAGCACGTAGAACTAATAAGTTCAGCAAATTTATAAGATACATGATCAACATACAAAAATCAATTCTATCTCTGCTTACTAGCAATAAACATAAAAAAATTAAAAATATACTACCATTTACAAAAAATTTTTAATGCTGAGTCATAAATCTAACAAAATATGCACACAACTTATATGCTGAAAAGTACAAAACACTGATGGGGAAAATCAAAAAAGATCTAAATAAATGGAGAGACATACTGTGTTTATGGATCAGAGGACTCAACATAGTAAGGATGTCAATTCTCCCCAAATTGTTATACAGGCTTAATATAATTCCTATAAAAATTTAACCAGGATATTTTATAGCAATAGACAAAATTATTCTAAAATATATACGTAAAAACAAAGGATCTAAAACAGCTAAGACAATTTTAATAAAGAAGAATAAACTGGAAAGAACCACTTTCCTTGTCTCAAGACGTATGACATAGTTACAGTAATCAAGACTATGTGGCACTCACAGGATATACACAGATCAAAGGAACAGAACAGAGAACCTACAAATAACCCCACATGAGTGCTGTCAACTGATTTTTGACAAAGATGCAAAAGCAACTCAATGGGGAAAGAATAGAGTTTTCAACAAATGATCCTGGTGCAATCAGACATCCAGATGTGAAAAAAAAAGAATCTTGACCTAAACTTCACATATTATAGAAAAGTTAACTCATAACAAATCACAGATTTAAATGTAACGTATAATACTGTAAAGTTTTTTGAAGAAAACATAGGATGCTTGCAACATGGTGACTGCCGTTAATAACAACCTATTGTATTCTTGAAAAATGCCAACAAAAGAGTAGATTTTAAGTGTTCTGAACACAAATAAATGATGAGTATATGAGGTAATGCATATGTTCATCAGCTCAATTTAATCATTCCACAATGTGTAAAAATTTCAAAGCATGTTGTATACAATAAATATACACAATTTGTATTTGTCAATTAAAACTTAATTTTAAACCCTGGTAATGACTGAGGCTTCTAGGGAGTAGGAAAATCGCCTTCCTAGGAAGTGAAGTAAGCACTCGACCAGTAGGGAGAGGGTCACAATTGTTACAGTGAGTACTACTAGGGTTTGGAATCCTGTGCAGAGTCATTGGCTCCATAGAGAACAGATCTGCAGTTTCCAGAACTATTGGTATGTAGTTTTTGAATACTTGTATAACATTATGCATTGCTGTAACATCAATTTTTATTTCTCGAGGAGCTGTTGCACTTGCCCAGTATTGATCCACATACAAGAAGTTGCCTGCAATGAACATACTCCTCCTTGGGCAGCTAATAAGTAGTCTAAGGCTAGGTGATTGTCTAATACCATTTGAGCTAGAAAGTCTTGTCTCTGAGTTAAGAGGCGTAGGGCTCGGAATGCTTTGTGCATGTACGAGGATGGGGCCAGGGCCATTTGCTGGCAGGTGGTAACGGTGCCCAGGGCTATGTGTGAGGTGCCCAGTATGGTGGTGGTCCCTATGAACAAGCAGATCAGGAAGAGAGCTTTATTCAGTGGAAGGTTGGATTTGAGGGTGGTTTATGGAAACTTAAAAGTAGGCCTGAAACACCTGGTGTGCACTTACAGGGAACGAAGTAATATAAGGGAGGAAGTAGAGTATATAGTATAAATGTTGCCCTTCTTTGGACCATAAGAGACCATTGTCATTGTATTAGAAGGCTAAAAACAGAGTTCCCTAGCCACAGATAATTTATGTGCTGATATGAAGTGGGCAAGAGCTAAATTACTCACTTGTAAGGGCAGAAAAGGAAGATGTAAACATCACTTCCCTGTCTTGTCTAAGTACACGATGCACATAGATCTTGGGTGCATAAAATTGGACTGTGCTGTGGCATCATGGAATAGGATGAGAGGCTTAGGATGGAACATATATCCCCGTCTAACAAAGGACCAGGTGGCTTGCAGGCTATGCAATACCTTTGTGGTACAGGCCTGTGCGGCAGAGGTCTCTAGGAGAGGGCTTTTATGGCAGGTCTAGCAGTTTAGGGATTGCAGCATCTGGGCTGAAATTTCCATGAGATGATATGCACCCAATAGGTGGTAAAAACCTGGTGTATGTGTGGAAAAGGGGGGACTGTCTGTATGATGTTCTAGGAGGTTTCAGACATCCCCTTATAGTTTTAGGGTGCCAGGCAGATGTCACTGTGCTGAGGGAGACCTAAGGTTAGTGTTAGAATGGCATCGCTGGACCCAACCAATAGCAGTTCCCCCATATGTTTAGTAGGACGCAAAGGATTGGGATATCCTGAATGTGGCCCTTTAGGCAGAGAACAGGGCCTGAGGGGAATGAGCAAGAGTTAGTTAGCAAGCAGTGTTTGTTGACCCAGTATGCCTCTAGATGGCTCAGGGTGGTGTTATACTCATGTGGTTTTTGACCCACTATTTGGCAGAAGACCTGTATGTGAGGCTCAGCTGCATTTGAGGTTAGACATACTACATACTCCCGGAGAAAGAAAAAATCCAAGATATCAAACTCCTAGAATCATCCACTGATAGGGTCCAGGGCAGTGGTTGCTATGGCACGCAGACTGGCTGGGGCAGCGGGAGCAGGAGGCAGGCTGAAGAAGCCAGCCACGACCTACAGGGTGAGGATGACGCGATTTGTCCAGCACTGTCAGTGAAGTACACCACTCCCTTTCTGTCTCAGACAGTTGGAACCAAGGGTCTTCCCACCTAGCAAGTGGTGACAGCAGCGGAGTTGCCACTGGTGTTGTCCCATCACTCATGAACAAGAGGTTGAATACAGGGGAGGCCACTTCTTCCTGCAGCTTAGAAGGATCTCCTCCATCAATTTAGCCCTGACCTGAAAATACCATTTTCATTTCAGCAGACTCCTCCGATGGCAGGGAAGGGTTTTATTTTTTTCAGTGGCCATGCCATGCCATGGGTGGAGGGGGCTTCCTTAACCCAGGGCATCATGGGCACTTGGGTTCTGAGCCCCAGTGGCTTAGAACTTGCAATAGTCCCAGACTCTAATAATGCCCAATAGGCCACCAGAAGTTGATGATCCAAAGGCATACAGCAGGAGGCCATGAGAGACAGGCATCTGGGTGAGAACTCCATGGGCAGTCAGTGCGCATCATGCTTCATCCATAAGCTCCAGGAGCCATATTTCTCAGTGGCCAGGGCATACCCTCAGAAGTCAGTACTGGATGGCACTTGAGGAAGAGTTGTTGTATGGCCAGTTGCACCAGCTCTGAGGCATGTTGCTGTGGGAACCTCATGTGAAGGTGATGGATTTACAGGTGATCTCATAAATTGGCCAGAAGAACAGCAAGAAATGTGATAAATGCTAGTACCAGGGCCCAAAGAAACTCAGTAAGTATGGGGTCATGTTGAGTGTTGAGGGAGTTTTTAAGAGATGCTATTGTTTGACTACATGAGGAATCTGACTACTCTCAGAGGACCAGACAATGCCCAGGAACTTAATTTGAGTGGCAGGGCTCTGAAACTTATTGGGACACAATGGCTCAACTTCTACTTCAAAGACCAGCAATTAATGTGATCAAGTCTTGCAGGAGTGAATCTTGGAGCCAGATCCAGGATATCCACACTATCATCACAGAGATGAAACACAGTCACCTTCTTTGGAGGACTTGGCAGATTTATACAGTGACAGCTGCAAGCATGAAATCTGGCTTTGAGCAATCCCAGTTATTTATTTGGATATTGGAAAGACCAAGGTCAGTACTTTATAAGGAACTTCTCTACTAAGACACTCAAATGTAGGTGCCATGATGGCAGGGAGGGGTTTTATTTCCACTTTTATTTATTTATTTATTTATTTTTACTTTTATTTTAGGTTCAGGGGTACATGTGCAGGAATGTTATATAGGAAAACTTGTGTCACAGGGATTTGTTGTACAGATCATTTCATCACCCAGGTACTAAGCCCAGTACTCAATAGTTATTTTTTCTGATCCTCTCCCTCTGCCCATTCTCTGCCCTCAAGTAAGTTGGCCCCAGTATCTGTTGTTCCCCTCTTTGTGTTCACGTGTTCTCATGATTTAGCTCCCACTTGAAGTGAAAACATGCAGTCTTTGGTTTTCTGTTCCTGCATTAATTTGCTAAGGATAATGGCCTCCAGCTTCATCCAAGTTCCTCCAAAACACATGATCTTTTTCTTTTTTATGGCTGCATAGTATTCCGTGGTGTATAGGTACCACATTTTCTTCATCTAATCTGTCATTGATGGGCATTCAAGTTGATTCTGTCTTTGCTATTCTGAATAGTGCTGCAATGAACATTCATGTGCATGTGTCTTTATGGTAAAATGATTTATATTCCTTTGGGTATATACCAATAACGGGATTGCTGGGTTGAATTGTACTTCTATTTTTAGTTCTTGGAGGAATTGCCACACTGCTTTCCACAATGGTTGAACTAATTCACACTCCTACCAACAGTGTATAAGTATTCTCTTTTCTTCACAACCTTGCTAGAATCTGTTATTTTTAGACTTTTTAATAGTAGCCATTCTAACTGGGGTGAGATGGTATCTCATTGTGGTTTTGATTTGCATTTCTCTAATGATCAGTGATGTCGAGCTTTTTTCATATGCTTTTTGGCCACATGTATATCTTCTTTTGAGAAGTGTCTGTTCACTTTTTAATGGGACCATTTGCTTTTTCTTGTAAATTTGCTGAAGTTCCTGTAGATGCTGGATATTAGACTTTTGTCAGATTCATAGTTTGTGAATACTGTCTTCTATTCTGTAGGTTGTCTATTTACTCTGTTTATAGTTTCTTCTGCTGTGCAGAAGCTCTTAAGTGTAATTAAATCTCATTTGTCAATTTTTGCTTTTGTTGCAATTGCTTTCAGTATCTTCATCATGAAATCTTTAAACATTCCTATTACAGAATGGTATTGCCTAGGTTGTCTTCCAGGGTTTTTATAATTTGGGGTTTTGCATTTAAGTCTTTAATTCATCTTGAATTGATTTTTGTATGTGCTGTAAGGAAAGGCTCCAGTTTCAATCTGCATATGGCTAGCCAGTTATCCAACACCACTTATTGAATAGGGAGTTTGTTCTCCATTGTGTGTGTTTGTCAGCTTTGTCGAAGATCACATGAGTGTAGGTCTGTGGCCTTATTTTTGGACTCTACTCTGTTCCATTGGTCTATGTGTCTGCTTTTGTATCAGTACCATGACATTTACACTGTGGCCCTATCATATAGTTTGAAGTCAGATAACATGATGCCTCCAGTTTTGTTCTTTTTGTTTATGATTGCCTTGGCTCTTTTTTTGGTTCTGTATGAATTTTTAAATGAATTTTTTATTTTTTTCTAGTTCTTTGAAGAATGTCATTGGTATTTTGATAGCAATAGCATTGAATTGGTAAATTGCTTTGGACAATACGACCACTTTAATGATGTTCATTATTCCTATCCATGAGCATGGAATGTTTTCCTATTTGTTTGTGTCATCTCTGATTTCTTAGCGCAGTGTTTTGTAATTCTCATTGTAAAGATCTTTCACCTCCCTGGTTACCTGTGTTCCTAGGTACTTTATTTTATTTTATTTTATTTTATTTTATTTTATTTTGTTTTATTTTTTAGACAGAGTCTCACTCTATCACCCAGGCTGGAGGGCAGTGTCATGATCTTAGCTCACTGCAACCTCTACCTCCTGGGTTTAAGCAATTCTCCTGCCTCAGCCTCCCAAGTAGCTGGGATTACAGGCATATGCCACCACATCTGGCTAATTTTCATATTTTTAGTAGAGACAGAGTTTCACTATGTTGGCCAGGCTGGTCTCAAACTCCCAACCTCAGGTGATCTGCCAGCCGTGGCCACCCAAAGTGCTGGGATTATAGGCATGAGTCACCATGCCCAGTCTGGTATTTTATTCTTTTTATGGCAGTTGTGAATGGGATTGTGTTCCTGATTTGACTCTTGATTTGGCTGTTGTTGGTGTGTAGGAATGCTAGTGATTTTTGTGTGTTAATTTTGTATCCTGAAACCTTGAGGAAGTTGTTTATCAACTGAAGGAGCTTTTGGGCTGAGACTATGGGATTTTCTACACATAGAATCATGTCATCTGCAAACAGTGATAATTGTGCTTCCTCTCTTTCCATTTGGATGCCCTTTCTTTCTTTCTCTTGCCTGATTGCTCTGG
Organism: Mandrillus leucophaeus; assembly: GCF_000951045.1. Lineage (NCBI taxonomy): Eukaryota > Metazoa > Chordata > Mammalia > Primates > Cercopithecidae > Mandrillus > Mandrillus leucophaeus. The sequence continues at coordinate 1,218,251 of NW_012106709.1, forward strand.
CCAGGACTTCTAATACTATGTTTAATAGGAGTGGTGAGAGAGGGTATCCTTGTCTTTTGCCAGTTTCCAAGGGTAATGCTTCCAGCTTTTGCTCATGCAGCATGATGTTGGCTGTGGGTTTGTCATAGATGGCTCTCATTGCTTGGAGGTATGTTCCTTCCATACCTAGTTTATTGAGAGTCTTTAATATAAAGGGCTGTTGAATCTTATTGGAAGCCTTTTCTGAATCTATTAAGATAATCCTGTGGTTTCTGTCTTTAGTTCTGTTTATGTGATGAATCACATTTGTTGATTTGTGCATGTTGAACCAACCTTGCATACCAGGGTTAAAGCCCACTTAATTATGGTGGATTTGCTTTTTGATGTGCTGCTTGATTCAGTTTGCAAGTATTTTGTTGAGGATTGTTGCATCGATGTTATCAAGAATATTAACCTGTAGTCTTCTCTGTTGTGTCTCTGCCAGGTTTTGGTATCAGGATTATGCTGACCTCATAGAATGAGTTAGGGAAAAGCTCCTCCTCCTCAATTTTTTTGGAATAGTTTCAGTGGGGATACTACCAGGTCGTCTTTGTATATCTGGCAGAATTCGGCTGTGAATCCATCTGGTCCTGGGCTTTTTTTGGTTGGTAGGCTATTTATTACTGATTCAATTTCGGAACTCATTACTGATCTGTTCAGGGAACCAATTTCTCCCTGGTTCAGTCTTGGGAGGGTATGTGTGTCCAAGAATTTATCCATCTCTTCTAGGTTTTCTAGTTTGTGTACATGGAGGTGTTTGTAGTAGACTCTGATGGTTGTTTGTATTTCTGTGGGGTCAGTGGCAACATACACTTTTGTCATTCCTAATTGTGTTTATTTGTATGTTCTCTCTTTTATTCTTTACTTGTCTAGCTAGTGGCCTATCTTATTAATTTTTTCAAAAACCCAACATTTGGATTTGTTGATCTTTTGAATGGTTGTTCATGTCTCTGTCTCCTTTAGTTCAGCTCTGATTTTGCTTATTTCCTGTCTTCTGCTAGCTTTGAGGTTGGTTTGCTCTTGCCTCTCTAGTTCTTTTAGTTGTGATGTTAGGTTGCTAATTTGACATATTTCTAACTTTTTGATGTAAGTATTTAGTGCTATGAATTTCCCTCTTAACACTGCCTTAGCTGTGTCCCAGAGATTGTAATATGTTGTATCTTTATTCTTATTTGTTTCAAATAACTTCTTGATTTCTGCCTTAATTTCATTATTTATCTAAAAGTCATTCAGGAAAAGATAGTTTAATTCCCATGTAATTGCACAATTTTGAGTGTTTTTTTTAGTCTTGAGTTCTATTTTTATTGCACTGTGGTCTGAGAGAGTATTTGGTATGACTTCAATTCTTTTGTATTTGCAGAGAATTGTTTTATGTCTAATTGTATGGTTCATTTTACAGTATGTGCCATGTGGCAATGAGAAGAATGCATATTCTGTTGTTATGGGGAGGAGAGTTCTGTAGGGCTCTATTAGATCCACTTAGCCCAATGTTGAGTTCATGTCCTAAATATCTTTGTTAATTTTCTGCCTCAGTGATCTGTCTAATACCATCAGTGGGGTGTTAAAGTCTCCCACTGTTATTGTGTGGGATCCTAAGTCTTTTTGTAGGACTGTAAGAACTTTCTTTACGAAACTGGGTGCTCTTGTGTTGGGTGCATATATATTTAGAATAGTTAGGTCTTCTTGTAGAATTGAACCCTGTACTACTGTGTAATGCCCTTCTTTGCCTTTTTAAAATCTTGGTTGGCTTAAAGTCTGTTTTATCTGAAATTAGGGTTGCAACCCCCGCTTTTTTCTCTGATTTCCATTTGCTTGATAGATTCTCCTCCAACTCTTTATTTTGAGCCTATGGGTGTCACTGCATGTGAGATGGGTCTCTTGAAGACAGCATACCATTGGGTCTTGCCTTTTTATCCAGCTTGCCTCTGTGTGCCTTTTAAATGGGGCACTTAGCCCATTTATATTCAAGGTTAGTATTAATATGTGTGGATTTGATCTTGTCATTATGGTGTTAGCTTATTATTATGCCAGCATGTTTTTGTGGTTGCTTTATAGTGTCAGTGGTCTGTGTACTTAGGTGTGTTTTTGTATTGGCTGGTAATGGTCTTTCCTTTTCATATTTAGTGCTCCTTTCAAGATCTCTTGTGATGTGAGTCTGGTGGTAACAAACTCAGTATTTGCTTCTCTGAAAAGTATCTTCTTTCTCCTTCAATGAGGAAGCTTAGTTTGGCTGGATATGAGATTCTTGGTTGAAGATTTTTTTTTTTTTTTTTTGAAGAATGTTAAATATAGGTCCCAAATTTCTTCTGGCTTATAGGATTTCTGCTGAGAGATCTGCTATTAGCCTGATGGGATTTCTCTTGTGGCTGACCTGCCTTTTTTGCTATCTGCTTTTAACATTCTTTCATTTGACCTTAAAAAATCTGATGATTATGTGTCTCTGGGATAATCATTTGCAGAATCTTGCAACAGTTACCTGTATTTCCTGAGTTTGACCATTGGCCTCTCTAGCAATGTTGAGGTTTTCAAGAACAATATCCTGAAATATGTTTTACAAGTTGTTTGCTTTCTCCCTATCCCCTTCAGGGATGCCAATGATTCATAGATTTCGCCTCTTTACATCATCGCATATTTCTTGGAGGTTTTGTTTGTTCATCTTCATTCTTTGTTTCATTTTTGTCTGACTGTCTTATATCAGAGAACCAGTTTTCAAGTTCTGAGATTTTTTCCTGTTTGGGCTATTCACCTGTTAATACTTGTGACTGCATTGTGAAATTCTTGTAGTGTGCTTTTCAGCTCTATCAGATTCGTTAGCTTCTTTTTTATACTGGCTCTTTTGTCCATCAGCTCCTATATTGTTTTATTGTGGTTCTTAGTTTCCTTGAATTGGAATTTGCTCTTCTCCTGAATCTTGATAATCATTCCTATCCATTTTCTGAATTCTATTTCTGTCATTTCAGCCAACTCAGCCTAGTTAAGAACCTTTGTCGAAGAACTAGTGTGATCATTTTGAGGACATAGGACACTTTACTCTGGCCATTTGAGTTGCCAGAGTTCTTACTTTGGTTCTTTCTCATCTCTGCATATGGGTGTTCCTTTAACTGCTGAGCTGCTTCTGATTGAAGTGATGAGGTGGGGGCAGGGTAATTGTGTTGGAGTCTCAGGTCAGGCAGCCTTGCCCAGTGAGAAGTGAGGACCAGAACCTGTGTGGAGAACAGTCTGGCCACCTTTCCATGAGGTGAGTGCTCTGTGTTCATGATCCAGACCAGCCTCTGATCCCTGTAGACTCTCCAGAGCCTGGAGACAGCAAAGGCATGGGCTGCAAATGGCAACCCACTCCTCCTGCTGGGAGCTCTGTCCCAGGGAGTTGCAGTGCTGCTACTAGTTAGATATCCCTAGCTTGGGTAGGGGGTGGGTAGCTAGAGACCCTAACCAGGAGGACCCACCCAGTGAGGAGATGAGGGTTTGGGAATCTACATAACAATAGTCTGGCCACTTTTCCATAGGGCTGCTGCAGTGTGTTGGGTACCCACTCCAGTCCCTAGTCATCTTGGATTTTCCAGTACCTGAAGGGATCGACAATCAAGGCTGCAAAACAGCAAAAACTGCAGCTTGCCCCACCCTCTGTGAGTTTCAACCCAGGGAAGTATGAACTTGCTGCTGGCCGAAACATACGTGCAGGGGTGGTTTCAGACCTCAATCTGGAGATTCCACCCAATGAAGAGAAAGGGGATCCAGGACCTGAGTGAAAAAACAGTCTGTCTATTTTTCTATAGAGCTTCTGTGCTGTGCTGGGGGACTGCCCCAGTCCTTAGTCACTTTGGACTCCCTAGAGCCTGAAGGCAACAATGGCTAAGGCTGTGAAACAGAAAAGATGGCAGCCCATCCCTCCCACTGGGAACTCCATCCCAGGGAGGCTTGGAACCATTGCCAGCTGGAAAACATCAGCAAGGTGGCTAGTGACCCCAATGAGGAGATTTCACTCAGTGAGGAGAAGGGGGGTCAGGGACCTGCATTTAAAAAACAGTTTGGCCACTTTTTTTGTAAGGCAACTGCACCAAAGGCAACAACTGCTAAAGCTGCAAAACAGCAAAGATGGTGGCCTCCCTCTCCCTCTGGAAGCTCCATCTCAGGGAGGTGTAATGCTCCTACCGGTGGCTGGCTGGAGTTCAAAGCCAGTGGGTTTTTTATCTAGTGAGGTACCATGGAAGTGGGGACTGCAAACTGTAGCTACTCAGCCTACTAGATTCCTAGGGGTATGTACAGGGATCTAACCTCCCACTTTGCAAGAGCTGCAGCTGCTTTTGCCAGGAAGCCTGATATCTAAAATTCCCAGGGCTCTAGGTATACCTGGGCAGTTGCCCTGCTGAAACTCCATGTAGCTGTGCATGTCAGACTGCAAGCCCTGGTGTAGTGGGTTTATGAGGGGTCTCCTAACCCAAGGATTGCAAAGATCCATGGGAGAAGCATGGGTCCCCAAGGTTGTTCACTCATTCACCCACTGCTTCCCTGGGTTGGGGAGGCTCCGCTGTCTCCATGTCATTTTCAGGTGGACAGTCATCCTGCCTTGCTTTTCTCTGTTCTCCACGCGTTGAATTGTTTTCTTGATGAATCCCAATGCTTGTACTTGAATTCTTCAAGTTGCTTCAAGTTGAAGATGCTGTATTTACTCACCCCTTCTTTTCTCTCCATGAGAGTGGTGTACACTAGCTGCTTCTGGTCAGCTATCTCGGCCAGCCCCCTTTTCACCAGTCTCTTCTACTTTTTAAATTTTGTTCACTGTATTCTCTGTGCCTGGTACATAGCTGGTACTCAATAATTATTCATCAAATAAATGAACTCAAAGCTTCCAACTCATATGAATCACTGGCATTTAGTTATCTCAGATTAACTATCTCCCTAAAGGCTAGCATTACTAGACGTTTCCAATTTGCAGGTTCAGTTAACACCTGATGAAACATTGTTGCTTGACCTCCTGCTTTTGCATTTAGACAGGGCCATTCCAGTGTCACTGATGAAGGAACAAATTCTTCCAGGGACTGTGAAATCAAAAGACCTTGGTTGCACCCTCACTCTACCTAGAGGTGCAAGTGCAGACAGCACTGCTTTCTGTGAGCATAACCTTCTGAGCTGCAACTAAGCCTGCCTTTTCCCTCTTCCATGTCTCACTTTTTGTCTTCATCTGGGAGATAGGGAACAAAACTGTCACTATTGATCCTACCCCTTCTCCTTCTTTCTATCAAGTCTCAGCAGATTTTCTCCCTTATTCACTGATTGTCTTTCTTAGTTTGGTCTGGGTTTCGTCTGGCTGTGCCCAGAAAGGCACTGCTTGCTCCCCTCTGTACTAGGAAGAGTACTTAGATCACCTGGGAGTCTAAGGTTGCTTGCAGTCTTCTGTGCCAGCTCAAAGCACAAGACCACCCTGCTGCCTTCTACTGTCATACCATACAATTACACACGCCTGACTCTAGAATACCGACATTTAGCCAGGAATTTAACTTCCCCTACTCTAATATAATAGATATGCCCTCACCTTAACACTGTCCAGTTAACATTGATGTAACTTGTAAAATATTAGCTGACATTCTTCAGCATTTTCTATCTTTCAAAATTACCTATTTCTCAGTCAAGATAATAAAGTGGTTCAAAAAAGAAAAAAATATCTGTGTGTTGCATGAAAACACACATGCAGCAGACTCACTCTATCTGACAGACCTTGACTGGGCCCACTAACCAGCTGATATTGATGCAGACCTAATTGGCATCATAATCTCCTAATGGGCTGCTCCTAACGGGCAGCTCATGTCTGCAGCAGAAGCCACTGGATACTAGAATCCCAAGGCAGTTCCCACATATGCAGCATACCACCTTCAGTCAGCCTGGGTCTTACCTCACCCACCAGCCCAGATAGCACCTGCCAATCAAAACACTCAGATAATTTGCCCTTCTACTATGGGATAAAGACTGTTCATAGCTGTTTTAAAGGACTTACCATGCTTCTCCTCCCTTGAACTTCATCACTCGGAGCCTAGAAGAGGTTTTCTACTTTGCAGTAAAGCTTTTCCACGCTATGCTCAATCTCTGGTGCCTTAGTGTTTCTTTTCACTTTACTATATCTCCTTTAGCTCCAGTACTGAAAGGTCATCTTCTTACCTAAACAAAATAATGTTTAGAACAAAGAAGTTAATCACTTAGTACTATGTTTGATGCTATAGTTGAATTACTTTAATACAATTTCAATTAAATGTACTTGGAAAACATGGATTCTCTTAGTCCAAATTTCCAAATGCTTCCTGATCAAGTCACATATGCACACTTGTTTCAAGCAGAAGTTTGAAAAAAATGCTTACTCTTTTACCAGTGAACAGTTCTTGTCACATTTAAGTAAATTCTGAAACCACTAAAACTAATTTTATTCCAATGGTTCTGGAGAGAAATTTAGCAAATATCTTAAAACACAGTTACGAATGTATAGAAACTTTACTTTGGAACCAGTCTTCTCCTCTTTGGCCTTTTTTTCAAAGAAGGTAAGAAGAACCTATATTAACTGGGCATGAATTTATTTCTCTTTGTTTTACAGCTCCTCTTGTTTCTTAGCCAATTGCAGAGGTAGGGTTGGGAATGAGAAGTAATATATTTAAGAGCTCTGTCCTCTATCCTCCACGTGCTTTAAACCTTGATAATTTGTGCCTATATTCTTGTGACTTCCGGTTTTTAATAGGGGATAGAGGAAGTCTTCTGGGCCCACCTTATTCTTTTGAATTTTCAATAGATTTTCGGTATCCTCAGTCATTCCTGTCACCTTGGCTATGTCATTAGGAGAAACCAGAAAACCAACTTGAGTCACCTTGCCCTTGACTGTGCCCTCTTTAGTATCCCCTTGAGCTCAACCAATCAGAGGTATGGAAACAGAAGAGAAATTCCACTAATTTGATTCTCTCAGAATATCCTTTCAAATACTCTACAGAATCATGCCTCAGTTATTGGATGACCATCCAGCCATCTTCTGTTCACCAGTCCCACATTTGGTGTCTCAACACCCTTTCCAAAATCTAACTGTGGCTGCAGTGGTAACTTCATGCCAATCCCATTTCTGTTGCCAATATCAGGGTTAGTGGTTTTACTTCTGACACCTGTAGCATTTCAGATGGTTTGCAGATAGCGAGGAAGATCCCACATGCTCTAAATATCCACATGCTTACTGTTTACATTAAGTTCCTGTTTCAATGAGCAAAGCCAAACAAAGCTTCTCAGAAGCACAAGATCACACAGGGCATACACAGAGACAACACATTTCAATGTAACTTCTCTTAGCCTCAAGGTTCCCTATCGGAAGCATAAAACTACTACAGCATTGTCCAGGTAGTATAGAGTATCACCTAATGTGAAAAGCTCAATGATTGAGAGGCCTCTTGGTACTTGCATAAGCATTCCAAAAGAGCTAACACTAAAATCACTGTGCTTCCCTTTTGAGGGTATATTTACATAATTATATATATGCACATGCACACACACACACACACACGCACATATATGAGTTCCATATATACACATATATGTGTGTGTATATATATATGTTTTTCCTGATCTTGAGTTAAACTTAGCATCAAAAAAGCTATATACTCATTTGAAAACTAAATTAATATTAGTAATTATCACCTAATAATATCTTTGCTCCCACCTTTCCACTTTTCAAAAAGCCCATTTTTGGTACTATTTCTCACAATTCCCTAGCTCTCCATGACTAAATGTCCTTTAGTCCTCCAGGTCCTTCCCATATTTCTCCCATCATGCCATGTAACCTGCTACATTATAATTTCCTTTATTTATGACCTCTACTAGACTGTGAGCTGTCTATGGACAGGGACTATATCTCCTTGCTGTCATACTTCCTAGTGCCTAACCACAGTCCTGGCACAAAGTAAGGGTATATTAGTCTGCTCAGGTTGCTATAACAAAATGTCATAGATTGAGTTGCTTAAACAACAGAAATTTATTTCTAACAGTTATGGAGGATTGGAAAGCTAAGATCAAAGTTTCAGCCAATTCAGTTTCTGGCCCTAAATGAGGGCCTCATTTAACTTTTATCACCTCCTCATAGGCCCTATCTCTACATAATGTCACATTGGGGGTCAGAGATTCAGCATATAAATGTTGGACGGACATAAACATTCAGCTGATAACAAAAGATTTAATTTGTTGAATGAAAGAATGGATAAACATAAATAATAGTAAATGTATCTCAAATGTGATTCAAAATTTCAGAATTCTTCGAAGATACTCATTTGTTAAACATCTTTATCCAAAAGGCCCCAGGAAGGCTCACTCTTTTATTAATGGAAAAGAAAGGTATCTAATCAATTCAGTAATAGGCATAGTTCAATTTTATATATAACAAAATAGTATCTTAAGTATCTCTAAGGTCTCATAATTACATAGCATAACTTAGTAATTGTGTTAGGCAACCCTCAAAATGTCTTCCAATGATCCCCTCCCCACTTGTTGGTATTTACTTCCTTATATAATCCCCTCTCCTTGAGTATGGACGGAACTTAGATACTTGCTTGTAGTGAACTAAATGTATCAAAATTGTTTTATACTACTGATGTAAAAATTGCTGATATATTTACTGATACTGATATATATAACAAATTACTGATATCCTGTTGCTGATATAACAAATTACCATGATGTCTTAAAGCAATACAAATTTGTTATCTTACAATTCTGGAGGTCAGAAATCCAAAATAGTTCTCACTAAGCTAAAGTCAAGGTGTTGGTGAAGCTGCATTCCTTTCCTGGGCTCTGGGGAACAGTCTGTATCCTTGCGTCTTCCAGCTTCTGGAGGCTGCCTCCATTACTTGATTCATGGCCTCCTTCCATCTTCAAAGTCAGCAGTTTTGCCAGTCAAGTCTACTTATATCTAATCAATCTGACACTGCCTCTTCTGCTTCCCTCTTTTGCATTTAAAGGACCTGTGATTACATTGGGCTGACCTAGATAATCCAGCATAATCTCTTTATTTTAAAGTCAGCAGATAAGCAACCTTAATTCTATTTGCAAACTTTAATCCCCCTTGCCGTGTAACATAACACATTTACAGGTCCTTGGAATCAGGATGTGGACATCTTGAGTGGGAGACGGGAGCGGGGTAGAATTATTCTGCCTACTGAAAATGGAATGTCACTTGTGCGATTATATGACAAAAGACTATGACTTCCATCTTGTTTGTATTCTCTCTTGCTGAACTCTCTCTTGTCCTCTTCCTTGCTTACTCTGATGAAGCATGCTTCTATATTTTGAGATACTCTATGGAGAGACCCATAGAGCAAGGAACCAAGCAAGTCTTTGGCCAACAGCTCATAAGGAGTTTAAGCCTTAGTCTAGCAATACACAAGGGACTGAATCCCACTGATAACCACACAAGTGAGCTAGGAAGCAGATCCTTCCCAGTTGAGCCTCGAGATTTGTGCTGCCTTATGAGAAACCAAACCCAGAGGACCATAGCTAAGCCACGCTCAGACTCCCAGCTTGCAGAAATTCCGAGCTAATAAGTGTTATTGTTTTAAGCCACTAGGTTTTGTAATTTGATAAAAAAATTAACCAAAGATCCAAGAAGTTCAGTTAACCTCAAGCAAGATAAATACAAAGAAAACAAGTGCTAATCAAACTACTTAAAAACAAAGATAAAAAGAAAACTAACATATCACATATTAGGTGACAGCAATGATAATGTCTAACTTAACAAAATCAATGGAGGCCAGCAGCAATGGAAGAATATCTTTAAAATGCTCAAATAAAGCAATGCTCAATTTAGAATTCTACGTCCAATGAAAATTCTTCAAAAATTATAATAAAATAAAGACATTTTCAGATAAACAAAAGCCAGGAAAATGTTTTAGCAGTAGACCTGCATTACAGGAAGCTCTAGAAAAGTAACCGAACAAACAAACATATAAAATTTTTTTAATCTTCAGGTTCAAGAAAAATGATACCAGATGGAAACTTAGATATATATGAATACATAAGATGTACTGCATATGTGGGAAAACATAAAGACCTACTTTTTTTCTTTATAAAATTTCCTTAAAGGATAACATACTGTGTAAAACAAAATAATAACATAATGACATGGGGACTTAAAACATATGAATAGCAAAATATATAGCAGCAACAGCACAAAAGATGGAGGAGGCACAAGTGGATTTACAATGTTAAAGGTTCTCACGTTTTATATGAAGTGATTCACTACTAATTCTAAGTAAACTGTGGTAAGTGAAGTATGCATACTGTGATTCCTAGAGCAGCTGCCAATCAATCAATCAATAAATTAGCTAAAAATAGTATAGCCATTATGGAAACAGCATGGAGGTTCCTCAAAAAATTAAAAATAAAACTACCATATGATCCGGAAATCTTGCTTCTGGGTGTATATCCAAAGTGAATGAAATCAATATGTTGAAGAGATAACTGCATTCCCATATTCATCGTAGCATTATTCACAATAGCCAAGATATGGAATCAATTTTCCCTGACAGATGAATGAATAAAGAAAACATTTTATATATATAGACACACACACAATGGAATACTATTCACCCTTAGAAAAGAAGGAAATCCTGTCATTTGCTACAACATAGATAAACCTGGAGGACATTATGATGAGTGAAAGAAGACAGCCACAGAAAGACAAATATTGCATGATCTTATATATACATAGAATCTTAAAAACTTGAACTCATAGAAGCAGAAAGTAGAATGGTAGTTCTCACAGTCTAAGACAGGGAGGGGCTCAGAATAGGGAGATATTGGTTAAAGGATATGAAGTTTCAATTAGATAGGATGAATTCGTTCTGGAGATATATTGTATAGCACAGTGGCTATATTTAGTAATGATGTATTGGATTCTTGAAAATTGCTAAGAGATTAGTTCTTAAATGTTCTCGCCACAAAAAGGTGAGGTGATATGAGGTGATAGATATGTTAATTAACTTGATATAATCATTTCACGAGGTATACATATATCAAAACATCACATTGTGCACCATAAATATATATAATTTTTATTTGTAAATTATACCTTGATACAGCTAAGAAAAATTTTTAATAAAATAATTTTAAAAAATTTAAAATAAAGAAAGAAATTAGCTAAAATGCCAATATAACAATATAAAAATAAAACTGAATGCTAAGAAACCCGTGATGACCCAAGAAAAGAGAGGAAAAAAGAAACGGAGGAACCAGAAAAAGATGGGACAAATAGAGAAAACACACAGCAAGATAACAGACATGAACTATATCAACACGTACATTCAGTGTAAATGGATTAAACTCTCCAATTAGGAGGAAAAGACTCAGAGTGGCTAAACAACAATACCTAACTATATACCATACACAAGGAACATACTTTGGTATAAAGTATACAAATAGGCAGAGAGTTCTAAAACACAGAAAGTGACAATGCAAGCAACAAGCTGATGTGGTTAGATTAATGCCAAAGTGGACTTTGAAACAATAAGTACATTCACAGACAAGTCGGGGTATTTCGTAATTTTTAAAAAGGGTGAATTCTTCAAAGAACATTACAAATCTAAATGTATAGCAAATATTTACAAAACAAAAATATGTAGAGCAAATATTTACAAAACTAAAAGGAAAAAAGACAAATGCGCAACCATAATTAAATATTTTATCATTACTCTCTCAGTAATTGTTAGAATAACTAAACAAATAATAAGTTTACAGAAGATCTGAACACTACTGTCAATCAGTTTGACCTAATACCCAGCAATGTTCAGAATTCACATTCTTTCCAAATGCACATGGAATATTCATTAAATAGAATATACGCTGAGCCCTAAAATAAATCTTAATAAATTTCAAAAAGTTGAAATACTACAGAATATGTTCTTGAAATAAACAAAATTAAATTTTAAAATTGTAACAATAGGAATCTAAAAAATCTTCCCCCAAAATGGAAATCAAACAATATACTTCAAAATAACCCAGGATCCAAAGAAAAATGACAAGAAGAATTAGAAAATATTTTCAATTGAATGATAATGAAAACACAACATATCAAAATTTGTAGGATACAACTAAAGCAATGCTTAGAGGGAATTTATTATTCTAAATGTTTTTATTAAGACAAAACCATCATTAAAAAATATGATAAAAATTAATTAAATTGAAAGATATAATAGTTCATGATTGGGAGAGTGAATATTATTAAAACATAATTCCTCCCTAAACTGTTCTATAGATTCAACACAGTCCAAATAAAATCTGAGCAGGTTTTTTTTTTAATTAGACAGCTGATTTTAAAAATTATATGGAAATGAAAATTACCAAGAGTAGCTGAAATAATTGTGAAAAATAAGAACAGTTTTAAAAAACTGAAACTACCATTTCAATGCTTGCTATAAATGTATACTAATCAAGACAATGTGGCATTGGTGTAAATATAGGTAAATTGATAACGAAACAATACAGGGTCTACCAGTAGATTCACACATATATGGCCAATTGATTTTTACAGACATTAATGTGATTCAATGGAAAAAAGATCAGGTGTTCTTTTCTAACACATGGTGTTAGAACCATGCATGTGAGAAATATTTCTTTGAAATTCATCTGAATTCTTATCTCACATGATCATATAAATTAATCCAAAATGAATCATAGACCTAAACATGCAAATAAAACTCTAAAACTTATTTTTTTTAAAAAAAGAATATCTTTTTGACCTGGGGTAAGCAAAGATTTCTTAGATGGGGTACAAAAAGTGGTAACCATAAAAGAAAAAAACAGTTAATTAGACTTCATCAAAAATTGAAAATACCAAGTGTTTACAAGATGTAGAATAACTGGAATTTTCATACATTTTAGTGGGAATGTCAAATGGGTACAACCATTTTATAAAACAGTTTGGCAATTTGTTATGACATTAAACATACATTTACCATATGTCCCAGCAAATCATTTATAATAAGCGTTCACTTAATATCAATGATAGATTCCTGGAAACTGTGACTTTAAACAAAACAATGTACAGCAGGTCAACATCATTTACTTGTAACATCAATGAGAAAATAATTTAGCTTTGTCATAGGTTGAACTTATCAACAATGTTAAGTGAGAACTAATCGTACTAGGTATTTATCCAAGAAAAATAAAAATATATATCCACAGAATTACTTAGATAAAAATACTCATAGTATATTGACTCATAAAAGCCAAATTTGGAAACCCAAATGTCCATCAACAGGTGAATAAAGGAACATATTTCAGTGTCTTTATACAAAGGAATACTACTCAGCAATAAAATGTGAATCTGGTAATACACTCAATGTGAATGCATTTCACAGACCCAATATGGAGAGAAAGAAATTGACACAAAAGAGGGCATCTTGTATAATTCTGTGTGATGGTAGAAATCAGAAGAGTGTTTACCTAAGGTGGTACTAAGGGGGCAATGATGCAAAGAGAGCAGTGGACTCCTGCTATGTTGGAAATGTCCTAAGTGTTGATTAAGGTTGTAGCTACAAATGTGTATTCATTTGTTCAGTCTCATCAAGCTGTAACTTAAAATTTATATTTTATTATATGTAAATTCCATCTCAATAAAGTTGCTTTTTAAACGAATGAGACTATTGGCTTACTTAATTAGTGCTATTAGTGAAACCGTTAATAATATAACAAAATCATAGACTGAGAAGGAAACATATTTAGGCATTCCTTTAACAACACCTAGGTGTACCCCACAGCGCAGACCAGTGATATTATCAGATTCGTGAGATTATCAGATTGTTCTTGTTTTTTTGTTTTGTTTTGTTTTGTTGTTTGTTTGCTTTTCAAAGATGGTGGGTTAGAGGCTTTTAGCATGCTTTAGCCACTTGGAAATAGCAAGACAGTGCATAAAGATTAACTCTCTGAGCTTTAATTCAATAAGGAAAACAGGAATCCACCAGAAACAGGAATCCCAGATCCTGGCGAGGAAAACGCAGGCAAGCAGCTCCTGTGATAGCATCCAGCTGATAAAAGTGAGGTAGTCCCTAGTATGCAAGAGAGGCAGAGAGCCTTTCTCTGTGATTCATCTTTCCACTGGGGATCCGAGCAACCCAGGCTAAAGGAGAGCCCTTTGTTTCTCTCAAGCCCTGGAGCTAACTTGGGGAGAGGCTTGGAGACACTAAGAGGGAAAGACACCAGGAAAACCTGCAGGAATTTTCCAACACCCGGGACCAAAAGCAAGACATCATTTTTATTCCGGGTGCATACAAAGTCAGTCATTCTTTGGCAACCCAGCAGCATACCTCGGCATGCATTTTTTTGTCTCAGGCCGGAGGTTAGAGTGGTTGCTCTGGAGTGAGGTAGGGGCCTCCACAGCCGGAATTGTGGAAAGCACGTCAGTAGTAGGCACTGGAATTGTGCTGTCCCCATTGCAGGCCTGGGGCCAGGGGAGAGCTACTACAGCTGCAGTTTCTCCTCGGTGGTGAGACTTGCAGCCAGGTCCAGCTTGGTGACCTGGAACTGGTCTACATGTGCCATTGCTGGATGCCCCAGCCTGCTCCCCTAATATATTGTGGTGCAGCACCCTCTCTACTTCACCCCCAGTCAGAATTCCAGACATTCAAAACACCTGCTCACCTAGATTGGTAGCCTAAGCTGCCCCACTCTTCCTATGCAGAGATTCTGGAGCAGCAGGGCCTTCTCTGCTTCACAGCCAGCCAGATCTTCAGACATTCAGAGCTCCTACTTGACTGGAACAGCAGCCTGAGCCACCCCACCTTTCCTGTGCAGAGATTCTGGCAAAGCAGGACTCTCTTTACTCCATGCACAGGAAGATAGCCAAGCATTCAAAGAACCTACTCACCTGAATCAGCAGCCTGAGCCAGCCCACCCTTCCCATGCAGGAATTTTGGTGAGTGGGACCCCCTCCACCTCTTACCCAAGCAGATCTCCAGGCAGTCAGAGCACCCATTCCTTTGGATTACCAATCACAGCTGCCTTACCATTCCTGTGCAGAGATTGTGGTGCAGTGGGGCCCTCTATACTTCATGCCCAGGCTGATCTACAGGCACCTAGAGCAGCCACTCTGCTGGATTAGGAGTTTAGGCTGCCACCCCTACCCATGCAGAGAACTTGGGGCCAAGGAGGTTTCCCAACTCCATGCAGTATGAGAGTATATAAAGCAACTAAACACATCTGGGAACTTGGTGACCACCCACTGTATTGTCCCTCAGCACTGGTGCTTGTGCCTACCATCAGGGGAACTATAGGTGGGCTTGCCTGGTCTGGCCATACCCATCTTGCCTCCCACCTCCACTGAGCTTAGCAGGGAGCTCAGACTACCATGCACTCTACAGATCAGCGCACTGTCTGAGGCAACAGAGAGCTTCTCCCAGTAAACAAGGGTCAAATACACACCTAACTATGTTGGCCACAGATGAATCTTACCCATACATGCCATCTACTGGCTTGTAGGTTGAACCACAGAACCAATTTTGTTTTTAAACCTGCCAAAAGAAGTACATAGGACTATAGAAGCAAAGCCTGAAGACCCTATCCAACATTCTCTACAGTCATACCCCTTAGAGAGTGAGGAAAGAAAAAGAGAAAGAAAAAAACAGTAATATTACAAGGAAAGAAAGAAAGAAAAAATCCTACCCACACAAAAATAATTACAGAAAACTACAAATGTCAGCATCTCCAGATGAGAAGAAACCAGTGCAAAAATGCTGGCACCATGAAAAATCTGAATGTAGTGACACCACCAAGGGATCACATTAGCTCTCCAGCAATAGTCCCTAACCAAAATGGAAATTCAGAAATGACAAATAAAGAATTTAAAGCATAGACTGCAAAGAAGCTCAATGAGATCCAAGACAAGATTGAAAATCAACAAAAAGATACTTCTAAAGTAATTTAGGAAATGAAGGAAGATATAAACATCTTAAAAAGAAATCAATCGGACCTGGAATTTAAAAGCTCACTTAAAGAATTTCAAATACAGCTGAAAGCTTTATGAATAGACTGGACTAAGCAGAAGAAAAAATTTCAGAGCGTGAAGACCATTCTTTTAAATAAACCCAGTCAGACAAAAAAAAGAAAAAAGAATTTTAAAAAATAAACAAAGTCTTTGTGAAGTATGAGATTATGTAAAGCAACCAAACCGATGAATTGTTGGCATTCCTGAGAGAGCAGAAGAAAAAGGCAACAACCTGGAAGACATACTTGAGGAAATAATTTTTTAAAAAAATCCTTACTCTTGCAAGGAAGTAGATACCCATACATAAGAAATCCAGAGAACAGGGAGGGGGGACAAATAGCATTAGGAGAAATACCTAATGTAAATGAAGAGTTAATGGATGCAGTACACCAACATGGCACATGGGTACATGTATAACAAACCTGCACGTTGTGCACATGTACCCTAGAACTTAAAGTGAATAAAAATAAATAAATAAATAAATAAAATTTTAAAATCCAGAGAACATCTGTGAGATATTATAGAAAATGAACATCACCAAGGCATATATTCACTGGACTGTCCAAAGTCAATGCAAAAAAAAAAAAAAAAGAGGTAACTAGAGAAAAAGGTAAGATTGCAAATAACAGAAACTGCATCAGGCTGACAGTGGACTTCTCAGCAGAAACTTTACAAGCCAGGAGAGATTAGGGTCTTATTTTCAGCATTCTTTAAGAAAAGAAATTCCAACCAATAATTTCACATCCCACATTAAGTTTCCTAAGAGATAGAGAAATAAAATCTTTTCCAAACAAACAAATGCTAAGAGAATTCATTACCACTAGACCAGCCTTACGAGAGATATTTAAGGGAGTTCTAAACAAGGAAACAAAAGAATGATACCTGCTATCACAAAAACAACACACTCAAGTGGATAGCCCACAGACCCCATAAGGTAAGCATGCAACAGAAACTACAAAACAACCATCTAACAACTTCATGATAGGATCAAAATCTTACATATCAATATTAACCTTGAATGTAAACAGTCTAAATCCACCAAAAAAAATGCATTTTTTGATTTTGATTTTAAAAAAAAAGACCCTTCTATCTACTGTCTTCAAGTGAGTCGTCTCACATGTAATGACACTAATAGGCTGAAAGTAAAAGATTGGAGAAAAAGCTATCACACAAATGGAAAACAAAAAACAGTAAGAGTCACTATTCTTATATCAAATAAACGATACTTAAACATAATTTAAACCAGTAAAAAGAAAATGGCAAAGAAGGGCATTACATAATGATAAAGAGTTCAATTCAACATGAAGACTTAATTTTCCTAAATATACACTCACCCAACATTGGAGCACCCAGATTCATAAAACAACTATGTCTAGACCTATGAAAAGACAGACAACTACACAATAATAGCGGGGGTCTTCAATACCCCATTGACAGCATTAGACAGATCATTGAGGCAGAAAACTAACAAAGAAACTCTGGAGTTAAACTTGACACTTAACAATTGGACCTAATAGATATTTACAGAACACTCCACCCATCAACCACAGAATACACATTCTTCTCACTTGCCACCAGAACATACTCCAAGGTCAAACACATGTGTGACCATAAAGCAGCTCTCAATAAATTCAAAAAAAGAAATCATGCCAACCATACTCTCAGACCACAGTGGAATAAAAACAGAAATCAATACCACAAAGATTTCCCAAAACCACACAATTACATGGAAATTAATGACTCCTGAATGACTTTTGGGTAAATAACCAAATTGACCAAGCATAGTGGCTCATGCCTGTAATCCCAGCACTTTGGAAGGCCAAGGCAGATAGATTGCCTGAACCCAGGAGTTTGAGACCAGTCTGGGCAATATGGCAAAATCCTGTCTCTACAAAAAAATACAAAAATTAGCCAGGCATGATGGTGCATGCCTGTATTCCCAGCTCCATGCGGGGCTGAGAGGTAGGAGACTTGCTTCAGCCTGAGAAATCAAGACTGCAGTGATCCACGATTGTGCCACTGCACTCCAGCCTGGGTGACAAAGTGAGACCTTATCTCAACAAAAACAAAAATGAAATTAACAAAGAAATCAAAAATTCTTTGAAATAAACAAAAACAGACAAAATACCAAAATCTCTGGGATGCAGCAAGAGCAGTGTTAAAAGGAAAGTTTATAGCACTAAACATCTAACTCAAAAAGTTAAACAGATCTTGAATTAACAATTTAACATCACAATCAGGAACTAGGAAAACAAGAACAAACTAACCCCAAAGCTAGCAAAAGCAAAGAAATAACTCAGAGCAGAACTAAGGGAAATCAAGATCCCAAAATCCACACTTAAGATAAATAAAACCGAAAGTTGATTCTTTAAAAGGATAAACTGGATTGATAGACCACTAGTTAGATTAACAAAGAAAAAAGCAGAAGCTCCGAATACACACAATCAGAAGCAACAAAGGTGACATTATAAGCAATCCCACGGAAATACAGAAAACCCTCAGAGACTGTTATGAATTCTTTATACCCACAAACTAGAAAATCTAGAGGAAATGAATAAATTCCTGGAATCACACAATCTCTCAAGGTGGAATCAGGAAGAAATTGAAACCATGAACAGACCAATATCAAGTTCCAAAATTAAATCAATAATAAAAAAATTTATCAATCAAAACCAGCCCCTCATTGGACAATTTCTACCACATGTACAAAGAAGAGCTGATACCAATTCTACAGAAATTGTTCAACAAAATCAAGGAGGAGGTAAACTTTCCTAACTCATTCTACGAAGCCAGCACCGCCCTGTACCAAAACCTGGCCAAGGCACAACAAACAAAGAAAACTGCAGGCCAATGTCCCTCATAAGCATAGATGCCAAAAATCCTCAATAAGATACAAGCAAACAGAATCCAGTGGCATATGAAAAAGTTAATTCACTACAGTCAAGTAGGCTTCATTCCTAGGATGCAAGGTTGGTTCAACATACACAAATCAATAAATGTGATTCAACACATAAAGAGAATTAAAAACAAAAACCATATGATCATCTTAATAGATCACCATAAAAAGCCTTTGATAAAATTCAACATCTCTTCATGATAAAACCCTCAACAAAGTAGGTATTGAAGGAACATACCTCAAAATAATAAGAGCCATCTATGACAAACCTGCAGCCAACATCATACTGAATGAGCAAAAGCTGGAAGAATTTCCCCTTGAGAACTGGAACAAAACAAGGATGCCACTCTCATCATTCCTATTCAACATTGTACTAGAAGTCCTTGCCAGAGGAATTAGACAAGAGAAAGAAATAAAAGGCATGCAAATAGGAAAAGAAGTCAAACTATCTCTAGTTATGCACAATATGATTCAACACCTAGGAAACCCTAAAGACTCTGCCAAAAGGCTCCTGGAACTCACAAATGACTCAAACAAAGTTTTAGGATACAAAAGCAATGTACAGAAATAAGTAGCATTTCTACACACCAATAACATTCAAGCCAAGAGGCAAATTAAGAATGCAATCCCATTTACAATAGCCACATAAAAAATAAAAATACCTAGAAACACCTCTAACTAAGAAGGTGATGACCTCTACAAGGAGAACTACAAAACACCAATGAAAGAAATCAAAGATGACACAAATGGAAAAACATTCCATGCTCAAGGACTGAAAGAGTCAATATCATTAAAATGACCATATCACCCAAGCAATCCACAAATTGGACATTATTTCTATCAAACTACCAGTATCATTTTTCACAGAACTAGAAAAAAAACTATTCTAAAGTTTATATGAAACAAACAAGCAAACAAAAAGCCCAAATAGGCAAAGCAATACTAAGCAAAAAGAACAAAGCCAGAAGTGTAACATTACGTGACTTCAAACTATGCTATAAGGCTACAGTAAGCAAAACAGCAATGGTACTGGTACAAAAGCAGACACATAGACCAGTGGAGCCAAATGGACAACTCAGAAATAAAACCGTACACCTACAGCCAAACAATCTTCAACAAAGTCGACAAAAATAAGCAATGGGAAAAAGACTCCTATTCAATAAATGGTTCTGAGATAGCTAGCTAGCCATATGTGGAAGAATGGAACTGGAACTGTACATTTTATCATATATAAAAATTAACTCAAGATGGATTACAGATTTAAATATAAGACCTCAAACTATAATAATTCTAGAAGAAAACCTAGAAAACACATCAGCTTTGGGAAAGAATTTATGACTAAGTCCTCAAAAGCAATTGCAGGCTGGGTATGGTGGCTCATGCCTATAATCCCAGCCCTTTGGGAGGCCAAAGCAAGAGGATCACTTGAGTCCAAGAGTTTGACACCAGCCTGGGTGACACAGTGAGACCACATCTCTACAAAATATTTTAAAAATTAGCTGGTGTGGTGGTGTACAACTGTAGTCCCAGCTCCTTGGGAGGCTGAGGTGGGAGGATTGCCTGAGCCCAGGACATCAGTGCTGCAGTGAGCTATGATTACACCACTGCATTCCAGCCTGAGTGACAATGCAAGACCTTGTCTCAAAAAAAAATTAAAATAAAAATTGACAAGTAGGACCCAATTAAGTGAAAGAGCTTCTGCACAGAAAAGTAAAACATCAACAGAGTAAACAGACAACCTACAGAATGGGAAAAAATATTTCCAACTATGCATCTGACAAAGATTTGATATTCAGCATCTATAAGAAACTTAAACAATTCAATAAGCAAAAACAACCCCATTAAAAAGTGGGCAAAAGTCATGAACAGACACTGCTCAAAAGAAGACAAACACACAGCCCACCAGCCCACAAACATATGGAAAAATGCTCAATATCACTAATCTTCAGAGAAATGCAAATCAAAACCACAAGGATATACCATCTCACACCAGTCAGAATTGCTATTATTAAAAAGTCAAAAAACAACAACAACAACCAACAACAACTGATGCTGGCGAGGCTGCAGAGAAAAGAGAACACTTATACACTATTGGTGGAAATATAAATTAGTTTAGTCCCAGTAAAAGCAGTTTGGAGATTTCTCAAAGAACTTAAAACAGAACTATCATTCGACCCAGCAATCCCATTACTGCGAATGTATCCAAAAGAAAATAAATCATTCTATCAAAAAGACACATGCACTTGTATGCTCATCGCAGCACTGTTTACAATAGCAAAGACATGGGATTAACCTATGGACCAGATAAAGAACATGTACAACAGTGGACTGGATAAAGAAAATGTACATATACACCGTGAAATACTACACAGCTAAACAAAAAATAAATAAATAAATAAATAAATAACAAAATTATGTCCTTTGCAGCAACATGGATACAGTTGGATGCCATTATCCTAACTGAATTAATGCAGGAACAGAAAATGCATGTTCTCACTAACAGGTAGGAGCTAAGCATTGGGTACTCATGGATACAACGTTGGGAACAATAGACATTGGAGACTACTGGGCAGGAGGGAGAGAGGGGGACATATTATATTCACTATGTGGGTGACAGGATCATTCATACTCCAAACCTCAGTGTCACACATTACACCCATATAACAAACCTGCACATGAATCTACAATAAAAGTTGAAATTATTAAAAAAAAAAAAAAAAAGGAAAGATTGTTCTGGCAGCTATGTGGAGAATGGACAGGAAGGGGCCCAGAAAAGATGCAGACATGCCAAGTACTAGAGGAAGGCTGAAGTAGACATGGAGAGAGGTCCACTAGAAAGTTGGTAATATCTGGAACCAGGGTAAAGAGAATTGCACAAATATAAAAGAGAATTAGGGAATAAAATTGATCTTACCTGACAATGAATTGAAGTATGAAAGTAAAGAAGCAGTCGAGGATGACACCAGGTCTTTAACCAGGGCAAGATACGTGGCAACGCCATTTTTCAAGGGAGGAAACAATCGAAGAGGACCTGGTTTGGGGAAAAGAGAATATCATTACTTTGGTTTTGGATGTGTTGAGTTTGAATGTGCCATTGAGATATCTAAGTGGAGATATTGAGTAAAGAGTGATTGAAAATCCTTACGAAGCACTGGTGTATAGTTGGTATTTGGACTGGCATTTGCATGTCAATCATTAGAAAAGGAAGTAGAATAAAAATAAATAAAAGGGCCTGAGTCTTGAGGAATTCCAACATTTAATGGCTAGTATTAGAAGTATTGACCTGCAAAAGAAAATTAAAAGGTATAGCCCAAGAAGTAGGGGAGAAAGCAGGAAAGCAGGGTGTCAAGAAGGAAAAAGAAGCAATAGCCTCTGGTTGCAAAAAGCCAGATGAGATGAAGACTGAGATGTGTTCATTGCATTTAGTAACATGGAAGACATTGATTACTTTTGTAAGAGCTGCTTTTTCAGTTGAGTCATGGAGACACAGGTAAGATTGCAGTAGACTGAAGACTGCACCTTAAAACAACAGAGTATTCATCCCAAGTCAAAATAGTATTGTTTTGACTTGAAAACTGTTTCAAAACTGACAAACATCAGATGCAGTGGCTCACACCTGTAATCCCGTTACTCTGGGAGGCCAAGGTGGGAGGATTGCTTGAAGCCAACAGATTGAGCCCAGCCTGGGCAACAAAGCAAGACTCTGTGTGGATGATAATTGAAAATAAAAATAGCTGAATGTGGTGGCACATACCTATAGTCCCAGCTCCTCAGGAGGCCCACTTGAGCCCAGGAGGTCAAGGTTGTAGTGAGCTATGATCACACCACTACACTCCAGCCTGGGCTATACAGCAAGACCTTGTCTCTTGGGGAAAAAAACAAAAACAAAAACAAAAAAACTGACAGAACAAGAAGTTGCCTCAAATGAAAATACAATTTATGATATTAACTTGTAAGTTAAAATGTATTATAAAACTCAGATCAGGCAGTTATATGAAGCTTGAGCATCAATATAAGTAATATTTTTAAACTATTATCATGAGATGAAACATGAAACAAATATCACTCTGTCATATTAACTCTGTTGCCTAAAGTGTATTTTGCTGTTGTTTTTTTACTAATTCAGAGAATAATTGTTTGTATGGTGCATTGCTTCCGAGGATTTTCACAGAACTTTTTCCATATGAATTTGACAACATATAACAGGGGGATAACCTGAAAAATCCTTGTATTGGACACCTCTCGGGCAGCACTTCAAACCCACCTGGCTGCATCTCTTCCTCCAGCCTCTGCCGGGGGAACAGTTTTACCCAGCTTTGATCAGCTTCACTCAGATGTGATCTGACAGAACCTAGCCTCAGGCATCCAGCATGGAACTCTTCCTTCCTAAGTGGGACTTGCCTGATGCCACAGCATGACATGACCAAGAGAACCCATTTGGCATTCATGCATGTGCACCCAGAACTACTGGACTACTGGGCTCACTCTTGGCCAGTGGGAACAAGGGCTGATGGAGGAATGCTCACTCCGTTTTTCCCTAGGAAGGCATTTCTGAGACTCCTAGAAAGTCCAAACCATCATCTGGGCAGTGACGTCTCCCTAGCACCTTCTCTTCTGCCTTTCCCTTTTTCCCTGTTCTTCATTTCTGCTCCGTGGAGTCACATTTCAAAACATTCACGCACAAGCCTTTTATCTCAGGCTCTGCTTTCAAGGGATCCTAGGCTAATATTCTAGTTCAGAAACTACAAATGAAGGCCCTTTGGCATGGCAGAAGGGGAAACCAACATTTTCTAAAAACTGAATTTGTGCTCCATATTTACTATTTCACATAACACTCATAAGAACTGCAGACTGGCTCAGCTGGGAAACTGGAGTCCAAGTTATTCAAAGCTACACAGTTTCACTGACTTCAGTTTATATGTTCTTATTCCCCATACTGCTTCCAGTGATATCTTCCTTTGACTATGGTCATAGATATATTTTTGGAAGTGAATAATGAAGATAAATAGCAATAGCAACTATTATGCATTGAGAGTCTATTTGTGCCAGACGCTTGGCTAGGCACTTAATATTTAATCTTCACTGTAACTCTACAAGCTACCACTATCTCCATTTTATTCCAATAAAAATGGAGGCCAACTGTTCCAACATTCTCTACTGATGAAATGACAGTTAATACTTGTGCTTACTCTGTACCTCTAATATCTATGATCACATTTAATCCTCACACCTACCCATGAAATAGGTTCCTGTTGATCATCACATTACAGAGCCAGCAGCTCTAAAGCTTGTAGATGCCTTTTCCCCTACCAGACTGCCTCTCATTACAGGAAGAAGACAGGGAGAAAAACATGGCAAGAAAAAATGATCTACCATAACCAATTCCTATGTCAACACGCTTTGAACAGAGCAATAGTCACACCCATAGTGCCTGCTAAAAATATGACTATGGCTTATTTCAGGATCTCTGCACTTCATCACTATGACATTTTGGCCTGGATAGTTATTTGTAGAGGGAAGTGTCCTGTGCATCGTTGGATGTATAGCAGCATCCCTGGCCTCTAACCTCTAGGTGCCAATAACACCTCCCCTCCATTGTGACAACCAAAAATGCCTTCAGACTTTGGCAAAATTGCTTCCAGTTGAGAACCACTGGTTTATGACATTTTAAAAAAACATTTTTAATTCTAAAGTTTGAATTATATCAGGGCAATGGTCCTCTGTTGTCTGGGAATTCAATTGTGGAGATATGAATGGGAATTCAATTCAGTAATCCCCTCTGCTCCTCCCCTACTCTTATTCCCTTCCTTCCCTTGTTTCTTTTGCAAGTCCCAAGGATGCCTTCCACCCAATAAAAACAGACTCATGCACAGGAAGGGACTTGTCCCTGGGCCATGGCACCCCCTTCATTCTCATCAGATGTCTCTCCTTCAAGTCAAAATTTTGTCTAGCCCTGATTACCATACTATCTCCAGACTAAAAACAAAACCTATTTAATTGGCTCTACTACTAAATAACAAGCACACCATATTACGAACATTGTTTCTATATTTACAAATCCAAAACATGATTGAAAATGTCAGTCTAGGCTTTGCAGCGGCCGCCGCCACCGCCAGGAGCCCCGAAAAATCAGCCATGGTCAACCCCACCATGTTCTTCCACATTGACGTGAATGGCGAGCCCTTGGGACATGCCTCCTTGGAGCTGTTTGCAGACAAGTTTTCAAAGTCAGCCGAAAACTTCCGTGCTCTGAGCACTGGAGAGAAAGAATGTGGTTATAAGGGCTCCTGCTTTCACAGAATTATTCCAGGATGTATGTGTCAGGGTGGTGACTTCACATGCCATAATGGCACTGATGGCAAGTACATCAATGAGGAGAAATTTGATGATGAGAACTTCATCCTGAAGCATACAGGTCCTGGCATTTTGCCATGGCAAATGCTGGACCCAACGCAAACCATTCCCAGTTTTTCATCTACACTGCCAAGACTGAGTGGTTGGATGGCAAGCATGTGGTCTTTGGCAAAGTGAAAGAAAACATGAGCATTGTGGAGGCCATGGAGTGCTTTAGGTCCAGGAATGGCAAGACCAACAAGAAGATCTCCACTGCTGACTGTTAACAGCTCTAATAAGTTTGACTTTGGGTTTATCTTAACCACCAGACCATTCCTTCTGTAACTCAGGAAATGCCCCCTCCACCCCATTTGCTCACAGTAGCCTATAATCTTTGTGCTCTCACTGCAGTTCCCTTTG
The DNA here is from genome assembly GCF_000951045.1 of Mandrillus leucophaeus. Classification (NCBI taxonomy): domain Eukaryota; kingdom Metazoa; phylum Chordata; class Mammalia; order Primates; family Cercopithecidae; genus Mandrillus; species Mandrillus leucophaeus. The sequence continues at coordinate 1,243,906 of NW_012106709.1, forward strand.
GGTTCCCTTTGGGAGAGAACTCCCTCCTCTAGCCAAGGGAAGGGGTTCCATGTTTTCCTTGTTCCCTTCCATGCCTAGGTGGATTGTAGAGTTAAGTTTATGATTATGAAATAAAAACTAAATAACAAAAAAAAAGAACGTGTCACTCTCTCAGTGTAGAAACAATATTCCCATAATCAAACATCCAAAGAAAATTGTATGATTTTTTGTATTATACAGGATTTCAAGACTCTGCTTCAGGGCAGAAAAGCCAGGTAGAAACAATGGTCAACTTTCAGCATACCTACTTTCAGCAGCCTACTTTCTGCTTCTTATGCAAACATAACTATTATTAGTATTATTTTGTCCAAAATGTTAATATGAATTTATGTAAACATTCTAAATATGTGGATCATAAATACATACTACTGAATCAAAACTATAAGAAAGCAATATGATTGGTCCTAGAAGACTTTTACATATTTTCATAAACTATTAGTTCTTTTTAACATGTGTTATGCAAACAGGATAATGTAGATATTATATATAAGATGGCAAACACTATGAGTGCATACTCTTAGAAATTTGGTCAAATACGTCTGGGTGCGGTGGCTCAAGCATGTAATCCCAGCACTTCGGGAGGCCAAGGGGGGTGGATCAAGAGGTCAGGGGTTAAGACCAGCCTGACCAACATGATGAAACCCCATTTCTACTAAAAATACAAAACTTAGCTGGGCATGGTGGCAGGAGCCTGTAATCCCAGCTACTCAGGAGGCTGAGGCAGGAGAATTGCTTGAACCCGGGAGGCAGAGGTTGCTGTGAGCTGAGATCACGTCACTGCATTCCAGCCTAGGCGACAGAGCAAGACTCCGTCTCAAAAAAGAAAAAAAATAAAAGAAAGAAATTTGGTCAAATACAAAGTTCTTCTGAAAACTAGTCTCCCATAAATAACTTTCATAAAGTTCCATGATATCCCTACAACATCTTTTAAATAAATCGAGTGAGATGTTGCTAAAATAGCAAACTCAAAGATGACAGCAGAATTAGCCCAATAATGAAATCTATCCATTTTAGAAGCATTTTATATTGATACTTAAAGGTATAGTTTTCCACTTCTAGAGCCAATTTTTCCTAGGCTATTTATTCTAAAATGTGTTTGGAAGATCGAGGGTCACACAGCAGACATCTGGACCCTCCCTAATAGAATAGGTTTTATTAGATCCTCAACCCAGTGAAAGTGAAGAAACAAAAATGGGCTTTTCAAAGATAGCCGAATAGGAATAGCTCCAGTCTGCAGCTCCCAGCGAGACCAACACAGAAAGCGGGTGATTTCTGCATTTACAACTGAGGTACCCAGCTCATCTCATGGGGACTGGTTGGACAGTGGGTGCAGCCCACAGAGAGCCAGCAGAAGCAGAGTGGGGCATCACCTCACCCAGGAAGCCCAAGGGGTCAGGAAACTCCCTCTCCTAGCCAAGGGAAGCCATGAGGGACTGTGCCTTGAGGAATGGTGCATTCCAGTCCAGATACTATACTTTTCCCATGTGCTTCACAACCTGCAGACCAGGAGATTCCCTCCGGTGCCTACACCACCAAGACCCTGGGTTGCAAGCACAAAATTGTGTGGCCGTTTGGGCAGAAACCAAGCTCGCTGCAGGAGTTTCTTTTCATACCCCAGTGGCACCTGGAACACCAGCGACACAGAACTGCTCACTCCCCAGGATAGGGGGCTGAAGCCAGGGAGCCAAGTGGTCTAGCTCGGTGGATCCCACCCCCATGGAGCCAAGCAAGCTAAGATCCACTGGCTTGAAATTCTCACTGCCAGCACAGCAGTCTGAAGTCAACCTGGGACACTAGAGCTTTGGGCGGGTGGGGGGGAGTGTCCACCATTACTGAGGCTTGAGTAGATGGTTTTCCCCTCACAGCATAAACAAAGCCGCTGGGAAGTTCAAACTGGGCAGAGCCCACCTCAGCTTGGCAAAGCCATTGTAGCCAGACTGCCTCTCTAGATTCCTCCTCTCTGGGCAGGGCACCTCTGAAAGAAAGGCAGCAATCCCAGTCAGGGGCTTACAGATAAAACTCCCATCTCCCAGGGACAGAGCACCCGGGGGATGGGGCCGCTGTGGTTGCAGCTTCAGCAGACTTAAACATTCCTACCAGCCAGCTCTGAAGAGAGCAGTGGATCTCCCAGCACAGCACTCAAGCTCTGCTAAGGGACAGACTGCCTCCTCAAGTGGGTCGCTGACCCCCATGCCTCCAGACTGGGAGATACCTCCTAGCAGGCCTCAACAGACACCTCATACAGGAGAGATCTGGCTGGCATCTGGCAGGTGCCCTTCTGGAAAGAAGCTTCCTGAGGAAGAAATAGGCAGCCATCTTTGCTGTTCTGCAGCCTCCACTGGTGATACCCAGGCAAACAGGGTCTGGAGTGGACCTCCAGCAAACTCCAGCAGACCTGCAGCAGAGGTGCCAGACTGTTAGAAGGAAAACTAACAAACAGAAAGGAAGAGTATCAACATCAACAAAAAGGATGTCCATATAAAAACCCCATCCAAAGGTCACCAACATCAAAGACCAAAGGTAGATAAATCCATGAAGATGGGGAGAAACTAGCACAAAAAGGCTGAAAATTCCAAAAACCAGAACACCTCGTCTCTTCCAAAGGATCACAACTCCTTGCTAGCAAGGAAACAAAACTGAACAGAGAATGAGTTTGATGAATTGACAAAAGTAGGCTTCAGAAGGTGGGTAATAACAAACTCCTCCGAGCTAAAGGAGCATGTTCTAACCCAATGCAAGGAAGCTAAGAACCTTGAAAAAAGGTTAGATGAATTGCTAACTAGAAAAACCAGTTTAGAGAAGAATATAAATGACCTGATGGAGCTGAAAAGCACAGCATGAGAACTTTGTGAAGCATAAACAAGTATCAATAACTAAATCGATCAAGCAGAAGAAAGGTGAAGATCAAGTTAATTAAATAAAGTGGGAAGACAAGATTAGAGAAAAAAAGAATGAAAAGGAATGAACAAAGCCTCCAAGAAATATGGGACTATGTGAAAAGATCAAATCTATGTTTGATTGGTGTACCAGAAAGTGATGGGGAGGATGGGACCAAGTTGGAAAACACTCTTCAGGATATTATCCAGGAAAACGTCCCCAATCTAGCAAGACAGGCCAACATTCAAACTCAGGAAATACAGAGAACACCACAAAGATACTTCTCGAGAAGAGCAACCCCAAGACACATAATCGTCAGATTCACCAAGGTTGAAATGAAGGAAAAAATGTTAAGGGCAGCCAGAGAGAAAGGTCGGGTTACCAAAAAGGGAAGTCCATCAGATAACAGTGGAACTCTTGGCAGAAACCCTACATGCCAGAAGAGAGTGGGGGCCAATATTCAGCATTCTTAAAGAGAAGAATTTTCAACCCAGAATTTCATATCAAGCCAAACTAAACTTCATAAGCAAAGGATAAATAAAATCCTTTACAGACAAGCAAATGCTGAGAGATTTTGTCACCACCAAGCCTGCCTTACAAGAGCTCCTGAAGGAAGCCCTAAACATGGAAAGGAACAACCAGTACCAGCAACTGCAAAAACATGCCAAATTGTAAAGACCATTGACACTATGAAGAAACTGCATCAACTAATGCGCAAAATAACCAGCTAACATCATAATGACAGGATCAAATTCACACATAACAATATTGACCTTAAATGTAAACGGGCTAAATGCCCCAATTAAAAGACACAGACTAGCAAATTGGATAGTCAAGACCCATCAGTGTGCTGTATTCAGGAGACCCATCTCACATGCAAAGACATACACAGGCTCAAAATAAAGGCATGGAGGAATATTTACCAAGCAAATGGAAAGCAAAAAAAAAAGCAGGGGTTGCAATCCTAGTCTCTGAAAAAACAGACTTTAAACAAACAAAGATCAAAAGAGACAACGAAGGCCATTACATAATGGTAAAAGGATCAATGCAATAAGAAGAGCTAAATATTCTAAATATATACCCAATACAGGAGCACCCACATTCATAAAGCAAGTTCTTGGAGACCTACAAAGAGACTTAGACTCCCACACAATAATAGTGGGAGACTTTAACACCCCACTGTCAATATTAGATCAACAAGACAGAAAATTAACAAGGATATCCGGGACTTGAACTCAGCCCTGAACCAAGCAGATCTAATAGACATCTACAGAACTCTCCACTCCAAATCAACAGAATATACATTCTTTTCAGCACCACATAGCACTTATTCTATAATTGACCACATAATTGGAAGTAAAACACTCCTCAGCAAATGTAAAAGAACGGAAATCATAACAAACAGTCTCTAAGACCACAGTGCAATCAAATTAGAACTTGGGATTAAGAAACTCACTCAAAACCTCACAACTACGTGGAAACTGAACGATCTGCTCCCGAATGACTACTGGGTAAATAACGAAATGAAGGCAGAAATAAAGATGTTCACTGAAACCAATGAAAACAAAGACACAACATACCAGAATCTCTGGGATACATTTAAGGCAGTGTGTAGAGGGAAATTTATAGCACTAAATGCCCACTTGAGAAAGCAGGAAAGATCTAAAATCAACATCCTAACATCACAATTAAAAGAACTAGAGAAGCAAGAGCAAACAAATTCAAAAGCTAGCAGAAGACAAGAAATTACTAAGATCAGAGCAGAACTAAAGGCAATAGAGACATGAAAAACCCTTCAAAAAATCAATGAATCCAAGAGGTGTTTTTTTAAAGATCAACAAAATCGACCAGTAGCCAGACTAATAGAGAAGAAAAGAAAGAAGAATCAAATAGATGCAATAAAAAAAGATAAAGGGGATATCACCATTGATCCCACAAAAATACCAACTACCATCATAAAACACTATACACCTCTACAAAAATAAACTAGAAAATCTAGAAGAAATGGATAAATTGCTGGCACATATGTCCTCCCAAGACTAAACCAGGAGGAAGTCAAATCCCTGAATAGACCAATAACAAATTCTGAAATTGAGGCAGCAATTAATAGCCTACCAACCAAAAAAAAGGTCCAGGACCAGAGGGATTCACAGCCAAATTCTACCAGAGGTACAAAGAGGAGCTGGTACCATTCCTTTTGAAACTATTACAAACAATAGTAAAAGAGGGAATTCTCCCTAACTCATTTTATGAGACCAGCATCATCCTGATACCAAAACCCGGCAGAGACACAACAAAATAAGAAAAGTTCAGGCCAATATCCCTGATGAACATAAATGCGAATATCCTCAATAAAATACTGGCAAACAAAATCCAGCAGCATATCAAAAAGTTTATCCACCACAATCATATCGGCTTCACCCTGGGATGCAAGGCTGGTTCAACATATGCAAATCAATAAACGTAATCCATCACATAAACAGAACCAATGACAAAAACCACATGATTTTCTCAATAGATGCAGATGTTGATCTTTCAACAAAATTCAACAGCCTTTCATGATAAAATCTCTCAATAAACTAGGTATCAATCGAATGTATCTCAAAATAATAAGAGCTATTTATGACAAATCCACAGCCAATATCATACTGAACAGACAAAAACTAGAAGCATTCCCTTTGAAAACCAGCACAAGACAAGGATGCCCTCTCTCACCACTCCTATTCAACATAGTACTGGAAGTTCTGGCCAGGGCAATCAGGCAAAAGAAAGAAATAAAGGGTATTCAATTAGGAAAAGCAGAAGTCAGATTCTCCCTGTTTGCAAATGACATGATTGTTTATTTAGAAAACCCCATTGTCTCAGCCCAAAATCTCCTTAAGTTGATAAGCAACTTCAGAAAAGTCTCAGGATATAAAATCAATGTGCAAAAAACACAAGCATTCCTATACACCAATAACAGACAAACAGAGAGCCAAATCATGAGTGAACTCCCATTCACAATTGCTACAAAGAGAATAAAATACCTAGGAATACAAGGGATGTGAAGGACCTCTTCAAGGAGAACTAGAAACCACTGCTCAGGATAACAACAGCGGATGCAAACAAATGGAAAAACATTCCATGCTCATGGATTGAAAGAATCAATATCATGAAAATGGCCATACTGCCCAAAGTAATTTATAGATTCAATGCTATCCCCATCAAGCTACCACTGGATTTCTTCACAGAATTAGAAAAAACTACTTTAAATTTCATATGGAACCAAAAAAGAGCCTGTATAGCCAAGACAATCCTAAACAAAAAGAACAAAGCTAGAGGCATCACGCAACCTGACTTCAAACTATACTACAAGGCTATAGTAACCAAAACAGCATAGTACTGGTACCAAAACAGAGATATAGATCAATGGAACAGAAGAGAGGCCTCAGAAATAACACCACACATCTACAACCATCTGATCTTTGACAAATCTGACAAAAACAAGCAATGGAGAAAGTATTCCCTATTTCATAAATTGTGAAATAGGCTAGCCATATGCAGAAAACTGAAAAGACCACTTTCTTACACCTTACACAAAAATTAACTCAAGATAGATTAAAGACTTAAACCTAAGACCTAAAACCATAAAAATCCTAGAAGAAAACCTAGGCAATACCATTCAGGACAAAGGCATGGGCAAAGACTTCATGACTAAAACACTAAAAGCAATGGCAAAAAAGCCAAAATTGACAAATGGGATCTAATTAAACTAAAGAGGTTCTGCACAGCAAAAGAAACTATCATCAGAGTGAACAGGCAACTTACAGAATGGGAGAAAATTTTTGCAATCTATCCATCTGACAAAGGGTTAATATCCAGAATCTACAAAGAACTTAAACAAATTTACAAGAAGAGGAAAAATAAAAAAATCAAGAAGTGGGCAAAGGATATGAACAGACACTTCCCTAAAAAGACATTTATGCAGCCAGCAAACATGAATAAAAGCTATTCATCACTGGTCATTGCAAAAATGCAAGTAAAAACCACAATGAGATACCATCTCATTCCAGTTAGAATGGCAATCATTAAAAAGTCAGGTAACAACAGATGTTGGAGAGGATGTGGACAAACAGGAATACTTTTACATTTTTGGTGGGAGCGTAAAATTAGTTCAACCATTGTGGAAGACATTGTGGTGATTCCTCAAGGATCTAGAACCAGAAATACCGTTTGAACCAGCAATCCCATTACTGGGTATATACCCAAATTATTATAAATCATTCTACTATAAAGACACATGCACACATATGTTTATGGTAGCACTGTTCACAATAGCAAAGACTTGGAAACGACCCAACTGCCCATCAATGATAGACTGGATAAAGAAAATGTGGCACATATACACCATGGAATACTATGCAGCCATATAAAAGGATGAGTTCATGTCCTTTGCAGGGGCATGAATGAAGCTGGAATCCTTCATTCTCAGCAAACTAACACAAGAATAGAAAACCAAACACCACATGTTCTCACTCATAAGTGGGAGGTGAACAATGAGAACACATGGACACAGGGTGGGGAATATCACACAATGGGGCCTGTTGAGGGGTGGAGGTCTGGGGGAGGGATAGCATTAGAAGAAATACCTAATGTAGATGACTGGTTGATGGGTGCAGTAAACCACCATGGCACGTGTATACCTATGTAACAAACCTGCACGTTCTGCACATGTATCCCATAACTTAAAGTATAATTTTAAAAAATGTGCTTTTCCATTTACTAAATTCTTACATATGCATGATCCATTCTAAGCATTCAAAGGAAGTGGTAATTGCATAAGATAAAGAACAATGACTTAATAAAAGTTAAAAAGTAATTGGTAGTAAAGTTGGTTAAACTTTGGGTCTTCGTTGTTTTGTCTTAATCTCATTCTAAAACTTAGTGCTAAAATAAAAATGATTTCCAGTAGCCAAATAATGGAGATTCCATTTAGGAAAGCAACAATGTGTATAGACTAATGTACACCAAATAAATAAATAAATACCTATATTAATTTTTCTTCTAAATAAAAATTTAAAGGAAACTTTGTCTTAAATGAAAATGTATTGCTTACAGAGTTATTGTGAGAAATAAATAAGATTATACAAGTAAAAGTATTTTGTAAACCTGAGTATGCTATATAAAATGTGGCATTTCTATTTGCTCAATTTTCCACAAATTTCTCCAAGTATTAGCTTACTGAAATATTCCCAGCGGCAATTGGGAGCAGTGACTCATGCCTGTAATCCCAGCACTTTGGGAGCCTGAGGCAGGAGGATCACTTGAGCCCAAAAGCTGAAGATCAACCTGGGAAACATAGTGAGATCCTGTTACTACAAAGAATTTAAAAATTAGCCAGATGTGGTGGTGCATGCCTGTAGTCCCAGTTACTTGGGAGGCTAAAGTAGAAGGATTGTTTAAGCCCAGGAGGTCAAGGCTGCAGGGAGCTATGATCATGCCACTGCACTCCAGCCTAGGTGGGCAACAGAATGGGACTCCATCCCCAACTTCCCTGGCAAAAAATTCTCGATGCTTTGTGCCATCTCCCTCCTGGCCCCTTCCTGCCTTGTCCCATGCCTCCCACTATTCATGAGAATATCTCACATCCAAGATAAGTACTTTATCACAGAGCTATAGTATATTAAGAAGTCAAAAATTAAAAAAATGCAGCTGCAAATCAATGAACAAATCATAAACAAACATTAATGCTCAATTGTATGTCTTCAGACTTTGTCAAAATCGTGCCCAATTGAGAACAGCCAGTTTATGGTATTTTAACCAAATACTTTTGATTCTGTGGTTGAACAAAGCATGTCAGGGTTTTCAGAAGGATATCCACTTTTTTTAGTATTCTATTGTAGATATATAAACAGGGTTTGAATCCAGCACCCAATTATAAAACCCCTTTAACTCATCTGCAGTGACATGTTTTTTCACTTTCTAAGTTGGAAGCTACGCTTTGAGGTCCCCTAGCACAGGCACTGAGCCCTCCAGCTTCCCCCAGATCCTCTTGCAACCACAAAGTTTTGAAAGCAGCAGGGGAACTTCCTCACCCTGACCCCCAGAGCCTGTCCTTGCCCAGTTCTCAGTACCCCCTAGCTCTTTTACCTACGATGGCTAAACTTTCCACTTTCTGAGGAACTGCAAACTGTTATGGTCAGCATGGCTCACTCTACACCTGAGACATGAATTCAACACATCTAGAAACTTTCATCATGCTGTCAATGCCAAGGAGAAAGGAATTTTTTCTTATGATTTGCATTTGTACCTAAAAGGTTTTTTTTTCTCTATTGGATTTGCCAAAGGCATCTTTGCTCATGGCCCTCACACTCCTTATTGCCCTTTTCCATTTTGTGACTCAATATTCCAGTGTTTCTACAAATATTATTAATATTTGCCTCCTGTTTTGAAGAGTTTGAAATATCAGGGAACAAGAAACAAATGTCAATACTTTGGCTGAGCCCAGTTATTTTCAGGTCAGCTTTGGATTTAAAGATTAGGGGCCAGTCTTATATAAAAGCAAAAGTGCCTTCACTGTGAGGAAGACCCCAGGGGAAAAAATTAGACCAGTTAGTTGATAAAATAAATAATGATAATAATAATAACTAAAATTTCAGCACTTACTCTGCATTAAGCATATGCTAGCTGTTTTACATGTGCAATCCATCTGACCTTCACAACTCAGTGAAGCGGAGTATAAAACACCAGCCCAAGGTAAGAAAGCTGGTGAGTAATGAGCCAAGGATGGAAGGAAGGCTGTCTGGATTGCAAATCCATTCTGCCAGCAATAGGGCCTGACCATGAGGTGAGAGGAGGACAGAACTGGGAGATAAAGGAGTGGAGGTTCCAAATGGTTCTTTGTCTTCTTAAGAAATACTGATTCTTGCACTTCAGAAGGCCGAGGCTGGCAGATCACTTGAAGTCAGGAGTTTGAGACCAGCCTGGCCAACACAGCAAAACCCCATCTCTACTAAAAATATAAAAATAGCCAGGTATGGTTGTGGGCATCTGTAATCCCAGCTACTCGGAAGGGTGAGGCAGGAAAATTTCTTGATCCCCAAAGGCAGAGTTTGCGGTGAGCAAAGATCACACCACTGTACTCCAGCCTAGGTGACAAACAAACAAAAAAACCTTACACTTTTAATGGACTGTCTTGGTTAAAAAATACTGTGAGCTTTGTTTATTTGTGTGTGGATTCATAAATCACAAGTGAGTTTAAGATAATTGCAGTTCCCCATTCATGGACTGGCACCTCGTAATACACACATCAAAGAGTCTGATGTCCAGTCAACGCTGAGAAAAACTGCTGTGGAAAGTTCACATGGATTCTGAAGACACCATCCATTCTGGATTTTGACACATGGTTTGACATAGTAATTCCTACTCCACAATAAACCAAATCCTATTCATTCCTCCCTGAAGTCATACACACTTGCTAGCCCATAGGTGGCCAGAAGGTATAAGGCCTCTCTATGGGAGGCAGAGGTTTCAGTGAGACAAGATTGTGCCACTGCACTCCAGACTGTGTGACAGAGTGAGTAAGACTCTGTCTCAAAAAAAAAAAAAAAAAGAGAGAGAGAGAGAGAGAAATATTGATTCTTGGAGCCCCAGTCTATCAAACCCAGAAGAAGGGGTTGGGACACAGAGGTAAGAAAGAAAGAGTGAAGGAAACTTGTACCTCCTCCAATTAAGCATGCCTCCTCCTATGTGTCTCTTCATTTGTGTCCTCTGCAGTGTGCTTTGTATTCAACCAGAAAATATCAGTGTTTCCCTGAGTTCTGTGAGCTGCTACAGCAAATTAATCAAACTCAAAGAGCGGGGCACGGGATCCCCAGCTTGAAGTCAGTCAATCAGAACTTCTGGAGGTCTGGACTTGGGAATGGTGTGTGGAGCAATCTTGGGGAATGAGCCTTCAATCTGTGGGATCTGGAACTGTCTCTGGGTAGACAGCATTGGAGCTGACTTAGAGGACTCCCAGCTGGTGTTCACTACTGGGTCTGGAAAAAAACCCACACATCTGATCCTACAAGTCTTCTGTGTTGATGATTGTTGTGGTGTGAAAGTAGAGGGAAAACGCTGTAGAGAGAGCTCTCTGTGCATGGAGAGGTAAAGGAAGTTCTTATCAGCAACAAGGGAGAGGCTGACAGAAACTGCTTAGAAACAGAGTTTCCTGGTTCCAGAGGTTCAAAGCCAGAGTTGTTGTCAGTCCATTGGAGGAGATGCTGTTGCTGAGCAAGTGTTCTCTTGAAAGCCTCTTACCTGAATTCCTGACGTCCTAAAGAATATCTAGTGATAAACCTTGTAAAGCAGGAGTGGAGTGAAGGACATGAAAGACTTTCTTGTGGGGTTTTTTAAAGTCCTTAGAAACAGTTCTTATCTGAGACTTGGAAGCATGAGCCTCCTCTCCTTCAGGCCTTCCTGGCCCTATGGAAGCATGAGCCTCCTCTCCTTCAGGCCTTCCTGGCCCTATGGGGTCTGAGTTTGACGAAAGTCATCTCATCCTTGCACCTGTGACTTTCCTATTGGGTGCCTGCAGTGAAGGGATTGGGTTACAAAGTTTAATCTGAGCATTTCAGGGGTTTGGTTCAGGGCAGGGCTTGTTTCTACATCATTAGCAAAAGGGTTTTCAGTATTTTCTAAAAACAACCTAAGGTGCTTTATCAGTACCTGGAGATGTTCAAGACCTCAGCTTGGGTTCGAGCTTGCAAATGAAAACATGCACCCGTCTTCTTCCCTGGAAATATCAATGTTTTTCACTAATAGTTTTCCCAACACCCTCAAGAGCAAGGGGAGTTATAGAAGGCGGGATGGGGGAGAAATAGGAAAAATATTATTTCTTTCCCAAATGGAGCAAAGTAGAATATATGAGTAGAGTGATAAATGAGGCATATGTACCTTGAATGAAAGCCATGATATAGAAATCAGATTTAGGCAATTACCTTAGTAAATACAATTTCTGAGGAAAAAAATACAGAAAAGTATCAGCCAGCTCCAGAGGTTTTTGCTTTCCCCCCAAATTACAGAATCATTAAATCTCATTACAGAAGTCTCCAGCATACTGTTTTCTTCTGCATTATGTTGAGCTGTTAACTACATTGAAAATCTCCATAATACAAATAATTTATAAAGAAAAGAGGTCTAGTTGGCTGTACAGGAAGCATGATATTGGCACCTACTCAGCTTCTGGAGAGGTTTCGGGAAACTTTCAATCATGTTGCAAGACAAAGGGAGAGCAAGCACCTCACATGGCCAGAGCAGGAGAAAGGAGAGGAGGGGGCAGGTGCTACATACTATTAAACAACCAGATCTCATGAGTACTCACTCACTATTGTGACACAGCACCAAGGCGGAAAATCCACCCCCATGATCCAATCACATCCCACCAGGCCCCACCTTCAACACTGGGCATTACAATTCAACATGAGATTTGAGCAGGAACACAGATCTAAACCATGTCACTATGTCTGCTCATGTTTCTCCAAAACTCATTCACGTGTATATGTTTAATCTGTGCCCTATTAATGTCTGATGCTGATCTGGTGCTACATACGTGTGTCTCTCAGTCTGCAAATGTTCTCAATGTAAGATGGCAAAAGGAAAAGACTTCATCCCCCAGGTCACTTGTCGTGAACACTTTTTGAATGATTACTTTGCATTTTTATGCCACATAATATCCTAATGCCTTGTGTGTGTTAGTTTATTTGTTCCTCATGTCTCTGAATGAGGCACTGTACTAGCTACAGTTCAAACCTTAGTAAGGCCGGGCATGGTGGCTCACCCCTATAATTCCAGCACTTTGGGAGGCTGAGGCGGGCAGATCATGAGGTCAAGAGATCAAGACCATCCTGGCCAACATGGTGAAACCCCGTCTCTACTAAAAATGGAAAAATTAGCTGGGTGTGGTGGTGGGCACCTGTATTCCCAGCTACTTGGGAGGCTGAGGCAGGAGAATGCTTGAACCTGGGAGGTGGAGGTTGTGGTGAGCCAAGATCACATCACTGCACTCCAGTCTGGTAACAGAGCGAGATTCGAGATTCCATCTCAAAAAAAAACAAAAAAAAAAAACCTTAGTAAGTAGAAGAGACATCCAAATATCTCTCAAACCCATCCATAGTTTATGGTCTTTCTGCCACCTTTACAGTGCCTAACACTGTGCCAAGTGGGAAGACGAAAAGTATTATTTTGACTTAATTAAGCCAACATTTATTGACAGTCTAAATTAAAAGAATTGTGATAGACACTGTGTAGTAGTGGGTCTCAAGGAGTGGTGACTTTTCTTTCAGGGGACATTTGACAATGTCTGAAAACATTTTTGTTTTCACAGTTGGGAAGAAGGTGCTATTGGCATCTAGTGGGTAGGGTCAGTGTCTCTACTAAGCATTCTACAATGTGTAGGACCCCTTCCCACAGCAACAAAGAATCACCCAGCCCCAAATGTCAATAGTGCTGAGGTTGAGAAGTCGTGCTGCAGGGCACAACTTCAGAGGTTAACATTACAGCTTGAATGCTAAGTTCTAGGCGGACAGGTGCTGTATCTGTCTTATTAATAGTGGAATGCCCAGGCCAAGTCCAATACCTTGCACCTAATAAGGATTCAGTAAACAGCCCTTACATTATTGCATATAGTGAAATAAATAAGGTAAATATACACATGACTCAAAGAGAACATGAAAAAGAAAAGTCCCATGAAAATAACACAAATAAAGTGCTTTGGGGCTTCAAGGCAAAAGAAATCACATTCAATTGAGCAGAAAAAGAAAGACCATGAAAAAGACGGGTCTGAGGTGGAATAGGAAGGGCAATTATGGTTTCAGCAAGAGGAAAGGGTGAGAAAATCACATGAAAGTAGAGGAACAACCTGAGAGAAACACTGATGATTGAGGAGCTGTCCAGTTAGGGTGGTGCAGGGAATAAGTAGGAAAGGGAGGAGAAACAGTTTGAAAAGGTAGATTGGATCTCGTGGTTATAACATACCATGAACGCCTGGGTGAATAATTCACATAAGACATGGAAAGAATAAGAGGCTGGGAGATCTCAATTGCCCTATTGTAAAAGACTTCCAACTAGAGATGTAATGAGGAAGCACTAGGAGTTGGGTTTACACAATATTTGGAAGATAAAATCCACATTTCTTGGCAAGTAACTATGTAGAATCAGTATAGCAAGTGAATAAGCCAAAAATGATTACCTACATTTCATTCTACATAGAAAGAGGAAACTCGGCTTGAAAGGTTTAGGAATGGGAGAATTAATAAGTAATTTTAGACAGAGAGTGTAAATGAAAGATGTTTAACAGTTTTTGAACATTTCAGAATGCAAGATTCTGAAGCACAGAATAAAAATGAAGGCTAAAGAAAGAAAGAAATTTGCAAAAATCTAGATGTTAATGATGGTGCTTATGCAACATAAAATAGGGAAAGGGTCAAGTGAGAGGCCCACTTTCTGAATTTTGGGGAACTCCTTTGTTTAGTTGACAAGGGAAGCAAACAAAGAAAATGGAAGATGATTGGGAAGAGAATCAAAATAGTGCTTTGTTAGAGAGAACAAGATGTGAGAGTCTGAAGAAAAGAGGAGGTGGTTGGGCCTATGGGATGCTATGGGAAGTTGGAAAAGATGAGGTCTGAAGACAAATCATTGACCTTGATTATTAAGGGGTAGTTGACAGCTCTGAGTGATCAGTTTATGCAATGTGGTCAGGAAACAAGACAAATTATGGGGTGCCAAGGAGTTGATGAGAAAGTGATAAGTCTTGTTATGATGCTGTATTAGGGTCCTGCAGATAAAGAGAACCAATAGGAGACAGATATATATATATACATACATACATATATTATCATATATATGAGTGTGTGTGTATATATCATATATATATTAGAAGGAGATTTATTATGGGAATTGACTCATGCAATTATGGAGAAGTCCCGCAATATGCCATCTGAAAGCCAGAGAACCCAGGAAGTCTGGTAGTATAATTCTGTCCAAGTCTGAAGACCTAAGATCCAGGAGAGTTGATGGTATAACTCCCACTTCTGGGTGGCAGGAGCAGCGGACTCTTCTGGAGTTCAAAGGCCCAAGAATCAGAAGTTCCAGTGTCCAAGAGCAGGATAAAATGAATGTACCAGCTTAAGAAGAGAGAGAAAATTCACTCTTCTTCTTTATTTTGTTCTATTCAGGCCCTCAGTGGATTGGATGATGCCTGTCCACATTGGTGGGGGTGGATCTTCTTTACTCATTCCAATTATTTAAATGCTAATCTTTTATGGAAACACCCTCACAGACACACCTGGAAATAATGTTTTACCAGCTATCTATCTGGGCATCTCTCAACCCAGTCAAGTTGACATAAAATTAACAAACAAGATGGAAATATTAAGATAATATTGTAATGTGCATATATTTTATCTTCCCTCTCTTTGGATTTGCTACTCCATTGCATCTCCATGATAATTTTGAAAGTGAACAATAATGAAAAAGACAATTCACTGGGGAAAATATGGATGACCTAAACAACCAATGTCTGAATTGTAAACAGGTTACCTTCCAAATATTAATTTAAGTATTATGGTACTCAAAAATGCTTTCCTGTAGAGAAAAAAAAAAAGTGAGAAGTTGTAATTAGATTTCTAGACCTAGTTAGTCCTCCAAATTATTTAAATCATGACATACTAAAAATAAAATTTTATTTCAACTATTATGTTAATTCTATAACATTATTTAGAATGTTTTTTTTTTAAGCAAAGATAAGTGACATTTTATATTTTCTCTGTGGCAAGTCTTCCTTTGTGGATTTATGCTTGGGCAACTATAATATGAGGATACCAATAGCTTTTGCATTACAGAAACTAGTCCTTTACATTGGCATAAAGAAAAATATTTTACTCTATTTGCCTAAAAGATTAACTTTATAGCCTAGTCCCTTCCCAGCATATTAAATGGGGCCACAACAGACCCTTATTATGAACCCCAGAGATCTCCCCTCCTCCAACATTGCTCCTTTTTGTTTTATGTAGTCAGTCATAAAGTATGGTCAAAAGCTGGGGAATGCTTCTAGCACACACACATGCACACGCACACATGGGTGTATTCATCCATTCAATAAATATCTATGAGATGCCAACAGGTAATGATTTTCTTATCCTGAAGGCTAGCTGACCAGAAAAAAAGTCGGATTTCTACAAACTTTAATGGCTACTGGCTATGTCCCAGTGCTTAAGACAATGGTTCCTGGCTAAATACAAGGCTTGTGCCACAGCCACTCATGATGCCAAGGGTAGGATTCCTGCATTTTCAGTCTTGAAGGCCTTATGAGGGGAATTTATGTATTGTCACAACATAGAATCACAGCTCCTCATCTAAGCAGGGAAAGGGTTGATGTTACCCCAAACACAAAACCAAGCTGTAAGAACAGAACTGGAGCCAAAGTTCTGCCACTTTATAATGCCTTTGTATCCAGGGAAGAGGATGATGCTTATGTAATCATGCAGCTTAAAAGGGCCATAGCCTAAGGGTCAGGGACTCTCTCCTGGAGTCTAACATCTGTACTTGCTAGATCTCTGTGCAAATGCCCTGTAAAGCAATGAGCAACAGGGGACCTGTTATTGCTCCTGTCTCTATGAGTTTTCCCCATAAACACTATTCCAGCAGGCCTGGTGCATGTGCTGCTTGGCCATTTGCCCTTGATGCACAAGTACCAACAATAAATCAGGCACTGGAGACACAGAAGTAAACGAAATACAAAGTCCCTGCCCTCAAGCTCATATTCTCCTGGGAAGAGAGAGAGCCAATAAATAAATAAGTAGACAATGTACCAAGTGGTGATAAGTTATCAAAGGCATAATAAAGCAGTAGAAGGAAAGAGAGTGGTCCCAGGGGTATACAGGGGTGTTAGTGCCAATCGCTCTTTTAAGGTCATATCTGACCAGTAATCTGAAGGAAGCAAGGGGCTGAGCCATGTGTATGTGTAGGGGAAAGCATTCTTGGCAAAGAGAAATGAGTTTAAAGACCTTGAGGCAGGAGAATATTTGCTGTGTTTGCGGACAAGCAAAGAGGCTCTTCCTAATCCAGGAGACGAGGAGCAGAGAGTGGTAGGAAATGAAGTCTTTCAGGCCATGGTAAAGGCTTTGGATTTGACTTTGATTCAGGTGGAAAGTCATTGGAAGGAGCTGACTCAACTTTCAGAAAGATCCCTTGGGCTTTCTGTGGAGAAAAGACAGGGCAAGGAGGATGAGGATGAAATGCAGAAGCAGGGAGTTAGTTGGAGTTGACTGCAATAATCTTAGCAAGAGATTTTGTGGCTTGGAGTAGAATGAGTGGTCACAGACATCCTGAGAAGTTGGATTTGTGAAATATTTCCAAGAAACAGCTGACAGGATTTGCTAATTGATTTTATATGGAATATAAAAGAGAGAAGTTAAGAATGACATCATCTTTTTTGGCTCAAACAACTGGAAGCCATTTATTGACACAGGGAAACTACAGGATGATCAAGTTACTGGGGGCAGATTGAATTCAGGTTGGGACATTTTAAGTTAGAACTGTCTCTTAGACCAAGAGGAGATGCTACATAGAGAATTATGTACATAGGTCTGGCCATCAGAGAAGTCGTCTGGCCTGAGATACAAACTTTAGGAGTCACCAGCATAAACGTGGCATTTAAGGGCACAGGTGAGATCACCTAGGACAACCATGCACAAAATGTGGTCTGAGACTTCCGTGAATCCTCAAGATCCTTTTAACATTTGCCTTTTTAATGCTGCTTCTTTCACAATTGTACAGTGGAGTTTTCTGGGGACAGCGTAAGATGTGTTATGGCAATAACTAGAATGCCTAGGCAGATGTGACGGTCCAACTGTCTTCTATTAACCCAGATGTTAAAGAGACCTGCAAAAATATATAACTATACCACTCTTCTTACTACATTTTTTGTTTTGAAAAATATAATTATTCTTTATAAAAATGTTTTATGTTACTATGTAATAGCTTTGTTGTTATTTCTAAACAAATTAATAAATATTTTTAACTTTCTCAGTCTTAATTTCTAATACAGTTATTATCAATAGATATAACTCATATAAGCAAATGTTCTTTGGATTCCTTAATAATCCTTAAGGCTGGGCATGGTGGCTCATGCCTATAATCCCAGCATTTTGAGAGGCCAAGGTGGTAGGATTGCTTGAGGCCAGGAACTTGAGACCAGCCTGGACTACAAAGCAAAACCCCATCTCTAAAAAGAATTTAAAAACTAGCCAGGCATGATGGCACATCTGTAGTCTCAGCTAATGGGGAGGCTGAGGTGAGAAGACTGCTTATGCCCAGGAGTTTGAGGTTTGCAGTAAATGATTGCACCACTGCACTCCAGCTTGGATAACAGAATGAGATCCTGTCTCAGAAGATAATAATAATAAAATAATGCTTAAGAGCATAAAGAGGTCTAAGACCAAAGAGTTTGAGAATTGCTGACCTAGGGCATAAGTATAGATGGAAGGAAAGGAAGATGAAGAAATGAGGTAAAATAGTTGAGGAAAAACCAACAGAGAGAGTAAGGAGGAGCCATCACAGAGGTAAAAAGTTAGCCAGAGAGTATCCCAGAGGTCAGGTGAAAAAAGTCTTTCGAGAAGGGAGCAATCGATTGCATCACATGCTGCAGAAAGACTAAATAAAATGAGAACTGACAATTCATTCTGACAATACAGAAGTCAACAGTGATCCCAATAAGAGCAATTTGTCAGAGCAGCAAAGACAAAAGCCTGACTTAGAGGCTTTTGGAGTTAGAGTGGTCTATCCAGGCATATGTTGTATGAGCAGAGGCGAGGGATAGTATATTCTTAGAAAGAATTCAAGAGATAGTGAGAGAACAGGAAATGGAGAGGGAAGCATAACCAATATTTAATTAATTTAGTTTGAAAATAAACAGAAATACAGGATGGTATTCAGAGTAAATGTACCATCGAGAGAGGGTGTTATTTTCCAGATGAGGACTATAATAGTATATTTATATGATGGTGGGAATTATCCAGAAATGGGAGGAGGTAGATTAACAATGTGAGAGGGAAGAGGCACACTATAGAAGCCTTCTCTTTGGATAGGCAAGAGAGGATGGGGTCTAATGCATAAAAAAGCATGGACAGCTGTTTATTATTATTACAAGCCAGAAGGAAGAGGATGTGCATACAAATGCAACTGGGTGGGTAGATATGGGAGCAGGAGTGTGTGGAAGTCCTCTTCAGATTGCTCCTACTTTCTCAGCACGTGAAAGATGGAAGATTATCAGCTGAGAGTAATGAAGGGGGATGTGATGCTGGACATCTGGATGGAGAGAGAAGGTGTGAAGTCATCACACAGGAGAGCAAGAGAGTGCATTCACCACTGAAACAGCAGGATCACAGGGTAGACGTGAGGGCCGACTTGAGCTTTTTGGTTATGAATTTAAAGTGAGACCAATCAAGCAGAATTGTGTGTTTCCCTGTAGCCACATTTAACCAGCAACATTCAAAGACAACCACACATCTCAAAATTCTCAACCTCAATTGAGTGCTGAGATTTTTTTTGGCCTATTTTGGCACATATTTTATAAATATTTACCTTTCCTTCTCTTTCTTTATCCTTTAAAGCAATCAACATTTAGCCCTAGAAAAAAAATGATAACCACATTTAGGTATAATCATTCAAGCAGTAAAACTATGTCTCTCTTCTTGAACAACTGACTTAATAAGGAATGGAACCTAACCTACTAACAACTGGTCAACAAATCCTGAATAATATAAAATGTTAATATCCGTATTTAACTAGGACATCCCCCTAACACTACCTACACCAAATCAAATTGTCATAAACACAAACACTGCATTATCAATACATTATCATGAACAATTACGCCCTAGTTAAGTCACTTGTTCTGTGTTTTAAGTGTTGCACACAGCAATAATGATAATTATAACCACAAAGGTCATACCTATATTCTTTCAGTTTCTAGTCATCCCGTTATTACCATGATTGACAGTTTTGTCAGAAGCACATTTGTTAAGAGCAATCTGAGTGCTGTAAGGCCCATGTCTAAGAGAATGAAAACATGTCTGTAATCCTTGCTCAACTCCCCACTGCCAGCGATGATTAGGTATTTGAACTTCGTGATAATTGTCTGGAATCTGGGCTTAAATAAAGATCTTCATATGAGAGTGCTAAAGGTAATCAAGGCCTTTGTCAACTTGAAACACAAACACAATCTGAAGGTCTCTTATAATAGATGATAATATGATCCCTATACACTGGCTCTGTCACAAATGTGAAATATGCCCTGCTAAGCACTAGATGAAATTGTGACACTGTTCCTGGAAAGAATTCTCTCTTTTCAAAACCATCAAGAGCAACTACTGTGCCTTGCCTACAATCTACTGTCCACTGAGGCCTTTTCACTGGGGGTCCTTGAGACTCAATCCCTGGTGCTCTGTACTTCTACTCCTCTGCATACTCCATTTTATAATCATCACTAAGAATGACAAACATTCTACTCTATGATTCCACATATATGGGGTACCTAGAGACGTCCAATTCATAGAGACAGGCAGCAGAATAGAGGCTGGCAGGTGTTGGGGATGAGAAATGTGGAGCTGTCTACTGGGCACAGGATTTCGGTTTGGGAGGATGAAAAATCTCTGGAGATGAATGGTTGTGATGGTTGCTCAACAATGTGAAACTCCTTAATGCCACAAAACTGTACACTTAAGATGGTAAATTTTATGTTGTATATGTTTTACCACAATTTTAAAAAAAGAGTACCAGTCATTCAACATCTCAATTTATTTTCTCTACTCAATTTGGTGAAAACCACCAGTTAGCTGGAATACGATGAGCATCTGGCACTTGTCTAGCTGTCCAGCATCTCTAAAATAAACTCCTTATATTTGAGAAATTCCACCATATGAGACTTGCCTTCTCAAGTTGAGAAAGTAGAAGATATGCTATGGTTTGAATGTTTTTCTCATTTAAAATTTATACTAAAACTTAATTTGCAATGTAACAGTATTAAGGGGTATGGCCTTTAAGAGGTGATTCATGGATTAATGGATTAATAGATTATCAAGAGAGTGGATCTGTTAAAAAAAAAAAAAAAAAAAGGAGAGGTTCCAATATGGTCAAATAGGAACAGCTGCAGTCTGCAGCTCCCAGCATGAGAGACAGGTGATTTCTGCATTTCCAACTGAGGTACCAGGTTCATCTCACTGGGGCTTGTCCGACAGTAGGTGCAGCCCAAGGAGCAGGACAGGGCATCGCCTCACCTGGGAAGTGCAAGGGGTCAGGGAATTCCCTTTCCTAGCAAAGGGAAGCTGTGACAGACGGTACGTGGAAAATCAGGACACTCCCACCCTAATACTGCACTTTTCCAATGACCTTGGCAAACAGCACACCAGGATATTATATCCTGCTCATGGCTTGGAGGGTCCCACACCCACAGAGCCTCGCTTACTGCTAGCGCAGCACTCTGAGATTGAACTGCAAGGTGGCAGCAAGGCTGTGGGAGGGGTGTCCGCCATTGCTGAGTCTTGAGTAGGTAAACAAAGTGGCCAAGAAGCTTGAACTGGGTGGAGCCCACCACAGCACAAGGAGTCCTGCCTGTCTCTGTAGACTCCACGTCTGGGGGGCAGGACATAGCTGAACAAAAGGCAGCAGAAACTTCTGCAGACTTAAACATCCTTGTCTGACAGCTTTGAAGAGAGTAGTGCTTCTCCCAGCCTGGAGTTTGAGATCTGAGAACGGATAGACTGCCTCCTCAAGTGGGTCCCTGACCCCTGAGTAGCCTAACTGGGAGACATTCCCCAGTAGGGGCCGACTGACACCTCATACAGCTGGGTGCCCCTCTGAGACGAAGCTTCCAGAGGAAGGATCAGACAGCAACATTTGCCATTCTGCAACATTTGCTGTTCTGCAGCCTCTGCTGGTGACACCCAGGCAAATAGGGTCTGTAGTGGACCTCCAGCAAACTCCAACAGACCTGCAGCTGAGGGTCCTGACTATTAGAAGGAAAACTAACAAACAGAAAGGATATCCACACCAAAACCCCATCTGTACATCACCATCATCAAAGACAAAAGGTAGATAAAACCGCAAAGATGGGGAGAAACCAGAGCAAAAAAGCTGAAAATTCTAAAAATCAGAGTACCTCTTCTCTTCCAAAGGAATGCAGCTCCTCATCCTCAATGGAACAAAGTAGGATGGAGAATGATTTTGACAAGTTGAGGGAGGAGGCGTCAGATGATCAGTAATAACAAACTTCTCCAAGCTAAAGGAGGATGTTCAAACCCATCACAAAGAAGCTAAAAACCTTGAAAAAAGATTAGACAAATGCCTAACTAGAATAAACAGTGTAGAGAAGTCCTTAAATGACCTGATGGAGCTGAAAACCGTGGCACGAGAATTACGTGACGCATGCACAAGCTTCAGTAGCCGATTTGATCAAGTAGAAGAAAGGGTATCAGTGATTGAAGATCAAATAAATGAAATGAAGTGAGAAGAGAAGTTTAGAGGAAAAAAGTAAAATGAAATTAACAAAGCCTCCAAGAAATACGGGACTATGTGAAAAGACCAAATCTACATTTGATTGGTATACCTGAAAGTGACAGGGAGAATGGAACCAAGTTGGAAAACACTCTGCAGGATATTATCCAGAAGAATTTCCCCAACCTAGCGAGGCAGGCCAACACTCAAATTCAGGAAATATGGAGAATGCCACAAAGATACTCCTCGAGAAGAGCAACTCCAAGACACATAATTGTCAGATTCACCAAAGTGAAATGAAGGAAAAAATGTTAAGGGCAGCCAGAGAGAAAGGTCAGGTTACCCACAAAGGGAAGCCCATCAGACTAACAGCGGATCTCTCAGCAGAAACACTACAAGCCAGAAGAGAGTAGGGGCCAATATTCAACATTCTTAAAGAAAAGAATTTTCAACCCAGAATTTCATATCCAGCCAAACTAAGCTTCATA
>NW_012106709.1:1271121-1291783 GCF_000951045.1 Mandrillus leucophaeus
AATGTCCATCAATGATAGACTGGATTAAGAAAATGTGGCACATATACACCATGGAATACTACACAGCCATAAAAAAGGATGAGTTCATGTCCTTTGTGGGGACATGGATGCAGCTGGAAACCATCATTCTCAGCAAACTATTGCAAGGACAGAAAACCAAACACCACTTGTTCTCACTCATAGGTGGGAATTGAACAATGAGAACACTGGACACAGGGTGGGGAACATCACACACTGGGGCCTGTCGTGGGGTGTGGGGAGGGAGGAGTGATAGCATTAGGAGATATACCTAATGTAAATAATGAGTTAACAGGTGCAGCACACCAACATGGCACATGTATACATATGTAACAAACCTGCATGTTGTGCACATGTACCCTAGAACTTAAAGTGTAATAAAAAAAAAAAGCCAGTTTGGTTCTCAGAGCACCTCCTTCACCCCGTGATGCATTTCACCATGTTACAGTGTAGCATGAGGACTTCACCAGAAGTCAACCAGATGCAGCTGTCCAATCTTCAACTTCCCAGTCTCTAGAACCATAAGCCAAAGTGAACCCCTTTTTAAAAAATATATAAATTACCCAGTTTCAAGTATTCTGTTATAGCAACGTAAAATGCACTAAGACAAGATGCATATTCCTTCCAGCTCAGGCACCACACATGACTAAGGTTTCATATCAAACACACCAATGAGAACCTTCGATTTGGAATTGAGCAACCTATGGAAGCCAGGCTGTGATGAAAACCATTTTCCAACAAAGGTGGCAACTTTTTCCTGACTGGAAAATATGTCAGTCCATTAGTAGGATATAAATTAATTTAGAAAATCACAACCAGTAAATTTTTAAAAAGAAATAGAACAGGGGAAAAAAGTTTAAATCTCATCGAGTAAGGATAAGAATATTTATGTATTAAAATATATATGAATATGTGAAAGCCATGATGCACAGTGTATTTCTTACTGAGAGTACCAGTCAAAATTCCTTTAACAGGCTCCTTTTCTGCATTAACTAACTAGAGTGGATTCTATTGTTTGCAACTAAGAATCTGTGATACTCTATCTGATACCATGTCTGGTATGAGCAGACCAAAGAAGAAGTCTCCTTCTCATCTCTTTCCATCTTCCTCTAAATGCTGTTGATTCATTGTCTAGTACTATGCTTAATATCACAGAGAATGCTAACTCATTTCTAATATACATGTCACAGTCTATTTGAAGGGCAGTCAGGAAGAAATTTTGCATAAAACTACAATTGTATGCCTTTTATGTATATTCATGTCAGTAATGTTAGTTATACTTGCCTTAAATTTTTCTCAAATCATCAAGTTATATGAAACTGAAATTGGAGGCCATGATCACCATCTGCTTATGCATTTTTTTTTTCCTAATGGGAATCTTTATCCCTCCCAAGAGTACTTTCGATTTCCCTGTGAGTGGAGTTAGAATGGTCTATCCAGGCATATGCTGTGGTTAGGCTGTTCATTTTACATAAATCCTAGTCAGATTAATTTTGAATAAGGAACGCATTTCTAGTTTTTGTCTATAGCAAGCAAGTTAACATAGTATGTGGCTCCCATTACTTGAATATATTGTCATGCAGTATCTGTCAAAACTTGTGCAAGTTTTGGATAGCGTAAAGAGTATGTAACCCTCTACATACATTAAAATTCACCCCTGCATTAAACCAGATAAGCAGAATTGTGTCCCTAGAATGTGTAGATTTTTTCCCATATTTAATTACTTTGTATATGAGTGGAATGCCTTCCACATTAGGAATGCATTGGCCTTGGTTTCATTTTATTACCCCATGTTTGTTTTTAGCTTTTTTCTCATGCCGCTCTTTTGTGTTATTCTGCTGTATTTCATACACTCTTGCCAACTACCTTAAAGACTTCTTTGGAATAAGACAAAGTATAAACAAACAAACAAACAAGCTCCCTTTCTTTCCCTTTCCACAGCCCCCACACACATAAGGCCCGATTCAGTGTATGCCTCAATTACTGTAAAAATCTTCTGGCTGGTTTCCCTGCCTCTATTTTCTCCTCTCACAAATGTTTGATTCTTCTTCTTCAATATTGTTTTCATCACTTCACCCAGCTGCTCAAAATCCACAGTTGCTTGGTAATGTCACTGTAGTAGATATATCTTCAGGCTTACATTCAGAATCCTCCATCAATTGCCCACACACTTCCAATTTTATCTCTCATGCTCGCTAACAAGGTGCTTCTGTTCTGATAATTCTAAATGATTGCCATGTTCTCTACCTACCTCTTACAATTGTGCAAAGCCCAACTCCAGAGACTACTGTTTGTGTTACCTTTGGAAAACCATTTAACCTTACTGAGCTTCATTTCTTCAATTGGAAAATGGGAATAAAACTTTACATGGTTTTTATGAAACAACATAGCACATGAAAGTGCCTAGATTAACTAACGAACTAAATGAATAAAAATGTCTATCTTCTAAAGTGCCTGGCACATAGTCGGCACCCAATAAAAAGTAATTCAGAATATACTATCCTTTGCCTCTTCTCGCACTATTTGCACAGTCCTGAAAAGCTCTGCTCCCTCCTCCGCCATGAGTCCCTAAAGAGCAGGCAATAATTACACAGGCCTTGAGGTCAAAGGGAGATATGAATCCAGACACACTCCACCTTCCACTGTGTGACCTCAGACAGGTGACGTCAGCATCCACTTGTGTGGTCCATTTCTGAGGACCCAGGAGCATACAGAAGGATGTCCAAGACATGACCTATTCAGTCTTTGGAACACAGTCAGTGCTGTATCTTCTGCTGCTGTTTTCTTTATATTAAAAATTCATTTGCCAGCTGGGTATGGTGGCTGTCTCCTGTAATCCCAGCACTATGGGAGGCTGAGGTGGGTGGATCACCTGAGGTCAGGAGTTCAAAACCAGCCTGACAAACATGGCAAAATCCTGTCTCTACTAAAATACAAAATTAGTCAGGAATGGTGGCGCATGCCTGTCATCCCAGCTACTCAGGAAGCTGAGATAGGAGAATCACTTGAACTCAGTAGACGGAGGTTGCAGTGAGCCAAGATCATGCCACTACACTCCAGTCTGGGCAACAAGAGTGAAACTCCATCTCAAAAAAAAGAAAAAAGAAAATTAATTCATGTGTCTTGTTTTATTTGGTTTGAGACAAGGTGGCTGAGTTTTTCCTTTATCTGTGGCAACTAGGAAAGGTAGCTGCTAAGGCAAAATAACCAATATATTAGATATTAGCAGTAAGATTTCATTTTCTAGCTACCAGTAAGCTGGGAACAAGCCTGGTAGTAACCATATCACCTCTCAAAGAACCCCAGACTAAGATATAAGAATAGACATAAAATGGGACTCTGATGAAACAGGACCTTCAAATAATACAACACCTTATTCCCAAACCATTCTGTTCAATTTCCTTAAACACAGGTAACCATCTCATATTACTTTTGTATATTCAAAATATAGATCTTGACCCTGAGCTGGTGCTTTGTGTTATTTTTTGACTTAATATAGGTTTTGTCACCTCTCAAAATATGTGACACAAATCACAAAAGTTTCTCTTGTTCTGTGATAAAGCACCATTGCAAAGAGTTTTTCCAGTTCATTAGACCTAAAGCCAGTCTATGAGGCCAATAAATTTTGCACTGCCATAGCCTTCACATATATGTGTGTGTGTGTGTGTGTGTATATATATATATGTGTGTGTGTGTGTATATATATCTACTAATTCTAATAGTGCACCTTTCTATAGCTCCTAATATCACTAAATAATGAAATTCTGCCTATAGTTTGTACTGGAAAAATCCCACAGTAAAACCTTCGTTTTAGTCCATATTGTGTTGCTGTAACAGAATACCATAGATTGGGTAATTAAAAATGAATTCAAATTTATTAGCTCACAGTTCTAACAAAGACTTGGAAGTCCAAGATCAAGGTGCTAGCATCTGGTAAGGACCTTTTGCTGCATTATACCATGGCAGAAAGCAGAAGGGCAAATAGAGGGTGAGAAAGAAAAATAAAGAAAGAAAGAAGAGATCAAATTCATCCTTATATAAAAAACCCATTCCTGCAATAACAACATGAATCCATTCACTCCACCCACATGACCTAATCACTTCTCATTAGGTCTCACCTTGCAACAGTGTTACAATTGGGATTAAGCTTCCACACATGCTTTTGGAGGGACACATTCAAGCCAGAGCGACCCTCACCACCTACCCTACCCTACCTTATCCCAAACTCCTAGCTGACTTGCAATCCAATAGGAAATAAGCAGAGTAACAGAATTCAATTTCCTTTAGGCTCATTCCTCAACTCCTCTTAAGTCCACTCTGATTTATTTTACATTGTGAGTTATGGGTTCAGTCAAGTCCCCTTAAAATGATACGTTGAACTCTTAATCTCCCCAGTACCTCCAGAATATGACCTTACTTGGAAATCGAGTCATCACCGATGTAATTCATTAAGATGAAGTCATACTGCAGGAGGATGAGCCTTAATCCAATATGACTGATGTCCTTTTAAGAAGAGGAAAGAGACACAGAGAAGAGCGGTCATGTAAAGACACAGAGACACAGAGAGAAAGCCATGTGAAGACAGAGGCAGAAACTGGAGTTAGGCTGCCACAAGCCAAGGAACATCTAAGGCTCCCAAAACTGGAAGAGGCAAGAAAAGATCGTCCCTTGGAGGCTTTGGAGGGAGCATGGCCCCAGATACCTCTTGATGTTAGACTCAGTCTTCAGAACTGCGAGGCAAAAAGTTTCGGTTGTTTTAGGCCTGCCAGTTTGGGGTAATTTGCTATGGCAGCTCTGGCAAACTAATGCACTGTGAGTCTGTGCTTACTTCCCAGACTCATTCAGAAAATGAACTCATTTTCCACAAATATGACATTAGGTAAAACGTGTGTTAATCTTCCCGGCACCATTTTCCATTTTCTTGAGAGTTCTTTCCTGAAACTCAAAAGTGCTCACCAGTACCAATGAACGAAGGTTACCTTTGCTTTAATGTCTCTACATTTTCTGTCCCAGCAAACAAGAAGTGATGGCTCAGCACAGTGACATTTTAGGGCAGGACTCTCCAATTCAACAGTTAAAAGCCCACACCATGTACGCATAAGCCACAAGGCCTACATTTCATTCTTTCTACACATCACACACTTTGAGCAACTCAGCTTGATACTCTCAATAATGTCAGGAAAACTGTCCCAGACTCCGGAGAGCTAACCTCTCTTCGTCTGGCCTCGTTCAATTCGAGAAGGAAAGGCAGCATTGGTCAACTTCACCATCTGCAAAACAAAAGCTGAATATTTCATAAGCAATCCAGGAGCTGTTTGTCCTCAGATGGGGTGTAAGTCCCAGGAATGGTAACACTATCTAGCTGATTCCTCCAATTTTGCATTGTTTATGCTTTTAATTATATCACAATCAAATGAAAAATTCCATGTGTGGGGCACAGATTTGACTTTTAAAAACCAGATGTCTGATGCTTTGGGTCCTCTTTTAAATTAACATAAGCAAACAATGTTATCTCCATGTTAACAAAGGAAACCATCTCCTCCTCCATATGTGTTTCTTTTAGAGACTTTGGGTAAATGAAGGCCACACTTGGTCCACTAGGCACATTTGCCCAGGACAGAACTGATGCCAATTCAGCCAGTTTCTTTATGGGAAATGACATTCGGCAGCCGGGCCTAGATCTCCCATAAGCTCCACATATTGTTGAGGCAGCTCCGAGGACGTGCTTGGATCAGTCAGATGGTGCCCACAGCTGCTAACAGCCCCTGTGAACTGCTCTGACCTCCAGTGTCTACCATTTTCCTTTGGCTTTCCTTGAAAACTTCCCTCCTGTGCCCTACTGCCTGCAGTGACAAAGCACTCATAGAGAACCCACAAGCCTTTGTCAGGATAAAGATAATAATAATAAGAGAAGCAGACTAATGGAAAGAGAAATGAGATATATTTTGCAGTTGCAGTTTGGGTTTTTTTTTTTTTTTTTGGTATGAAGGATTTTTTTTTTTTTTTTTTTAAAGCATGAGCGTTCTGCTTTTCTGAAAGCGCGGGCTCCAGTGCTATGATTAGCACCAGGAACTGGAGAGTTTCCATCAGAGTGAACCGCTGATTTCAAGGCAGCTTTGCCTCTTGTTTTTCAAACCTGGTAAGCATGCACATAAGAAGGTTGGGTCAGAGCTTGAAAAAGCAATTCAATAGTTGGTGCATAGCCTTCAGAGAAAGCAAGCCAGCACCCAGTTTACATTTATTTTCATTTTAAGAAGTGTGGCCAGCAACAAAGGTGGAGAGTGAGATGGGGGTGGGGTTAACTTATACATAGTTATTTTATGCTGTGCCATCTTGCAGCAGATTTTCTGAGGACTTTGTGTGGGTTTGTTAGGGAAGTAAAAATTGGGTCAGAATAGTTTCACACTCTACTACAACGTTCTTTGCGTTTTTTTTTATAGCCTTCAATTTAGGCAAATCATATTCATGTATCATTGCTAATTTTCAAAACAATGACACAAGAAGACTTTGGCTAAAAAGATATTATATATTTTAACCTATTCTCACTTTCCCTGATTTATCAGGTTGGCACTGTAACCAGGCACTCTGGTAAATTACTGTATACAACAGCATTTCAATTTTGCCAGGAAAATGATTACAGTGTTTTATGTTGAGAAAGTTTATTAAACCTGAACATTTTTTTTTCAAAAAGGAAAAAGAATTATTTTAAATGGACACAGGATTTTCCATATTTACTTAGATACATTTTTATCAAATCTATACTTGAAAGGAAATTCAGAGTGTCATAAAGTACATTAATGACAGAATCAGAATTCAAAATTATTTCAGTATGGTAAATCTATGGAAAAAGTTTAACATGATTATATAGCATGATTATAACATTTGTCATAAATGTAAAATATGGCACCTGGACTTCAAATAGCAATTATACAAGGAATGATGAGATAGCTATAGCTAAACAGCAGCATTTAGAGGAACAACAAAATAAATTTAGTTGAATATAAATTCCAGTGACTTGAGTACAAACTGAAGCAGCTTGCCTGAAAAACTGATACATTGTAGCTGGCCTTATAATGCCAAAGAATGGCAGACATGATTTTGGCTCTCCTAATCACAGGCCAGGCCTCCCCTGGGCTCCAGAACCATCTTGGTTTCTAGGCAGTGTCATGAAGAGGAGCCCACACAATTTGAAGACTCACGTCCTAGTCCATTTAATGTAGCTATAACAGAATACATGAGGCTGAGTAATGTATAAGGAAAAGAGGCATGGCACCAGCATCTGCTCAGCTCCTAGAGAGATTTTCATGGTGGGTGATAAAATGATCGAAAATGTCAGAGGGTAAGTGGACAAGTGTGAAAAGACAAAACCCCAGTGGCATCCTAGCTTTACAACAACCCACACTCACAGGAATATTCTCCTAAGAATTAATCCAGTCTCATGAGAATGAAAATTCACTCACTATGCCCAGAATTGCACTGAGCCACTCGTAATGGATCTGCCCTGTGACTTGAACACTTCCCACCTCTCAACACTACCACGTTAGGAATCAAACTTTCACCTAAGTTTTGGTGGGGACAAACAAACTATATCCAAACCATAGTGAGTCATAAACCCCTTCATAGTCTGATCAAAGTTATGGACCTTCTCTCCAAAAAAATACATACACATATAATCTTGCATACCATTTGCAGGTGTTCACAGATTCCTTAAAGGAGCTATGAAAAACTATGCCCAGATTCTAGGTTCTCGTGGATTCCAAATTAAGAACTTCTGATCTAGAATATATCCAGGCCAATAAGCATCAGAGGTGTTCTGGAAGTGAGGTTCATCCTGAACCTCATACTGAGCTGTCTGCTTTCCTTATTCCTGCCGAAACTCAAGATTGAGTTGGGTGGCCCCAGGGAGGCAGTCACTGACTAACTGGAACACCATCACAAAACCATGGGATGGGGTCACTGCAATGATTTCAGGAAAATATCAGTCAAATATCTGAAATTATTTACATGAATAGATATTCTACTGATTTTTTTCAATGTTTTAGTGTCCTATACATGATAGTCATAATAAAAATAGATAAGATTTATTAAGCATTTATCATATGCCAGACACTATGCTAAGCACCTTATATGATTTTCTCAGTACATCTTCACAACAATGGTATGAAGTGAATATTATTGCTTTCCCCAGTTCAGAGATGAGGAAACTAAGGCAGAGAGAAGCTGAATAACCTATCCAACATCACGTCCCATATGAAGCAGTGACACCCACATCTGTCCGCTCCTAACCTAACCACAGTGCTATGTTTCCTTCCTGGTATGACAAGCAAGCCAAGCTGTCTTCCTTCAGGAGATATTGTGGAACATCCACTAAATGGGCATTGGTTACCAGGTTACAGTCACCACCAGAGATAAAGCAGAGCACTCTTAACTTACAGGTTTACATGTTCTGTTGAGTGTCTCACTTTTTATATTTTCAGGCTTAATTTTCATTTTGCATTGTCATTAAGGTTTGTAAAAGAAGGACCCCCACATTCTGTCTCTTGTGTCTATGTACCACACTACCTGCCCTCTTCTATCCATCTTTAATTATGAACCTTTGATTCTGGGTTTATATTGTAAAGACATTTACTCTTCAGGGTTATGAATGTTTTTCTTGTTCAGTATCATGGCCCTGACCTGATTCAAACACCTTCCACAAACAGGCATCAATACATTTGAGAGTGCTTTCTAGCTCTTGCTCCAGATATTGGATTAGTGGAACTTACCCTGTTGAATACTAGCATTCAAAGGAACTCTATGCTGTATGATTGCTTTGTTGTGTAGGGAGTCAGTGATAGAAGCCGTGATGCAAACAAGAGACATGCCATGTCTGACATCTCCCTAAAAACTCTCTCCAACTATTTTCTCATGGGTGGGCAAGTTCACATCTGACAGCCTTTTCCTCCTTCTCCTACCACCTTCCTTTTCTTCTTATGATCTTAGGCCTTTAGATTTCAAGAGTTACCCTCTTTTTCTCTCTGAAATTTTGGACTAAGGAAAGCTGGATACCATGAGATAGTTTCATTTTGTGCTCATTGAACCAAAAAAGCAGATAAATTATTATTAGAATACTTATAAGTTAATAGGATACAAAATATTCAGGTCTTATAGAACCATCTCCTCTGATATGAGCCTTATGCTATGGAGCTCTAATTTTGTTTTAAAGAATTTGAGAACCTCCAATTTCCCCAGCAGCAGTAGTGAAGGGAGGAGGTCCTCTCTCCTGCCCCCTACCCCATAAAGAGCACATTTCTAGTGCACTTACCCACAGTTCAGGTTCTCACATTAATGGGCCTCACAAATAATCTCACTGAACATCAAGCTGGGAAATGAACACTGGCACAGTCCTGGTAAATTCTCTTAAACTGGTCCCCAGCGGGAGCAAAACACCTCCAAGTACATATGCTATACATCAAAACAGTGCTTCTAAAGGTTGTCCATGGTATGTGTAAAAAAATCTAATAAACATATCTGATAAATCATAATGATAGCCTCCATATTTCTTTGTTTAATTCTCAGTTTTCTTGTAAGCCCTTCTTGAAGTTTGGTTGTAATGGATCATTACGTCCATAATGTGCTCAATGTTGGAGTGAATTTTGAACAGTTTTTAGGCTGCATACTGTTTTCTTCCAGATAATTTACTGGATTAAAATTAGCAGTGTGAAAAGCTGTAGAGAAATCTAAATGCCTGCCAAATCAAAGAAATAATCACATTTTTATGAATATTTAATATCATAGTCATGGCAAATAAGGCAAGTAATTAGTACTTACCATAAATTTGCAAAGTATTATTTTATGTAAATGTTACATTCTACTAGTTTGATATGAATTATTCATTGTATAACCAGACACTGACACAAACCAGTAAACATTTAAATCTATGTGCTATTAGTTTACTTACCTTCAATGATTTTGTGCAGAATATATACATTTTTTTTTCCATGAATCAGTGTTTTCCCTTTGCCTCAAAAAGGGACAAAAGACAATGAGAAGAATGTTATTTAAAACCATCTAGTATATATCCAATAGTAAAGACACTTAAGATGCACATGTAAAATGTGTGGGTCCCTCATGTGTACAGATGCGAACCCCCCAGCTCTGCCTCTGTCTCTTTTCACCTTTCATGTATATCAGCAACAAAGAGCAGTTATGAGTGATGCTATACAAATAAGTGTGTTGGAGAAAAATAATTGAATATTGTAGACTCCATAGTGAAGAATTAAATTTATCCAAAAGAGAAGTCTGCCCTTTGCCCTCAACCACTGAGAGATGCTCTCCAGGCCCCTGGAACATCATGCCTAATAAGAGTGTCTTTGTTTGCTAGGGGGTCTTTGGTCCACCTGACAGTCTAACAAAGAAATTTATGTTGGGTTACACAGGATCTGCCATTCTCTGGAGGATCCAGAGACTAAAGTTATCAGCCTGACTTCCAGAAGGGCTGGAGACTAAAAAAACAGCAACACAGGCAATGTACGATTGAGCCTGCAGTAAAAACTCTGAACTCCTAGGCTGGGGTGAGCTTCCCTGGTTGGTGATATGCTATGTATTGTCACACATCATTGCCAGGAGTCAATAATGCTGTTCATGCCTCCAGAGGGAAAAGGCAACTGGAAATGCAACTTGTAGACCCTCCTGGACTCTGCTCCATGTGTCTCTTCCCTTGGCTGATTTTACTCTGTATTCTTCCCTGAGGAAACCATAGCCATGAGTATAATAGCTTTCAGTGGGTTCCATGAGTCTCTCTCGTGAATTATCAAAACTGAGAGCTTGGGAAGCTTGTGATTGACATCAGAAGGGAGTACAACACTGTGTGAACGCTGGCCCCTCTAACCTCACAGTTGTTAAAATTTTGCATAAACAGATAACTAAAGTTATCCATTGATATAATTGAGCTTTATTATAATTGAGACTATATAATTGAGAACTGAAACAGAGTAGACTCTCTTTGAGAGAGGGTAGGCCTTTAAGCCCACTGCCAGTCTGCTGTGATAGGCTTTTTCTTCCCATCATTTTTTCCATGAAGTCCCACTGCCTCTGCCTGACTTTGTGAAGTCAGTTGAGTTCTGTGCTGATTCCAGAGGTAAAATGCCAGGGAGAACCAAACCAAAGTAATCCTCATATATAGTGGCTCTTCTAAAAGTCACATTTCCAGCACCTTTTCCAATCTCCATATGGCTCACTTACTGCCCTCCTTGAAGTCTTTGCTCATTGCCTTCCCAGCAAGGCATCCTAATGTTGTTATTTGAAATTAAACCACATCCTCCTACCTCAGCATCCCTATCCTCCCTTCCTGCTTTATTTTTCTTTATAGCCTTATCTCTAGCATATTGTATATGTTACTAATACATTTTGTTTATTTTCTGTCCCCACCCATGAGACTGTAAGCCCTATTAAGGCTGGGATTTTGTTTCATTTTGTTCACTATACTCCAATGTTTAGAACAGTGGCATGGACATGGTAGGTGCTCAGCAAATACTTGTTGAACAGATGAATGAATAGTCATTCTTTACAGGAAGGGACGAGGGCAGAGCACTTCCTTAGGGGACTGAGGGGAGCCTGTCTTGCATCTGGCACACTTTTTCACTTGGATTGCATGTAACATAACAGTAAATGGCATCATTTTCTAGAGATTCTTTTTATTCCCACTAGTTTTTTTTTTTTTTTTTTTTTTTTTTTTTTTTTTTTTTTGAGATGGAGTCTCGCTCTGTCGCCCAGGCTGGAGTGCAGTGGCCGGATCACTGCAAGCTCCGCCTCCTGGGTTTACGCCATTCTCCTGCCTCAGCCTCCCCAGTAGCTGGGATTACAGGCACCCGCCACCTCGCCCGGCTAGTTTTTTGTATTTTTTAGTAGAGACGGGGTTTCACTGTGTTAGCCAGGATGGTCTGGATCTCCTGACCTCGTGATCTGCACGTCTCGGCCTCCCAAAGTGCTGGGATTACAGGCTTGAGCCACCGCGCCCGGCCCCCACTAGTCTTAAGATCCATAAAATATTGAGAGAATAAAATTTAAAGTGGCTGAAGGCAGAAAAGGGGACAAATGCCACCATTGCCTAGAAAGTCCACTGGAGTCTAATTTAAGGCCATTCCCATTTCAGAAAATGCCTGAGAATCCAGGGTAGTGCTAGAGCAAGGGTATGCAGAATGATAAAAGAGCTATGTGGGGGAGAAGGGACGTCAGTACCACTCAGAGAGTATCTTCAATCCTGGGGGTAGGTGGGAAAAGGCAGAGTAGTTTGCTTAGTTCTGTCTAAAAGCTAAAGCTGTAAGAATTATTCTTAACCCCTCTAGCTAAGAATCAATCACTGCAAAAGACATAACTTGATTAAAACATGGTCTTCCCTCATCCAGGAGTGGACACAGAGCTAAGGCAAAGCGAATCCATTCATGGGACTGTGAAGAAAATGATGTGCATTGAGTTTTGGTCCACTTGAGTTGTGTATGTGGTCCATCTCAGACTTGGCTTTTCCCTTTATTTAGGGAGCCAACAAAATATGGTTGCAAAGTGGCCCATCCCAGGTCTAAAAATATCAACCTAAGTAAAGAAACTTTTTCTCCATGCCTTAGAAAATAGTAATTAGTCCAGTCAAGGAGCAGAAATCACAAAGGCCCCTGACACTTTTCATTGGAAGAAATGCACTAAATGGAAGTTTCTTAAAGGTTGCTGAAGGTAGAAAAGGAAATTTATAGACCATTTAGCACAGTTCTTATAAAACCTATCCCTGTGCCCTGACACCCTCATGCCCTCAGAAACAGACAATGTTCAGTGGGCAAGATTATTTAAAATAAATAAATTTTGTGAAATCACTGGAATTCAGTAAAGTCAAGGAAATGAGACAGCATGTAAGATTCTAGAATCTCCTGTTTTGCAGAAAGTTTTTTTTTTTGGAATTCCAATCACTCCTAACTATCCTTTCAATCTTACTAGGAAATCAGCTATGAAGTTAGATTTCCTGGAGTAAAATCTAAACTCCATCACCTAAAATTCAAATGACCCTGGGAACTTGCTAAAACTTCATCATATGAGAATAATATCACCACCTGCCTCACACACAGCTGCCGTGAGGGTCCGATGGCCAATCTCCATAAAGCACTCACCAGAATTTCTGGAACCGCATGGGTGCTCTGTAAGCATTAGCTGTTTAAATATTGCTTTTATTGTTAATCTTCTTCCATGTCAAATTATATTATACTTTGCTGCTGAAGAAGACCATGCTATTGGAGAATAGGGTCCAAAAAATGTTTAATAATTTTTCTGTCTATATCTTTTTTTTTTTTTTTTTTTTGAGACAAGGTTTCACTTGGGCCGGAGTGCAGTGGTGCAATCTCAGCTCACTGCAGCCTCTGCCTCCTAGGCTCAAGCAATCCTCCTGCCTCAGCCTCCTCATAGCTGGGACTCTAGGCACACGCCACCACACTTGGCCCACACCTGGCTAATTTTTACATTTTGTATAGAGATGGGGGTCTCATCATATTGCCCAGGCTGGTCTGAAACTCCTGAGCTCAAGTGATACGCCCGCCTCGGCCTCCCAAAGTGCTGGGATTATAGGTGTGAGCCACTGCATCCAGTCTACATCTTAATGTTATGTTAAAGGTTTGATTATAATATTGCCTAGTTAAGCAATAAAATAATTCTAGTTTGGGAAAATATCTTGTTTTCTCTGAGAACTCTCTATTCAAATGCACATGTAATTAAAGAGGAAGCAGAAGAGAAACTTTAAATTTCAAGTTTGTCAACTGAGAATGCAGATATTCACACATCCATATGAATATAAAAGCTAGATGGATTTTTTTACATGCAAACCTTGATTTAATGTAACCAGATGTTAAATAAACCATGTCGACCTTAATTTCAACAGAGTTCCCTAGACAATAAATATCACATTTCAAAGTGAGAGGCAAGGAAGGCCACCAGTCAGAATATGCATGGGACTTGCTTAAGAATTGATATTTAACACTTTGCTAACTACCCACCCTCAGCTTACAAAGAACTAGGGGGACTAAAAAAAAGAGTTGGATGTTATAAGAGGACTTTTTGGAGAACTGTTGTCTGTTGTAACTCAAAGGAAGGGACAGACACTAGGTTATTCCCATCGGCCCCTGAACCTTGGGACCACAACCACCAGGTTGAGGGACTGATGGGAATATCCTAGTATCTGCCCCTCCCTTTGAGGAAAGGACTTTGATGGGATCCCTCTGAGAGCTTGACATGTATCGCTCAGAACTGAGGGCAATGTGGACTGGTGCCCAACTCTGAGACTTTTAAAGGGAGGAAGATGACTGGCCAGCTACTCTTACAGTGAAATAAAGATGACTGTGCCAGGGTCTGACCATGCTCCCAGGGTTTGTTTAAGCAAAAGATGTTTAAGCAAAAGGACCACATGCCAGGCATGTGGTCCCTGAGAAAACAAGCATATAGGTAATTTATGGCCACCTGGATAGTAAGGTGACCCCAACAGAGCATGAACTATTAGATACCCAGGGCTAAGGAAGGAGATGCATGGGACCAGCCACTAGAAACATATTTGTAGGTAAGAAAAACCCAGCAAGTCTTCTGTATGGGGTGAGGGAGAGAGAAAGAGGTAGAATGTAAT
The DNA here is from genome assembly GCF_000951045.1 of Mandrillus leucophaeus. Lineage (NCBI taxonomy): Eukaryota > Metazoa > Chordata > Mammalia > Primates > Cercopithecidae > Mandrillus > Mandrillus leucophaeus. The sequence continues at coordinate 1,285,769 of NW_012106709.1, forward strand.
CTGTGAAAGTGTTTGTCTTAGTCAGCTCAGGCCGCTAATAACAAAATGCCATAAACTGGGTAGCTTATAAACAATAGAAACTTATTTCTCATAAATCTGGAGGGTGGAAGTCCAAGATCAAGACACCAGTAGATTTGGCATCTTGCGGGGGCCACTTCCTCGTTCGCAGATGGTGCCCTCTCTCTGCGTTCTTGCATGGTGGAAGGAGAAAGGGGCTCTCTTTTATAAGGGCACTAATCTCATTCGTGATGGCTCCACTCTCGTGACCTAATCACCTCCCAAAGGCCCCACCTCCACATGCCATCACCTTGGAGATTGAGATTTCAACATATGAGTTTGGGGGGCAGGGGATACAGACACTCAAAACAAAGCAAACCTAAAAAAGTCATTTTACAAACCTTCTAAGTCCAGAGAACACCCATGCCAACAGGTAGTGCCTGCCTCCCTTCTCCCCTCCTTTAACAGTCATCCCCAGCTATGGTAAAGCACTGTATGGAGCACGTGAGAAAAAAAAAAAAACCAACACACACCACACCCACCTATAAGCCTGCAAGGGGGCTGTTTGCAGCAGGCCCAAGCTGAAGGGAAAAGTTTATCATTAAATGAAAATAGGTGGTTTATGTATTACTCTGGATTAGACATAGTAATTACTAACCCAAAACTGATTTGTTATTAAAAATAACCAGAGGACATTTTGTTATTGGGAGCTAACCAGAAAATCAAGAGGCAACCCCTGGGGACAAGAGAAAAACAAACAGTGGGTGAAATGAACGAGGGGATTTTTAAGCACGCCCCATGAGCCCTGCTGGCTCGACATGGTGACGTTATTAAACATTATCCTTGCCGAGCTTACTTACTGGATTCTTCCATAGGCTTCCATATATGAGTGAGGAATACACCTGCCTGCAGGTCCACTTGAAGTGGTACCATATGAGGGGAGCTGGGAACACGAGGACTCTTGAGAGCCCCACAGTTCTGAATAGACCAGCCTCGCCCCTTGAGACATCTAGGTCACCCTGTGGGGAAGGGAGACGAGGTGCATTGAAGTGATGCTTCAACACCCACATCTACCAAGCCTCCCTTTCTGCCAAAATCCAAATGTGCAGCCAAGAGCCAAACAGGAAAAGGAGTGACAGAAATGACTATTGCCTGTTACAAATTCAGTGGCCACCAATATCTAAAAATGCCCCCAAAGCAACTTCATTGAATCATTTTCCTTCCCATTACCAATGTTTTTTTAATAAACTACAGGGTTCCCTTTTCTGGTGATGCCCTTGCAGTGGCCAGGGCAGGGGAATTAGTCCTTCCAGGTAAAATGCTGGTTTTCCTCACCCCAGCCCAGCCCAGCCCAGCCCAGGCTTGTTTCTAGCAATGGGAGGGAGGGTGCTGTCAAATTTAGAACTGAATCGAAAAAAGTGTAATTTCTAAACCTAGAATAAAACTTGAAACATTTGGAATTTGTATTTCATTTGGCTCTGGAAAAGATGAGTTTGAAGCCACTGCAGATTTTGTGATCTATTTCCCTGGGGTATCTTAGAGGCTGGGTAGATAAACTTCAGTGTAATCCCGGCAGAGTATGGAAACTGTGATATCTTGAAATACCTGAAATGCGTGGACTATAAAGGCTGCATTTCTAAGCACTGATTCAGTTTGTGGTAACTATCTAATACTCTCCCATATAAGCTGAGGGATTGTTAGGTGAGTTGGTTTATAGCCCTGGGAACAATCCCCTCCTTAGCCAGCTATTTGTCCTTACCATACTAGGACACACAGTTCCATTTTTGCCTCAGTCGAATTCACAGCAGGAATGGTTCTGATTCTTCTATACCTAAAAATGACAGATCAGATACAGACACACATACACTCACACACACCCAAAAAGTCCAAGCATGGAAGAATGTGTCTGACAAGCATAATGGGCAGAAAAGAGCTGGAAAGTAGAGCCATGTGCTCCGTAGGACTCTTCTTGGCTTGAAGGGTTTGGTCTGTGCTTGCAAGCCACATGCTGTAAATGAGGAAGTCCACTGTGGAGTTGACAGGTAAGATACAGTAAGTGCCTATCAGAAGTCAACTCACAAAACCAAGCCTTTGACAACACACTGTGATGCTCAGTGGGAAACATGGAATCTGCCAGCTGGCCCAGTAACAAGGAGAGCTACATCCAGGACTCTCAGCTTCCTCTCTCCTACAGAAAGGGGCAGCCCCTTTTGATTTCTAGTTGGCATGCAGAAAGGAGGAGTAAGGGAGATAATCATTGCTTATGATCAAAAGATTGTGAAGACAAAATAAACAGTGAAAGTCACTGTTAATCGTGCTCCGCTGGACTCTCATCAGTACAAAGTGAATGTACAAGGTAGAATCCAGGCCCAAAGACGATTAGAGCAACAAACAGGAGCCTTCCCACACAGACAAAAAGATGGGGCTCATGTAAATGTTTGCCTTTCATTTATTTTGAGCAAACATTTCCTTCCACGTAACAGACTCATCCTGATCAGCAACTTCCACCTGGTGTTCTTCAAGCCAGATGGAAGCGTAAATTATTTAAATACATGATCTTCCATTAGCTATTGAGCTTAAGTGCCTCAAAAAAAAATTTAAAGTGCTTTCCAGGATTCTAGAAAGCATTTGCACTAAGATAGATAAACATGTTCTCAAGACACAACTCCAATGACAGCAATTTTTATATTTTAAAATATAGTCAGCATCTATAAGTAATTATGACTTCTGCAAAGGATTGTTTACACTGGAAAAGTAAAATCAGAGCTAATGAGCTAACTAAGGTTCAGTTTGTTTTTTTTTTTACCCTCCACATGACACTGTTCCATAAAAAACAAACTTCAGGTTCATCCTGACACATTGAGAAGCAATAGTGACCTGTCTTGAATAGTTTCTCTCATTCATGGTTCAGGCATATTTTTTTCAAACTATGTTTTTAAGTAAAAATAAATATGAAGGCAGGTTTTAAGCTTAATCATTTTCCTGAGGTAAATCAGGTTAGCACTTCTAATAATGTAATAACTGCTGTGTTGGTGTGTGCATACAGTGTGTAATGGATAGACTCATGAGTAAAGACATCCTAGTTGACTTCCAAAACTGTAATTACTCACTTGATTATAAGAGTAGAAAGGGAATATGTTATAGTTAAATATTGAAAATTCATAAAATTTCAGAAATTGGAAAGCCTGTAGAGATTACCTAGATCAGCGCTCATCAATCTGGGCTTGTTAAAATACAGATTCTCATTCTGTGGCACTGGCGTGCGTTCTGAGATTGTCCATCTCTAACGCACTCTCAGATGATGTTGATGATATTGGTCTGTGGAGCACTCCTTAAATAACAAGCCCTAATTGCTAGATGTGCCCTCATCAGCCCTTCTGGAAATGCCACACATCTTGGGAGGATAAAGACATCAGATTTAAAAGATAAGAGAAAAATCACTTCTTTGCCCTTAGCCTACCATTAGTTAAGTTTTATATCTAGCGGTCGACCAGATATCAAAATAAAGGTTACAATACTGAGTGCTGCAGTTATTTTTAAATTTATTTTAGTACAAGGAATTGTTCATGGAAACATATTTTACTCAGAAATCTAGTCTGTAAGGGATATAAAAGTGGTATTATTCAAGTTAAGAGTGTGTGTGTGTGTGTGTGGCCTTTTCCACCTTAACCCTGACTCTCCCAGCTGTCACTTATGGTCCAGAGGGCAGAAGTCCTCGCCTTTGACAAAATGAGTCTGAAAACAACTGTGACCCCAGGTATCTTTTTCTTGTTTGGATTATAAGAGTCTTGATCCCAAGCTACTCTAAAAAGTGATCCCAACCTAGCATGTTTACTTGCCTCCTTGACTTAAGAGCACATGGTAGTATGTCTACATTCAAGATCTTATGTCAGACTCCACTTCCCTTTTTTTCTTTTTTTTTTTTGTATCACCTTAATTTTTCTTCATTGCCCCTTGACAGTGAATATTTGATATCGCTCCTCCTTTCTTCATTCCATCAATATTGTTCTTCATTTCTTCATGACTGTAGCTCCTTTTACATGGTTTTTCTTCCTACTTGACTTCTCCAGTGCTTTCTGCTCCTCCCACTAGTGGAGGATGGCTTGAGAGATCACTTCACAGCGAGCAGGGGCTATGGAGTTCCTACTCCATTACCTCAGCTGATATGTCTGTTTTTCTCTTTTAAACAAAATTTACTTACCAAGCCTAGCTCTTTTTTTTTTTTTTTTCGCAGTCTTGCTCTGTCACCCAGTGGCACTGGCATGATCTCAGCTCACTGCCACCTCTGCCTCCCAGGGTCAAGCAATTCTCCTGCCTCAGCCTCCCAAGTAGCTGGGACTACAGGCATGCGCCACCATGCCCAGCTAATTTTTGTATTTATAGTAGAGAAGGGGTTTCACCATATTGATCAGGTTGATCTCGAATTCCAGACCTCAAGTGATCCGCCTGCCTCGGCCTCCCAAAGTGCTGGAATTACAGGTGTGAGCCACTGTGCCTGGCCCCAGGTCTAGTTCTTCAGAAGCCCCTGCCTTTTTATCAAGTTAATTGATGCTATAAATAAAGTTAATTTTAAAAATATACTTTCTTTACATATTTGAGGTATGAAAGGCTTATAAATAACACACTTCTTTTCCCCAACCAAGTTCGGAATTGAGAGACACACAGAGTCAGGGAGATGGAAATAAAATATCACCTTTGTTCCTAATAAAGTTGTGGGAGAATTTGCTTCAGATGAGAGAGCTGAATGGTGTTGCTAAGGATGCTCTACAGAATCAAAATGACACACTGTGTCAGAGGAAGTGCTGGAGGGCTGCAACTGCAGGACTCCCTACAGCGGTCCCTGTCTCCTCCACTCCCAGACACTGGACAGAACCGGTGGTGCGAAGTTGACTACATACCCAAGAGCAAATAAGTATACATATTCTCTGCAGGTTGGAGACATTGAAACTGCAATTGAGCCGCCTCTATTCTTTTTCTTATACTCACCTCTCAGATTTCTCTTGCTCTACTCACTCCTCCTCCCTCCAGAAACACCAAGTAAGAGATAGAGGGAGAGGCAAGGAACATTAGGATATCACTTCACCAGGCAACACAGTGAGTGCTTACTAGCATTTCCTCTGAACGTGGACTTATATTTGAACCATTTCATATAACTTGCCAATTCTCTCCTTACATACAGATAGCGTTGCTGGCACTGCCATAAAAGAATCTATTCTGTTTGCTATTCCTTACCAAGTCTCCAAACAATTTCCGTAAACTAGAACAAATTTATCATACAAGGAATCACGCCAACATTTGTAAGGGGTCCACAGTATAAGACACTGTTTATGCCCTCAAGATGTTTAAAAATCTAGTTGGAGACACTAGACTTGAACAAGCAAAGTTAAGTGATTAAATATTTTAATAACAACTCAATACAATCCTGTGAATACAGGTCAGTACACAATTAACTTTTATGTGAATTTAAAGTAAAATAAGAGCTCAGAAGAAAAAATCTTGCTAGGCTGGGGTGGTGGGACAATGTTTTGCTGAGGAGGTATGATTTGAGTTTTCAAAAATGGACAAGGATTTAAGAGAGAAGAGGGAATCATACAAAGACGGAAGAAGCCAAAGGAAAAACCGTAGCCTGCGGCAGAGGTGTTTTACAAGGGCAAGCTTAGAAAGCAATTTTCAAAATTCAAATCTGTTTAGCAACAGTCTCAGTGGCCTCAATTATAAAATTGGTATTCCACTCCAAGGTTTTTGTGAGTATCAAGTAAGATGTATGCAAAGCAACAAGAATATAGTAAGTACCTAATAAATGTTAGTTATTGTTCTCAATATCATCATTACACATTATTGTTATTATTCCTTACCAGTTCAATTGCCAACGATTTCTGGAGCATTTGCTGATAAAATTTATTAATGTAGAATTTATTTGGCCTCTCATGTCCTAGCAGCCTGTTCAGCCTTCTCCAAATAGCACTCTTTTTTAAAAACAAAGAAGGAAGGACAGAAAGAAGGATGGAAGAATGGAAG
>NW_012106709.1:1291870-1308380 GCF_000951045.1 Mandrillus leucophaeus
GGAAGGAAGGAAGGAAGGAAGGAAGGAAGGAAGGAAGGAAGGAAGGAAGGAAGGAAGGAAGGAAGGGCTCTTTATTATAAACAATTCCAAACATTTACAAAAATAAGAGCATATATACCCATCACCCAGATTCAACTCATGAGCAATCTTACCATTTCAGCTGTATTGTACCCAGAATATTTTGAAGAAAATCTCAAACTTCATGTCATTTTATTTTTAAATTTATAGCATGTATTCTTTTTGAAAAATATAACCACAATATAATTCCCACAGCTAAAAATATGTTTAAATATCCAAACAATGCTCAAATGTCTTCACTTGGTTCATTTTCTTAGTCGGTTTTGTGCTGCTGTAACAGAATACCAGAGACTGGATAATTCTTCCCCTCTGCTTTCCTCCTCAGTCAGGCTATAAGCACTACTATCTCTCATATTTTCCTTTTCTTCTTTTGATGTTCAATATTAAACATTTAATATCAAAAATTACCTGTGCAATAATATTTTTCAAGTTATAAGAAGTCATTCCACCTCACCATGGGTAATTTAAAGCATAGTGTTGGTGTCTGGCAGGGCCTTTATGCTGCATCATTCAATGGTGGAGGTGGAAGAGTAAGACAGGACAAGAGCAGAGAGGGCCAAACTTGCTTTTATAACAAATTCACTCTCGCAATAACAAACTCGCTACTGTGATAACAGCATTACTCCATTCATGAAGCAGAGCTCTCAGGAGCTGTTCACCTCTTAAACTAAATGACCTCTCAACACTGTTGCCTTGGGGATTGTTTCCAACATGTGAAATTTGGGGCACAAATTCAAACCGTAGCAGTGATCATTGATAGTATTTTTGCTTTTGAATTATTTTTAAATTGTGGATTTAAGCATATTTGAAATGTTTTTGTTCACTGTAGTTGTGGTCCTCATTGATAATCAAATTGTCACATCATTCGTCAGTGGGGATCCCCAGTAAAGTTGACTATTGAGTCCTTTGGCTGCATCTTTGATGGTCTTTAATAGGCTCTGTGCTCTGTAGTATGCTGAGATGCTATAGGGTCATGTTGAACATTTTCTGCCCCAGATTTTCCACTTCTCTGAGGAATTCTGGTTCCTTCGGGAAATAAATGGTGCTACCAGGTCAAGACCTTGACATCACGTTTGCTGATTGCTACTGGGTCAGGCCTTATTTTCAGGATTTCTTGGTGAAAAGCTATAAATATGTTGTTATTTTGTTGTTGTTTTAAGGTAATATACATCATAAACTAAAATTTATGTTTCTGATTCAAACTTAGGACAAGATGTTTATCTTAGCCTCTTTTGTGTTACATCTTTTGACAAACACACAAACATAACTACTCATTTACTTCATCCACACAATACACATTCAAAAGTCTTAAAATAAGAACATTAATACTATCACCTACAATGTGATTACCAAAAGAGTTTTTAAAAAAATGTTTTTCAGCCAGGTGCAGTGGCTCATGCCTGTAATCCCAGCACTTTGGGAGGCTGAGGTGGGTGGATTGCTTGAGCTCAGGAGTTCAAGACCAGCCTGGGCAACATGGCAAAACCCTGTCTCTACAAAAACAATACAAAAATTATCTGGGTGCAGTGGTGTGTGCCTGTAGTCCCAGCTATTCAAGAGGCTAAGGCAGGAGGATCGCCTGAGCCCCGGAGGTGGAGGTTGCAGTGAGCTGAAGTCATACCACTGCACTCCAGCCTGGGTAACAGGAGTAAAACTCTGTCTCAAAAAAAAAAAAAATTTTTTTCTTTAGAGATATGCCACTAGGGAAATATTGTCAAAGGAGTGTGTTTGAAAGTCACTTGAAATACTATCTTTCTGAAGGGTGTGCCATAAACTCAAATTCTGAAATTAATTTATTTCACTTTACTTTTACTTTCTGTAATTTTATATTTAATTTTGTATAATTATGTGAATATCTACATGATTTCAAAAATAAAATAATATCTATTCAGAGAAACACAAGCTTCTATTCTTGTCGCCTCCAACACATACCATAAACGCACACACATACTTGTTTACCCTATGTTAGAGGTTGAATTATGTTCCCCAAAAACATATGTTGAGGTCCTAATCTAAGGTACCTGTAACTGTGACCTTCTTTGGAAATAGGATCTTTACAGATGTAATCAAGTTAAGATGAGGTCATACTAGATTAGGGTGGACCTTAATCCAGTGACAAGTGTCTTTATAAGAGAAAGATAAGGGAGATTTGGATCCAGAGACACAGGCGCACACAGCGGGAAGACAGTCACATGAATAAGGAAGCAGATACTGGAGTGATGCAGCTACAAGCCAAGGAATGCCAAGGATGGCCAGCAGTCAACAAAAACTAGGAAGAAGCAAATTAGGACACTTCCCTAGAGCCTCCAGAGAGAGCATGCCCCACCAGCACTTTGATTTTAGACCTTCATCCTTCAGATTATTAAAGCATTAATCTATGTTGTTTTAAGTCACTCCGTTTATGGTATGTTTTTATGGCATCCCTGGGAAACTAATACGTACCCTCCCCACTCCCATTCCCCGGGCCCTTAAATGAATGATACACTGAGACACACACTTTTCTTCATCTTGCTTTTTTCACCTGAGATCTATATCCCAAAGATTACCCCATAACGTCATATGAAGACATTTCTCATGCATTTTTACATCTGCATAGGACTCTAGTTTGTGCATACACCATACTTTATTCAACTAGTTCTCTGTTGATCAAAATGTGAGTCTTTTCTACATTTTGCTATCATCAATAGTACTACTAATAGCCTTCAGAATGATCTTTTATATTTTTTCTAGTATCATGGTAGGTACATTAAGTTCCCAGAAGTGGGATTACTCAGTCAGAGGGTAAAGGCACATATAATATTGCAAAATATTACCTAATTCCACCCCAAACATTTTCCCCATCTTGCATTCACAGTAACCACATAGAAGAGTGCCAATTTCTCAGTAGATTCAACAATAGACTGCCTTATCAGTCTTCTGGATTTTTATCAATTGGATAGGTGAGAAATGTTTTATTTGCACAGTCTACATTTGCATTTTTCTTATTATGAGCAAAAGCATTGCTCTTCAAGTAGTTTGCAAAATTGAACAGACATATATGAATCGATTCTTCCCCTCTGCCCTCCTCCTCAGGCTATAAGCACTACTGTCTCTTATATTTTACTTTTCTTCTTTTGATGTTCAATATTAAGCATATTTAATATCAAAAATTACCTGTGTGATAATATTTTTCAAGTTATAAGAAGTCATCCCACCTCACCAAATCTATAAAACACTTAATTCAATAAATGTTAAGTTAGCACCTATTATGCAGCAGGCACTGTACGAGTTTTTAGAGAGTATAAAAACAGGAAATAGAGAAAGAACTTCTTTCTTAAAACCTTATCACCTAAAAGGAAATGTAGAAACCTGTAGATAGGTATGTAAAGCTCCATATAACTATGCAAAGTTATATGGATGATATTGATAGAGGCATGTATACATAACATACACACACAGCTCGTAACAGAATAACACAGTAGTAGTAGAATCGAGAAAGGGCAGGGAGGAGAAAATTATTCAGAGGATTATCTCAATTTTATTTTAAGACACATTTCTTTGAGTTAATACAGTACTCTATAAGCACAAATATTTCTGGAAGTGGTAAAACACTTGGCTATATAATCACTCACAGCTTAGCAAAAATTAGCTAACCCAAATATTTTCCTTTTTACCATCACCTGAGATCTGTTGCCTTTCTAAATGAGGAATCTCCCTAGAAATAAAAGGATATAGTGTGAAATGAGAACATTTGACGACCAGAAAATAACAGGAGAAAATGAGGTGAACTAGAAAGGCTGCATAATCTTGTGCTTAAAATCTAGGGCTCTGGAGCCATAACAGACTGGGTTTGAATCTTGACTCTACAACTAACTAGCTATAGAACTTTGTGCAAGTTCTTTAAGTAGTCTGGGGCTGTTTTCTCATAAAATACATAATACATAATTTCCCATTATTACATAAATAGTAAGTAATAATAATCATACATATTCCATAGCATTTCTGTGAGAATTAAATGGGGAGAAAAGAGGGAATATTAAATTCTTGCTGTGCCTTCTGCTTCCAGGTAGGATAGATAATTTGTAGCACTTAATGTCCCCACTGAGAGTAACTGAAAAGGCTTGATAGAAAAAAAAGTCCGGAGAGCTGGAAACCATGGAAGCTGAGGGATGTATTACAGCTGCCTTTTTCCTCCATGGGTATATCTGCTGATTATGATGGCAGGGTGATGGACTGAGAATATGAGATTTGACTGAATAGAGGATGGGGTGCAGAGAAACCAGTAGACATTTTCAGTCTTAGCCTCCAGAGAGATAAAATTGGAAACCTGAGGGGCCAAATTGCTTTCCTTTGAGAAGGAAAGGATGGAGTGAACAGAGCCTGACACACAGCCAGTTCTCACTCAGGACATATGTTGACTTCTGAAACTTCATGAAGTAGAGTTAACCAGAAAGCATCTGAGAAACAGAGGAGAGGTTTGGACAGCCTAGCTATATGAAGACGCAAAGACTAGAATTCAGACACTACTAGAGTGAAGTGCAGGTAAATACACCAAGTTCTCAGTTGAAAGTCCTAGGGGCTTTACAATAGAAGTGGTGCAAATCAGCAAAACCACAACCAAGTCTTCAGCTCAGAATCTGATTAAAGTAAGGTGACTGGACTACAATCTATCAGCCTAGCAGAGAAAGAGTTAACCCTCTCTCCTGGAAGATGGTAGCTATTACCTGAAGTCTCTAAGTCATTTTCAAATGCATCATCTATCATTCAATTTTAAAATGTGCTAAATGCCAAGAGAAAATCATACAACCAAAATGTTCTAAAGAAAATAAATAGACAGTAGAAACAAGCTCATGGTTGATTTAGAAATTGAGTTAGCAGAAAAAGGCTTTTAAATAACTATGATTAATACATTTGAGAATATATTTTTAATAGAGAAAGATTTAAAAGTCCTTAATTCATCTCGAGTTGATTTTCGTATAAGATGATGATCCAGTTTCATTCTCCCACATGTGGTTAGCCAGTTTTCCCAGCACCATTTGTTGAAAAGGGTGTCTTTTCCCCACTTTGTATTTTTGTTTGCTTTGTCGAAGATCAGTTGGCTGTAAGTATTTGGGTTTATTTCTGGTTTCTCTATTCCGTTCCATTGGTCTATGTGCCTATGTTTATACCAGTACCACACTATTTTGGTGACTATGGCCTTATAGTATATTTTAAATCAGGTAGGGTGATGCCTTCAGATTTGTTCTTTTTACTTAGTCTTGCTTTGGCAATGGGACTCTTTTTGGGTTCCATATGAATTTCAGAATTTTTTTTTCTAATTCTGTGAAGAATGATGGTGATATTTTGATGGGGATTGCGTTGAATTTGTACCAAAGTTGACATCCATATAAATGTATCAACAGAAATTTTAAAAAATATATATTGTAACAGTTATGGATTGAATTTTATCTCTCCAAAATTCACGTATCGAAGCCCCAATGCACTGTACCTCAGAGAGTGACTGAATTTGGAAACAAGCCCTTTTAAAAGATAATGAAGTCAAAATTGGGTTATTAAGGTAGGCCCTAACCCAACCCAATCAGTGTCCTTAAAGGAAGATATTACAACACACAGAGAGCCATCAAGGGCACATGTTCACAGAGGATGCCCATGTGAAGGGGCAGCAGGAGGGCAAGAGCTGCAAACCACAGAGAAGATCCCAACCCTGTCAGCACCTTCATCTCAGACTTGTAGCCCCTAGAACTGTGAGAACAGAAAAGTCTGTTGTTTCAGCCACCTGGCTGGTGGTCTTTTGTTATGGCAACCCTAGAACACTAATACAAAAACTGAAAACAAGAACTCAATAAACAAATCTAGCAGCAAAATGAACACAGCTGAACAGAAATACAAATCAATAGAAAATATCCAAACTGAAATGTAAAGAAAAGAGAGATGGAAAATGCAGAAAAGAGCTGGTTGACAAAGTAAAAAATACTATTTGTATATAGTTGGAGCCCCAGAAGAACAAAGAGAGAAGGGAGCAGAAGTGATGTAATATTTGAAAAGATGGTGGATGAAAATTTCTAAAACAAATAAAAACCATCAAATGATAGCCACAAGAACCTCCAAAAACCCCAAACAGGATAAATACAAAGAAAATCACACCAAGGTACATAAGGGTAAAACTTTTTTTAAGAAAAAAAGGCAAAAATAAAAAGATATATTATCTTCAAAGGATTCACAACAACACTAACAATCAATTTCTTATTTTTTTATTATACTTCAAGTTCTGGGATACACGTGCAGAACGTGCAGGTTTGTTACATAGATACACATGTGCTATGGTGGCTTGCTGCACCCATCAACCCATCATCTACATTAGGTACTTCTCCTAACGCTATCCCTCCCCTTGCCCCCTACACCCCATCAGGCCCTGGTATGTGATGTTCCCCTCCTTGTGTCCATGTGCTCTCATAGTTCAACTCCCACTTATGAGTGAAAACATGCAGTGTTTGGTTTTCTGCTCCTGTGTTAGTTTACTGAGAATGATGATTTCCAGCTTCATCCATGTCCCCACAAAGGACATGAACTCATCCTTTTTTATGGGTGCATAGTATTCCATGGTGTATATGTACCATATCTTCTTTATCCTGTCTATCATTCATGGGCATTTGGGTTGGTTCCAAGTCTTTGCTATTGTGAATGGTGCTGCAATAAACATACGTGTGCGTGTGTCTTTATAGCAGAGTGATTTATAAGCCTTTGGGTATATACTCAGCAATGGGATTACTGGGTCAAATGATATTTCTAGTTCTAGATCCTTGAGGAATCGCCTGTCTTCCACAATGGTTGAACTAATTTACACTCTCACGAACAGTGTAAAAGTGTTCCTATTTCTCCACATCCTCTCCAGCATCTGTCGTTTCCTTACTTTTTAATGATTACCATTCTAACTGGCATGAGATGGTATCTCACTGTGGTTTTGATTTGCATTTCTCTAATGACCAGTGATGATGATCTTTTTTTCATGTTTGTTGGCCGCATAAATGTCTTCTTTAGCGAGGTGTCTGTTCATATCCTTTGCCCAAATTTGATGGGGTTGTTTGTTTTGTTTCTTGTAAATTTGTTTAAGTTCTTTGTAGATTCAGGATATTAGCCCTTTGTCAGATGGATAGATTGTAAAAATTTTCTCCCATTCTGTAGGTCACCTGTTCACTCTGATGATAGTTGCTTTTGCTGTGCAGAAGCTCTTTTGTTTAATTCGATCCCATTTGTCTATTTTGGCTTTTGTTGCCATTGCTTTTGGTGTTTTAGTGATGAAGTCTTTGTCCCTGCCTATGTCCTGAATGGTATTGCCTAGGTTTTCTTCTAGGGTTTTTATGGTTTTAGGTCTTACATTTAAGTGTTTAATTCATCTTGAGTTAATTTTTATATAAGGTGTAAGGAAGGGATCCAGTTTCAGTTTTCTGCATATGGCTAGCCAGTTTTCCCAACACCATTTATGAAACAGGGAATCCTTTCCCATTGCTTGTTTTTGTCAGGTTTGTCAAAGATCAGATGGTTGTAGATGGGTGGTGTTATTTCTGAGGCCTCTCTTCTGTTCCATTGGTCTATATCTCTGTTTTGGTACTAGTACCATGCTGTTTTGGTTACTGTAGCCTTGTAGTACAGTTTGAAGTCACATAGCGTGATGTCTCCAGCTTTGTTCTTTTTTCTTAGGATTGTCTTGGCTATACAGGTTATTTTTTGGTTCCATATGAAATTTAAAGTAGTTTTTTCTAATTCTGTGAAGAAAGTCAATGGTAGCTTGATGGGGATAGCATTGAATCTATAAATTACTTTGGGCAGTATGGCCATTTTCATGATATTGATTCTTCTTATCCATGAGCATGGAACGTTTTTCCATTTGTTTGTGTCCTCCCTTATTTCCTTTGTATTTCCCCTTGAAGAGGTCCTTCACATCCCTTGTAAGTTGTATTCCTAGGTATTTTATTCTCTTTGTAGCAATTGTGAATGAGAGTTCACTCATGATTTGGCTCTCTGTTCAAGACTAACAATCAACTTCTTAACAGAAACAACGGCAGCCAGAAGATAATGGAATGATATATTTAATGTGCTAAAAGAATTTAAGTACCTACTACAACTCTATATCCAGTGAATATCTAAAAAAAAAAAAAGGTTGTTTCAGACCAAAAATAAAAAAAAGAAAGAAAAGATAACCTGAGTGAATTGATCATTAGACGTCCCACACTAAAAGAAATACTATAGGGAGTACTTACGCAGAAGGAAAATTATCTCAGATGGAACACAAAAATGCGAGAAAGAATGAAGAGCACCAAAAATAGTGACTATGTGGGTGCTACAGATTGAATGATGTTTATGTCCCCCCACCAAAGTAATATGGTGAAGCCCTGACCCCCAGTGTGGCTATATTTATAGACAGGGCCTCTGGGAAGAAATTAATATTAAATGAGGTCATAAGAGTGGAACCCTGATCTGACATGATTAGTGTCCTCTGAAGAAAGAACTTCCTCTTACCCTCTCCACACATGCACATGGAGGCAAGACCATGTGAGCACACAGTGGGCAGGCAGCCAACTGCTACCCAAGGGGAGAGTCCTCACCAGACACCATCCCTGCTGGCACCTTGATCTTGGCCTTCCCAATTTCCAGAACTGTGAAAAAATTAATTTCTATTGTTTAAGCCACCAGATTGTGGTATTTCATTATGACAGCAACCCAAGCAGACTACGACAGTGGGTAGACCTCAGTGAATACTGACAGTTCCAACCAATAATAATAATGTCTTGTGGAGGTTAAAAATGTGTTCAGAATTTAAATGCATGACAACAATAATACAAAGTTAGTGGGTGGTAAATCAAGTTCATGTTTTAAGATTCTAACATTATTATGGAAGTGATAAAATTAATCATTTGGATTTTAATAATTTAGGAATGCAAGCTATAATCTCTGTAGTAACCATTTTAAAATAGAGGATGTATAACTAACAATATAGAAAAAAATACTATAACAAAAGATATTTGATTAATCCAAAGGAAGGCCAGAAATGAAAGAAAAGGACACTTAAAACAGGTGGACCAAAATGAGAGGTTTATTTTGGCTCATGATTCTGGAGGCTACAGTTGCCAGATCTGATCATCTTCCGATGAGAGCCACACGTTTCATAATAACATGAGGGGAAGCCAGATGCATGCAAAAAGGGCAAAACACAAGGGCAGTTTCACTTGGTAGCACCTTGCTCTTGTGGCAATTAATCCAGTCTCATGAAAGTGAGAACTCCCACATTCATGAGAATTTACCCAGTCTCATGAGAACAGCATTAATCCTCTTAACATCCCAATCACCTTTTTATTTAAAACAGGTGGGTCAAATAAAAAAAAACTAATATAGGAGGTATCAATCAAATGCATCAGTAATTACATCAAATACAAGTGGACTAAATATGACAATTAAAAGAGTGTCAGAATGTATTTTTTACCTGTGTGTTTACAAGGAGATGCATGCTAACTCCAAAATCCTTAGCAGGATGCCTGGTATATGGTGTCCTCAAAAAGGAGCTGGTATTGAAAGCTATAATTAATACTATCGTGAATGGAATTACCTGAGGAACCAGGATGAAGGTTTTTCAGAAGACATACAAAAAGGGACATGGCTAGCTCACAATTGTGCCCATCACTGGTCCACCCAGTAGACATTAAATTCACTCCACGAAGGCATAATATGAATTAAAACCAAATGTTACATGCTTTGCTTATTAAAAATTTCCCTTATTCAAAGATGGTATTATATCAGTAGAATTTTACACTGTGTCCAAACAACTGATTTATACATGAGAATTTTGAGGAAGTTCTTTATTCCATGGTGACCATTTATCGATTTTAGTTACTTCTCTAAAACAAGATCTGTTTCTTAGTTAACTAGACCTTAAAGAGCTTGGAAGTCAATATGGTGATAGTTATAGTAAAGTACTGCTCCCAATATTTGAGGCTTATTTCATAATCCAGTATCATGCTTCAAAAGCAATCTACACAAATCAGTGAACAGTCTTCTTCCATTGCAAATCTAACTTTAATCAGAAAAAGTTTCCATCGTTTCTTCAGGAAATTTTGGAATTAAATGTTTAAAATTTCAAGAAAAGAGTAAGTCTTTTTTATTTTTTACTTTGAAAAAATTCAAACTGCAGGAAACTTACAGAAAAGTTGCATGAATATAACAATAAACTCTTAACCCTGATTTACTAATTTCTGCTATTTTGCCACATTTGCTTTACATTTTTCTCTGTCCACACATAAGTATACACATGCATGTGTGCATATATATGTCTGTGCAGCAGTTATTATTATTTTGCTGAGGCTTTTGAAAACAAATTGCAGACATCATTACTGCTTGCCACTAAATATTTCCGTTTATATTTCTAAGAACAAGGAAATTTTCTTACATAGCTACAACATAATTGTCAAATTTGGGAAATTTAAAATGATACACTACACGTAACTAATCAAGTCAATATTTAAATTTTGAAATCCAGTTTATATATCATGTTGTCAGAGAAAACTTTCTTGCCCCCCCCTTCCTTCCTACTCATTTTTATTGAGTCTTCTCTAACCCCTAGACTTTTGATATTATTTTATTGTCATGCTTGCCACAGTCCAATACATTTCCTCTTACATCTTCTCTCCTATCTGGCCATGGCATCCTAGAGGGCAGTAACCAGGTTTTGCTTATTTTTGCATCTCCCGTTCCTTGTACAATGCCCAGCACCTTGAAGATCCCCAGCAATGTTTTCCGAATGAATGAAACGGATGCATCATATATACTTTCTTTGCTTCTTTGTCTCTTTGTCCAAAACACATTTATATCACTGATTTATATTTAACTTGTGGTCACCTTAAATATCTTGTTCTTTTTCTACTATATTATTTAGTCTTACTATATTACTACATACTCACCATAAAATTTTCAGTTTGTTTGTTCATTTCTAATTAAATTCAATATTTCCAGCTTCTGCTCAATGACCAGTTACTACCATGTAACCAGTTACATTATAAAACTAATATTTTTGAAGACACATGAATGATAAGGAGGCATCTCATAAAAATTATAAACAAGTAATTATGTATCAAGCAAAAAAAATAGATGTCCAAATTAATATTAGTGGTTTATATCCTTGGCTTTCAATCTGACATAACTCTTCTTCCCTATCCTTTTCACATACGCAGAAAAAGGATTGGTGAAGGGGTTGAAGCGGGGAGAAGAGGAGGAGAAAATATTGCTACAGTTAGTACTAAAACTGAGACTTGTGTCAACACAGATGTCATTTGGAAGCTCACAATCCCCAGCTAAGTATGACAACAAAGAAAATAAATGTTAAGTAGTGGCTTCCATCTACTCTGATATGGTTTGGCTCTGTGTCCCAACCCAAATCTCACCTTGAATGGTAATAATCCCAATGTGTCAAGGGTGGGACCAGGTGGAGATAATTGAAAAAAGGGTTGGTTTTCTCCATGCAGTTCTCATGAAAGTGGGTTAGTTCTCACAAGATCTGATAGTTTTATAAGGGGCTTCCCCATTCACTGGGCACTCATTCTCTCTCCAGCCACCCTGTGAAGAGGTTCCTTCTGTCATGATTATAAGTTTCCTGAGGCCTCCCCAGCCATGCAGAACTGTGAGTCAATTAAACCTCTTTCCTTTATAAATTACCCAGTTTCGGGTGGTTCCTTATAGCAGCATGAGAATGGACTAATACATATCCCAATGTTCTGTATCTAAAAATTCCAACAATGAACATTCATTTAATTGCTACTATTTTCCAATTCTCTGATAAATTTGATCATATATTTTACCTTGCTCTATCTTCACAGCCAACCTGCAGCATTATCACAATTATAGATTTGAAGACATAACTGTATTGTAGCATCTCCTTGAGTCTAAATCAACTTTGATTGCCATTATTTATGTTCCACTAAGAAAGAAATAAAAATGCTGAACTTTAAACTACAACAACATGCCAACATGTCATTTATTATAAAATGAGTCTCAATTTCACACAAGTTAAAACATGTCTTCGAATGGATGAAATAAGTGGTAGAGGTAGGACTTGAACCAACATCTGTCCATCTTCCTGCTCAGTACAAATTCTACTTCCATAGTGTCAAAGTCACATACTTCATGTTTGTGTCCAGACAGGTTGATGTTGGACATTGCTGATTCCTAAGTCTGGGTGGCTCTGAAAGGAAAATGACATTTCTGACCATTCGCCCAGGTGAGAAAGATCAGGGTTTGCCTCCTTGGAGGCGATGAACATTCCAGGCCTAACAGACACTGGAAAGAAGGCAATGGAAATTCCAGGCCACCGGAAAGAAGGCAATGATTGCCTGACCAGCACATGGGAGAGACATCATTCTCCCTATATTCCTTACAGTGTGACTGAGAGTTATAGGCAATGGATCTTGCACCTGAAGGCCTAGACATAGAAAAGTTCAGGACTCACCCACCAGTGCAATCCATCATGCACAGCATTGAAACTAAAACGTGCAGTTTCTCACCCCCAGGCCTGGCTGAGTCCATGTTGGCATGCTGCTTTCTCTGCACAACTGCAATTCTTGCTGAATAATTGAAGCCCAGGCTTTGTCCATACCAGGGATATCACTGCTTGATTTTGTGATCCCAGAGGGACAGCTGCAAACTGCTGATGCCTGTGCTGATGCTGAAATTGCTACCGAATGTGGGAATTTTTTGAGTTTCATGTTGGAAAATCACCAGGCATTGCCCTGGAAAGTGGGGGCTTCTTAGAGGTTTAAAAAAACGGTTCAAGAGTATATAGGTGGGAGGGATGAGAGGTTAATGAGATGCTTTTCTGCAAGGCAAGATTGCATCTGAGCAATAAATTGTAAAAAAATTAATTATAAATGGAATAACCCAGCCCCGAAGGAATTGAGATAATGCAGAATAAGTTCCCGCTAATGGAAAGATGTGAATTTTAATACACACACCATACCAGAGTAATACTGTACACATTGACGGATTACAAAAAAACATGCTTTATTCCCCCACCTTACCCCAAGAAAAGGGGGAAAAAATCACAACGGCTGAGTTACAAATGATAACTTCAAACATAAATCCCCCAGATGTGAATTCATAAATGCAATAGGCTGGCTGCAGTATCATCCTGTGAATAAGGCCTGTGATCTCCGCCTAGCAGTTCCCCAAGTGGGTCACAGAACATAGTCTTATCCAGCAGCAGAGCTTGCATTCTTTACCATATGCATCTGCAAACATCCTTCCAAAATGTTTAGCAGTCGTTGCTCACAGAAATAGAATTGCTCAAATATCTGTGATTTTATCATGTCCAAAAAATTTTTGAAACAGAGGTACAGAAAGATTCAATGACTTGGCTGAGTGCAGTGGCTCACACCTGTGGGATCACACATGCAATCTCAGCACTTTGGGAGGCTGAGGCGGGCGGATCACCTGAGGTCAGGAGATCGAGACCAGCCTGGCCAACATGGCGAAACCTAAAAATACAAAAATTAGCCGGGTATAGTGACGGGTACCTGTAATCCCAGCTACTCGGGAGGCTGAGGCAGGAGAATCACTTGAACCCGGGAGGCGGAGGTTACAGTGAGCTGAGATCGTGTCATTGCACTCCAGCCTGGGCAACAGAGTGAGACTCTGTCTCAAAAAAACAAAAAACAAAACAAGCAAACAAAAAGATTCAATGACTTGCCTTAACAAAAGCACATAAACTTGAATTCATCAAATTCTCAGTTTTAGGCAACAGAACATAAACAAAACATATCTCCCTGATTGGTGGCAAAGAACCTGAAGGGAAAATAGGATTCTGGAGTTTGCTTTTCAAACCCAAGTTATAAAAAGACACAAAACAGCTGACTCCCAAACAAGATGTGGAAAAGCCACTCTCTCACATTCCTCTTTTTTTCCCTCTATAATCTCATGGCCATTAACAAAGTGCACAATTACATATCAATATTGCCTATCTAACATGAAAAGAAAGCTTTAATTTGTCTTTTAAAAGATAGTAGCTATGACAGTTCATAAATGTGTGAGTTAGTAAGAAATTCATTTGATAGAGGAGGCAAATGAAAAAACCAGGTTGCTAAGATTCTGGAATTTTGTTCGAAGCCTGTTTTCTGTGGAAGGGGGAGGCCTGAATTTGAAGCAAGGAGATGTGGGTTCAAATCCCATCTCTCAAGCCTGGCACTTCATTTACCCACTCTGTGCCCCAAGACTCTTCAGTGATATGGCAGAGTAAAAACTTCCCACTGCCCATTCTTGTTGACACAGGAAAATTGAATGGTGAAAGCTCTTAGCACAGAACTTGGTCTCAATAAATGTGAGTTGACCTGGTAGCCAAAAAGAAATGTATTTCACAGATCGCAAAAAGTACTGTTTGAGGGGCAGCCTTTTATCGGAATCATTCATTATAATATATTGTCACCAAGAAAAAGTTCTAATTTTCTGGGAGGCAAAGAATTAACAACACAGGGGGAAAAAAATATCTTATTTTATTTTAATCGACCTGCTTTTGGTGTGGATTGGGTTTGAGGTTTAAGTTTGTTTTTGAATTTGTGTGCATGCACATGTGTGGTGCCTACTAAATGTTAGGGGCTCAATAAGTATTAGGTTGGTGCAAAAGTAGTTGCAGTTTTTGCCATTACTTTTATTAACAAAACCACAATTACTTTTGCACCAATCTCCTATTTGTTGAATGGAATTAAAAGGGGGAAGAATTTGGTCAGCTATTTTGTCTATCCTGTAATGAATTGTACAGGCACCCCCCTGCCCCCCATGAGTAGTTTCACTTTCCGCAGTTTCAGTTATCCATAATCAACTAAGGTTCCAAAATGTTAGATGAAAAACTTCAGAAATAAATGATTCATAAGTTTTAAGTTTCATGTCATTCTGAACAATATGATGAAATCTCACCCCATCCTGATCTGTCCATCCGGGTCATAAATCCTCCCTCTGTCCAATGTCTCCACGCTGTAGATATGCTCTGCCCCTGAGTCACTTAAGAGCTGGCTCAGCTATCACATCTACTGTCAAGGTATCTCAGTGCTTGTGTTCAAGAAACCCTTATTTTACTTAATATGGGCCCAAAACACAAGAATAGCGATGCTGGCAACTCAGATAGGCCAAAGAGAAGCTGCAAGGTGTTTCCTTTAAGTGAAAAGGTGAAAGTTCTCAACTGAAAGGAAAGAAAAAAAAATCACATGCTGAGGCTGCTGAGATCTATGGTAAGAACAAATCTTCTGTCTGTGAAATTGTGAAAAGGGAAAAAGAAGTTTGTGCTAGTTTTGCTGTCACACTTCAAACTGCAAAAGCTACAGCCACAGTGGGTGATAAGTGTTTAGTTAAGATGAAAAAGGCATTATGTTTGTGGGTGGAAGACATGAACAGAACATGTTCCAGTTGAGAGCAATCAGGTTCGGTGCTATCCACAGTTTCAGGCCTCCACTGAGGATCTTGGAACATATTCAGACAAGTGGGGACTTCTGAATTCTGGGGTCTTCTGTATTCCCAGGACTTATCACAATTCTGTGTATATATTCCATTTTCAATGAATATTTGTTGCATTACTAAATACTCATTTTTTTGGTTTTTAAAATAATAATTTTTCAAGGTCTTTTCTATTACATTTTATACTACCTTTCTAAATTTCATTTCACTGCCAGTGCCTTCTCCCTTTATAGAAGTTATGGCCTTTCTGTGGCAAATGAAAAATACATACCCCTGTCTGACCTTCAGTATTTTAGAAAACTGTGTTGTTTTGCCAATATCACAAGTACTGTCCACAATACAATATTTTGTCCAATTGTCTCCCAATTTTATTATCTCCCAACTCTTTTCACCATCATAACTCATGTCCCTGAGCTTCTGGTACCTTATGCAACCAGCCCTGTAGAAGTTCCAAGAGCATGTGAGTCCTTCCAACCTCTTGACCCAGTTCCACAACTTAAATTTAACCTGTTTCCTTGCCCACCATCCACCTGCACATTCAAAGAAAACAAGAACATAAATAACATAAATGCCATATAGCAAAAAGAAGGAAGAACTCCCATCTTTAATTGTCCCCCAATCACAAAAGACACTGTCAGAATTCTCTGAGCCCAAAGGGAATGCCAAATGCATCAGATAAGTGAGGGCTTCAGGAGGACATGGGAGCTGGAAAAGAGAAGCAATCATGAGTCATTTAGTAGCTGTGACCCTGGGAAAGTCACTGCCTCTCACTATCTCAAGTTTCTCATCTTAAAATGGGCATAATACTAGTACCCAACTGATAGGGTTGTTATGAAAATATAAAGAGGTTTGTATTTTAAAATACTTAGAACCAGGCACTTTGTAAGTTAGATATATATATGTGTGTGTACATATATACACACATATATACTTTATATATACACACACATATATATATAAGTACCAAATTAAT